>NW_027531893.1:7963775-8007338 GCF_008692635.1 Crocuta crocuta
TGGATGCTTAGATGACTGTCATTTGCTCTCTATGTGACCTGGGGCAAGTTACTTAAACTCAGTTTCCTTATCTGTAAAATGCAGCTAATAATAGCCTCTACCTCATAAGGTTTTTAAGAGTCCAGTGGAATCATGGATAGGAAGCAGCACCCAGCATGGGGCTTGGTGGGCAGCAGGTTTTCAACACTGTTAGTAATGATGGAAGATTTCATTGGCCACCAAGTAGAATGCTAAACTCGAAAAGAGTTAGATGCACCATTTACTGGAACTTTGGCCCAAACCAAGAGCATACTAACACAGCAGGCTGAAAGATACCTGCCCATTCTGTAAAGTCTGTTCCTTAAAACACCTTTGGGAAATGGATTGAGATATCATAACTTTAATAGCCAGAAAATCACTTCTCCTGTAGTCCTGACACCTTCAATAGCCACTCCCACCTCCACCACATCTAAGGAGCTGAGCAGAAACGTCCTTCAGGCTCTGGAAAGCAGATGACACTCTGTCCTGCCACAGGATTTCATATCTCCCAGTGTCAGAGCGAGAGCCTGACAGCCTCTGAAGTTTGGGATGAGTCTCCCTCTCTGTGCCTCTCAGGGGTCTTTACTTCTGCTACACTGCACTTCTCGGGAGGGTTGGTTGAACACTAGCTCACAAAGCAGCCCCCCTGGGGTCCTCTCCAGATTCTGATCCTGTCTGTCTCATCATGTCCTTCTTCCAAAGAGATCACCAACTTATTTATCTCCTTGTCATAGAAAGGAGAGAGGGAAGGGGTGGCGGAGAGAGCTTCAACGTTAGCCAATGTTTGTCAAGTAAAAATGGTATGCTGAAGGAAGATGTGCTGTGCTGTGCAAATACAAGGGGGCGTCATGGTCAGAGACAAAACGATGAGCCATCCCATTTTCTTCACTGAGTAACACCTCTCTCACAGGTGCTTATTCTGCTTATAAAAATGATAAGCCACACGGGGCACCTGGGTGGCTCAGTCAGTTGAGCATCCAACTCCTGATTTCGGCTCAGGTCATGAACCCAGGATCATGAGATCAAACTCTGTATCGGGCTCTACACTGAGCATGAGCATGGAGCCTACTTAAGATTCTCTCCCCCCCCCCCCAAGATAAAAAATAGATGAGCCACAAAGAGACTGGTGTTCCCACCCAGGATCTATCACCTTGAGCCCCTGGGACAATGAGCCAAATATGTTAAGCCTCCACTCTGTTAAGTGTGTTGACAGGTCAACTTCACCTGGGATTGAGGGTTAAATGAAAGAATGTGTGTGCACACAATAGGCACTTAGCAAATGTCAGCTTTGATAATGATTAATAAAGTTAGCCCACTGTAGCACACCACTCACAAGAATCACAAGGTGGAAAGAACCCAGTGCCCATCAACTGATGAATGGGTAAACACAGTGTGGTCTATCCACAACATGGAATATTATTCAGCCTTAAAAAAAAAAAAAAATCCCATCACATCCTACAACGTGGATGAACATGGAAGACATTATACTATGTGAAGTCAGTCACAAAAGGACAAACAGTGTATGATTTCACTTATATGAGGCACGTTGAATCATCAGATTCATGGGTGCATAAAGTAGAATGGTGGCTGCTGGGGGAGGGAATGGAGACTTGTTTAATACAGACAGAGTTTCAGTTTTGCAAGATAGAAGGTTCTGGACATGGATGGTGGTGATTGCGGTACCACAGCGAGTGTACTTAATGCACTGAATTGTACACTTAAAACTCATTAAAGTGGTTAAAAGGTGGTGAGAAGGCCTGAAACAACCTCCAGAATTCAGCAGAGAAGTGCGGGGAGCACACTCCAGGGTTCTTCCTTGTTATCTCTCGCTCTGAGTTCCAAGACGATGGGAGGGTGGCCCTCACCAAAATACCCACTTAGCAAACCAAAACAACAAAAGCGTCAAGTCAGGAAGGGAGAACGCAGATCACCATCAATCAAGGCTGAAAAGGGGGTGTTTGAAAACTGATGACCATCATGGGATGCTCACAGGAGGGATGGCTCAGGCTCCCATAAGAAAATCAGCTGCAACCCAAAACTTTAGCCTACGGATCCTCAGGCTGCTTCCTAAAGAGTATAAAGAGGGAAGTGTTGATCGTCAGGAAAGGAAGAAGAGGGTGAACACTGAAGAAACCAGCTGTGCTCAGCAACCAAGGGATAGTCCTTAGGTTAGCAGAAGAAATCCCTGCAGGTAATAATAGTAACATGAAGCAGGTATTGGGCACCAGAAACTTTAAACACATGCCCCTAATTGTTATAATAACTCTGAAAGGTAAGTATAGTGATCCCCACCTCTCTGGGCCTCAGTGTTACCTGATGGTAGTGCTGACCTCATAGGGCAGCTGTGAAGGCTCAACAAGAACCCTCCCCCCGCCCCCCACCATGGCCATGCATGGCACTCAGGAAGCTATGAAGAAACTGGCAGTAATAGCAGTGAGTACAGAGAGCTTGCTCTCTGCCCCTTTCTAAGTATTCTGCTGAGTGTGAGCAACTCTCTAATCAAGGCACTTTCTGTAGCTAGAAGAAAGTGTGAGGACCCCTAGGGAATCCTCAGTTCACCCCTTCCAGGAAGTTTTCCCTGATTTCCTCAAGAATGGGCCTTGGCTGACTATCCTATCCCCTGTGTTTCCCTCTATCCCATCACTTGACATACTGTGTTGTAATGTATGTAGTAAGTGTTGACTTGTGTGTCTTCCACAAAAACACCTAGAGAGTAGGAACAAATTTGTACCCAGCATCCAGCACCACCATACTCCCTAGCATAATATGTTTGGTAGATGAATAGATGGACAGAGAGACAGATGTATGGGAGGATGGATGGATGGACAGATGAATGGATGGACGAACGAATGGATACAAGGAAGGAAGGATGGATGAATATGGAAGAATGGACAGAAGGATGGATGGATGGAAGAATGGATAGATGGATGGAAGGAAGGAAGGAAGAATGGATGGATGGATAGATGGAAGGAAGGGAGGGATAAATGAATGGCTAGATGGGTAGGTGGATGCAAGAGCCAAAAGGGGAGCCCTATCTCTAACTGGATCACCTGGCTAGAAACCCATGCACATTCTCTCTCCGGCATACACACTCCTTTTCTATGCCTTTCTTCATCCCTTGTACTTAATAAGACACTTGCATTTGGACCTTGTTCTGAAGCCTGATCTCTTATGCTTCAAAAGACACTTGTATTGGGGGCTTTTATCTGCCCCCCAAAAGGCAGGAAATAAATTTTTACCTTAAATCCACATAAAACATCCAAGACAAATTCACACTTGTCTTTGAATGAAGAAAGGCTGGGAGGCTAGGCTGTTACAGCGGTGGAGCCACGAGTCTGTTTTGACAAGTTCTCTCTTCATAAACACATGGGTTTATCTCATGCTAAACAATTAGACGTGCCATTTAGGCAAAGGAAAAAAATATATTGCACATTTTCTAGACAGTCTGTTAGTGTCCACGCCAATGACACAAGCTTCTGAACATAGGGCTGATGTTAAATAAACCAGAAAAGCAAATGTTTATTGCAACACTTGGATCACACCATCCATTTGCTGCATTCCCAGAGGGCTGCACTGAAAGACTGCGGGAAACGAGGGGAGGAGGAAGAGCCCCTAAGAAACACAGTGGCCCAGGGCAGGCAGGGATCAAAGCAGGGGGCACATGAGAGGCTGAAATTATCTGCAAGCTGAGCTAGTGATCCTCAACCGGGGCTAGTTTGGCTGCCAAGGGGTGTTTGGCAGTATCTGGAGACATTCCAGTCATCCGAAGTTGAAGGGTGCTACCGGCAGTGAGAGGGTGGAAGCCAGGGACTCTGCTAAATGTCCTACAATGCATAGGACAGCCACCTCTTTCACCCTACAGCAGAGAATCATGTGGACCTAAATGTTGCAATGCCAAGGTCAAGAAACCCGAGGCTGAGAATAAGGAAGGTGCACATCAGCTCTGCTCACTGGCTTTGTAACTTGGGTAAGCTGCCATTAGTGTCCGGGCCACAGACGATGTGACAGCAGCCCATGGGGGAGAGCAAATGAGTGAGGAGCTGGGTCCACAAGGAGGTGCTTCAATGAATGTGAGCCTCTTTCACGCACTCATCACCGTCCTCCACTTTCCTAAAGCTTCTTTGTTCATTAATTCACACCGTCCTTTAATCAATAGGTGTTGGGTGTCTACTGTGAGCGTAGACCTGGGGAATTTAACAGGAGACAAGCAAGGTGGGATCCCTGCCCTCATGGAGCGATCATTCAAGCAGGGGAAGGAGGCAACTGATGATGCAGAAACCAAACTTCCGGTTAATGCCATGAAGGGAAATTACAGGTGTAAGAGATGCACCATCTACGGGAAGGTAAGGGAAAGCCTCTCTGAGGAAAAGACACCAGAGATCTGAAGGCAGCAGGAGCTAACAGTGAAAAGAGACACTTTATTTTATTTATCTGTTTTTCTGGTTCTAGACTAAGGGAACAGAATAATCAAAGACTCTTAAGAACACAAGGGTGTGCTGAGAACTGGTAGACAATGGGGCACAGCTGGCAAAGAGGACAGGGGTAGGAAAGGTGGAGCTGTGAAGGTCAAGAGAAGACACCTGGAGGGGTGCCTGGGTGGCTTAGTCGGTTAAGCGTCCAACTTTCACTTAGGTCATGATCTCGCGGTTGGTGGGTTCGAGCCCTGCGTCGGGCTCTGTGCTGACTGCCAGCTCAGAGCCTGGAGCCTGTTTCGGAGTCTGTGTCTCCCTCTCTCTCTGACCCTCCCTGCTCATGCTGTCTGTCTGTCTGTCTGTCTCTCTCTCTCTCTCTCTCTCTCCTAGAAATAAATAAAAATATAAAAAAAAAGAGAAGGCACCTGGATTCCAGCCAAGATGCATGAAAAGCCTTTGGAGGCTGTTAAGGAGGGCAGTGACCTCGCTGCAGTGGGAAGGATGGACTGGAGAGGGATGGAGGGGGAGCAGGAAGCCCAGCAGGGGGAGATGATGACGGTGGCAGTGGAGCTGGGGAGGAACTGGAGATACATTTTTGAAAGAGAATAATTAAAATAGCACTAGACTGGGTATGAGGGAAGAGAGAAAGGCAAATTCTCACTGTTCACTGGGTGGTCAGGCTGTGTGACCAGGGTTAAAAGACAGAGAAGTATTACCCAGGGAAGAGATAGATGCATGACTCAAGATCGCTGGGAAGAGAAAACACGCACACCATGTTCAAAGGGTCCAGTGTTTACTTACAGCAAGAGCAGAAAGAGAATGTACAAGATCCAGTCCCTTGCAGTGTGTCAGTCCCCATGACCAGGGGATCCACGCCAGAGCAGATGGTGCAGTGTGGCTGCGTGCAGCCACACTTCATGCTACAGGAACAAATCCCAATCCCTCCACACTGGGAACAAATATAAGAGTGAGGGGTGGCTGGGTGCCCAATGACACGCATGCAGAAGCAAAACCAAGAAGCACACATTAAGCCCAGAATAGGGAAAGATAGCCCAAGCGAGGAGACAAACCCAGATAGGCTCCTGGGGTGGGGGCTCCTTATCTATTTGCGAGAAAATGTCCCAGGCCCAAGGCCACTCTCACACGGCCATGCAGGAGTAGTGCAAGTGATGGAGGACTGCCTTTCCCAGCAGCCGAAAAAAAAGACAGCTCCCATATCTCTGATTTATGCAGTTGGGTGAATGGTGGATGCAATTATTGAGCAGAGAAAACAACTTGAGAAGAAACAGTTGGAAGCAGGAAGCAAGAGGAAAGACAATCAGAAACACTATCTATAGGTTCCCTCCTCCCTGGCCACCCCCTCCTCTCCCTCCTCCTTGGCCACCCCCTCCTCTCCCTGCTCCCTGACCAGACCTACTCTCTCCTCTCTTTCCCTAAGCTCAATGGCAGTGTTCTCAATTCCAACAGCCCTAGATTGTGAGAGCAACTTTTTCCTGAGAGACATCTTCACCCTCCCCAGCCCTCTCCTTGACAAGGGCCCCAGAGATGCCGGCAATGCTTTCTGGGCACCCCAGCTCCCTCCCTGCCACCAGGAAACACCTCCACTCAGGCCCCTGCATCTGTTTCCCAAGCATTCCTGTAGCCTCACATGGTGTGGTCCACAGACCAGCAGCACCACATCCCCTGGGAGCTTCTTAAAATGCAGTCTCAGACTCCATCTCAGACCCGCTGGACCAAAATCTGCCTTTGAACCACATCCGATTCCTGAGCAGTCGTGTCTGAGAAGTGCTGGTCTACAGCTCGGAACCCAGCCATCTATAACATTCCTGTATGTCAGCTGTTTGTAATTACGATAAAAAATGCGACCAGCATGCATGAGATGATTTGTTCTTAAACTTGAAGCACCGCCTGGGGCCCAGGATCCTGGTGACATGAAGATATTTATGAATTTCCCCGTCTTGTGCTGTCTGATCACTAATCATCAGATTTTCTGGGTAGTAAATTTTAAGCAGGGCCTTCTTTACCCTCTGCTCCTGTCTGGCCCTCCACGGCTCCGATCTGAGATTTCGTGAACTGGCTCAAACTGCTCAGCGGTTAGGTTAGCCAGCTCTGCAGGCTACCTCACACACAGACCATCTGGGCCTGATGGTTTAAAAAGAAGACATGTTCCAAGTGCCCTCTTTCCTTGGTCTGTTTTTCTCAGGACCTGTTTCCCTTCTAAGAAGTCAGCTCCCTTCAGTCTCTTCGCGTCCATCCTCCTCTGCGTCTGGAGGAGCTGCTGACATCGATGTGGCAGCCCCTGAGAGCCCTAGGCATGGAGATCATGGGGACTCCATGTCTTCCCCGAGTGACCACTGTCATCTACCCAACACTTGCCCGGTGTCACGCGATGGGCAGTATCAAGCAGAAGGGGAAATCTAGCATGTTGGGACTGGGAAGTCAGTTGAACTAACTGTACATAAAAGAACCATGCCTGGCACATGGTCAAGGGAAAACTGGGGACCTGTGGTCAGAGGTTTTGCAAAGGTGTAATCATGCAGGTCCATCCACTTGGAGATATTCTAAAAATTACATTAGTAGAAAAGTGGTGCTGTGAATTTACTGGCTCGTGGAGCACATGCCACTGTGGGTCACTTGGACGCAGAGCCAGGGGAAGGGAGGGGAGCACTGTAAGGGATCTATACTCTGTAACTACAGTATAGTCAAGCAGGGTCAGTGGAATCTGACCAGGTGAGACTTGGGTCTCTCCAAGAAGAGGGACATGTATCTCTTCTGGTTGCCTCGACACGGACGGCCCCTCCTCACACCGTGGACAGTACACTGAGCATAACCTCAAACGTGTTAGGAAGCGATGGTGGAACAACATGGTGTTATCACGAGCTGTGCCTTCAGGTAGAGGTTGACTGGAATGTGGGAAGGTGTTAAGTGGAGGGCAGACGACAGTCTCACCAGGCAGGGCTGGGGCAGTAATTGAGGGGGATCTACCCAGCCTGTGCCCTGGAGAGCATTCTGGACCAGGTACCCAGCCACTGTTTCTATCGCTGGCACGGTCCTAAGCACCTGCCCTACCTGTCAAAGTCGTGGCTTGGAAGGTAACCCTAGAGAAAGAAGGGGAGTTGGCACCAGCCACAGTGCTAAGTATTTTACATGGATCATCTTTGTTTAATTGTTAAGACATTTCTTTTCTTTCCTGCTTGCTTTCTTGCTTTCTGGAAGCTTAATCACATTTGTTTGTTTGCTTATGTTTAATTTTATTTTGTTATGGAAAGAACGCTTCGCATGCGATCTACTCTCAGAAGACACTTTAACTACACAGTATAGGATCCCTGACTACAGGTGCAATGTAGCCCAGGAGATATACCCATCTTGCTTCACCGAAACTTTACTCCTATTGATTAGAGTCTCCCCATCTTCCCCTTACCCCAGCTCCATCATGCCACTCTCTGAATCTATGACTTCAACTATTTTATTTTAAAATTTTTTAATGCTTATTTGTCTTGGAGGGGGAGGGGCAGAAAGAGAGAGAGACACAGAATCCGAAGCTCCAGGCTCTGAGCTGTCAGCACAGAGCCCAATGCGGGGCTCGAACTCATGAACCGTGAGATCATGACCTGAGCCTAAGTCGGACACTTAACCGACTGAGCCAACCAAGATGCTCCTGACTTCGACTATTTTAGCTACTCTATATGACTGGAATCATGTAGTGTCTGTGACTGGCTTGGCTCCCTTAGCATAATGTCTTCTAGGCTTATCCAAGGTGACCAACTGCAACATTTGGTTTTTTTAAGGCTATCATTCCGTTGTATGTTTATACAACACTCTCTTTATCCATTCATTTACTTAAGACAATTTTTCAGTACTTTCCTGTGTCCCCACTGCACAGATGAGGAAACATATGCTCAGGGTGGACCAGTAGTTCACACCCCCCCCCAAGCCGTAGAGCTAAAAGTCAAACCAGGTGGCCTGACTCCAAAGGCCCCACTTTGACCACTTTGTAGAACAATCCCCAGAAAGACCATGGTGCCACGGGGTCGTGATCAGAAGGTGACAATCCCTTTATTTGGGGGCTTGGGATATCAGTGGCCCCCTCAGAAAGTCCAGGTCAGTCTAGCGTCGTCATGAGAACAGGCAAAGATGTGTCAAGTGATGCCCTGTGTGGTCGGCCAACCCCCTGCTCTGGGAACCTGGAGATGTGTGCACATTCCCTCTCTCCCAATTCTGCATCCTCTGCAGTGTGGGGACAGGGTAAATTGCAGCATGGCTAAAAGAGAAGAGTAAATTCCAGAGTCCAGCTTACCTGAGTGGGTTAGAGGGCTTAGCAAAGGGAAACAGCACATAAAATTTTATGGCTGCCAGTCGAGGCAGGTTACATAACCTCTGATTCTCAGCCTTAGCTGCACTGGGGAGCCACCCAGGGAGCTTTAAAAACTATTGATGTCTGGGTCCCACGCTCGGAAATTCTGATTTGACTAGTCGGTGCTGTGGACTGGCTGTTGAGAGGTTTTAAGTTTCCCCAGATGATTCTAATAGGCAGCCAAGTTCAAGAACCATGAGGCTTACCCTCTCTGGGGTCTCAGGACAAATTGGAGTGGGTGGGCTTCTGGACCAGGGCGGGGCCTCTCAAGAATGTGACATGTGGACCCCCGACATCTGAATCGCCAGGGGGTCTGGATCCTCCCACAAGAAATTCAGATTCAGTGTTCATGGGCACGTTTACCAGCAAGTTTGTTGGGTGGTCCTGACACGCACTGAGTCTGGGACCCCCAAGACTTGAGCACAGGCAGAGTCTGTAGCTGGTCTTCATTGAGGAGGCTATGGGGACACAGAGAAAAAAACGAGCTGTGGCAAACACAGAGACGGACCTGGACTGAGGAAAGGCAGGGATGAGACCCCTACCACTTGAGCATTCCTGACACCCGGGGGGGGGGGGGGGAGGGGCTCACACGCAAGGCCCAAGGGAAACAGACAAAAACGTTGAGACAGGTGCTTCCAAAGACTCAAAGGGCAACTTTTTCACATGCTGATGTCATGCAGGGTTGGTCTGGGAAAGGGACTCTGAAGCCGGGGGGAGGTGATGGAGGCCAAACAGTGCCAGCCTCCAATGATCTCTTGACCCCTCTCATCCGGAGTCTGGGGTCTGACAAAGCACAGAGGGGTGGTCTTCATCCTTGCCCCCAGACCCAGGAGAGCACNACAGTATTAGGCATGCTTGATCCAAACTAGAAAATTTTCTGCAAGGGATGCTATCAAGAAGTGAAAAGACCCACGGAATGAAGGACATATTTGAAAATCATATATCTGATAAGAATCTACCCTCCAGAATATATAAAGAACTCTCACAGCTCAATAAGAAAAAGACAAATAATCCAATTAAAAAATAGGCAAAGGAGTTCAATAGACATTTCTCAAAAGAGGCAAAATACGAATAGCTCATGAAAAGATGCCCATGGAGCATCTGAGTGGCTCAGTCCATTAAGCGTCCAACTCTTGATTTCGGTTCAGGTCACGATATCATGGTTTGTGGGTTCACACCCCGCATCAGGCTCTACGCTGGCAGTGTGAAACCTGCTTGGGATTCTTTCTCTCTTCCTCCCTCTCTCTCTCTGCTCTCTCTCAAAATAAATAAATAAACTTAAAGAAAAGCTGTTCCACACTGTTGGTGATGAGGGAGGTGTACCCCACACCCACCTCCACATTATCCACAAGAGCCGAGATACAGAAGCAACTTGTGAGGCTGTCGGTGGAGGAGTGGGTAAAGAAAATGGAATATTTAGACCTTCAAGGAAGGGAAATCCTGCCATTTGCAAAAACATGAGTAAACCTGAAGGAAATTATTCTAAGTGGAATCAGCCAGACACAAAAAGTATTGTTTGTATATGAAATCTAAAAGTAATAATAATTAATGATAATTATAATAAAAGCTAAAGTCACAGTGACACAGAGTAAAAATGGTGGTTACCAGAAGCTTGAATGTGGGAGAAAAGGGGCGACAGGAAAGAAAGAAAGAGAGAGAGAGAGAGAAGGAAGGAAGGAAGGAAGGAAGGAAGGAAGGAAGGAAGAGGGAAGCAGGTAGATATGTGGGCAGGTGCAGGGGATAAAAATGGCTAAGATGGTAAATTTTACATTATGTATATTTTACCACCAGAAAAAATTGGACCAAAGAATAAAAGCCCTCAGCCTTGACCTTGACAGCTATAGGACATTACATTGGCCACCTCATCTCCCCATGCCTTGGTTTCCTATTCTGCATATTGGGGAAAACCCTAGTGTCCAGTACCCGGCACACAGTAAGCGTCCAGTAAGTGCTGGTGGCCATTATTTTCACAACCACACACAATCAGGCAAGGAAACTGAGCCCCAGAGAGAGGACAAGACCAGTCTCAGAGCCCGACGCCAGCACGTACACACCTAGGCTCTGCACGAAGGCAGGGGAACTCCCGAAACTGTCTTAGCCACCGTGCTTCTAGAAGGACAGTGTGAGATTTCAAATGACATGAGGAAGTTCATCCTGAGACCCACCTGCAAAAGTAAGACATGTGCTTGGGGCTCTGAGAAGGCAGAGAAATCAGAGTGGCTCACACTGGCACACAGAGCAGCAAAGACCAGACGGCCCCAGCCCTGAACTTGGGATGTCAGTTAGCAATGGGAGGGAAAGATCCCACCCCCACAAGCCTTGCTCTGAGTCACCAGGAGGAAGTCTCTCCTGTTGCTTTTTATTTATCCCCCGTGGTTAGGCACTGCTCAACTGTGCAGATGAATTCACGGCAGGATCCAGTGGGCCGTGGAGCTGGGCCTTGACCCCAAAGCCATCCACAGGAGAATGTTCGCGCAGCAACATCTGCTGCCTCTGCCCCACAGAACTGCGACCCAGGGTCCAAGTTCATGTGCAGGGACAGAGGTGGGGAGGCAGGGCAGGAAACAGGTAGTGACGGCTGTCCTTAACAGTCAGGACCTATATCCTCCTTGGATAAGAGACACCTTTGGTGCAAATTGGTTTCAAACTATATTCATGTCAGAGACCATCTGGAAGATTCTTTGGGGCATGGTTCTGAGAAATACAAAAAGGCAAAGACACACGCTCTGCCTTTGAGGCGCTCATGGTCTGGAGGAGAGCGCGCCGCGGGCACAGAACCAAGTGTGAGTCTGGGAGACGAGGTGCGAGGACTGTGGTCAGTCTATTGTCTAGCATCCATCTCGGAGCCCCTGTCTCCCAGGTGCTCCCAGATACTTGGGAGCATCTCCGACTCCTCCCTTCCTCTGGCGGCTTGCATCCCACCCACCCAGCACTCAGCACAGCCACTAGCAGCCGGGGCCAGGCCATGTCACCTCTCCCCAGATGACCGCTCCCTTTCCACTTCTGCCCTCTTACAATCCAGTACTGACAGAGCAGCCACAATGGCCCCACGTCCCTTATATGCCCCAAACCCTGCGATGGTTCCCCAGGCAAGACCTCACCGCATCCTACAAGGTCCTCTACAATCCAGCTGGCCTCAAGCCACCTTTCCGCTGTCATTTCCTTTCCCAAGCCATCCTGGCCTGAATACTCTCCAAACACACCTGAAATGCCCCCCACCTCAGGGCCTTTGCACATGCTGTTCTGCCTTCTGGAAATGCTCTTCTGAACAGTGTACTCCCTCACCTCTTTGGAGTCTTTATCCAGATATCATCTTCCTTGCCATCATATGTAAAACTGCAGCCTCATCTCTGACATTCTTGGTCTCTAAGGTGAACATCTAATTGTCCCAGACCTAACCTGGGACACGTCCCCAGACTTCCCTCCCTGATTCATTTTTCTCCATCGCAATTGCAAATGTTTTTAACTACAGATTTTACTCATCGACCTTGTTTATTTTCTGCATCTTCCCCCTGAAGAAGGGAGGCATCAACACAGCAGGGATTTTTGTCCACCTTGTTCACTTCTCCAGCACACAGCAGTTGCTCAGTAAACATTTGCTGAAGGAACGAATGAATGGGCCTCAGAAGAGGAGTTCTCAGCCCAAAGGGTGGGTCATGCTGGAGGAGGCTCTTGGAGAAGGTAATACCTTGAAGGGCAAGCAATGTAATAGTCACACGGGGGGAGAGGGGGTGCGGAGGAGGAGGCAAGAAGGGGGACCAGCTGGGCAAACGTGTGGTACTGATAACAAAAACCACCACCAACAGCAACGATACGGCAGCGGCATATCCTGGGGCTCTGCTCCTGACACCGTACAGAGCATGGGCTGTGCGCTGCCGTCGCTGGTGCATGTAACACACACGCGGGGTGGGCACTATCACTACCCTCACTGATGAAACGGAGCCCAGAGATCAAGGAGCCTTGTCCAAGGTCCTGACGCTCGCAAGCGGGAATTAAACCAGGCAGCATGACTCCATGGACTGAGTGGAGGAGACAGAGAAAAGATACTTCGAGGAAAAAAGGAGCCTGAGCTGAAGGACACTCACAGGGTTTGGGGGAGAAGGGACAGTGTTGGGTGGGCACCAGGGCTCATGCCTTCGCAGTCTCAGGGAACTCCGGAATCCGGCCCCCAGAAATGGGATGCCACATCTGCTAATACCTGTAAGAGTCTCCCAAACACTCCCATGTGCGCTGGGTTCAGGGCACTGGACTTGGTCTATGATTTTGAAATGCACCCAGCAGGTGGATTACTCGCCAGGAAACCTGGAAGATGTTGCTCTTGGCGGCCTGGCTGGCTGGGCCCGGCCCTCTGCCCTCGCACAGCTGCCTGCTCACTGTGAAGCGAGCTCGGGGACTTGGTCATGCGCAGGTGGCAGTGCTGTGGGTAAGGGGACCAACTAACACAACTCCGGCTGTTATACTCTCAGGCCTCCAAGCAGGTGTGAGCAACTGCCCATCCTCTGACCGTCCGCTGACCATCCCCGTAGCAGGGACCATCCGCTACGGGGGGTGGGCAGCGTGCGAGGTGGCCAGGAACTCAGGCCCGATCAGACAGCTCTGCCTCTGGCCACCGTGGGATCCAGGACAAGACACGTATCTCTCCCAGTCCATTTTCCTCATCGGTAAGAGGGGGATGCGATGAGGCCTGACTGAACCGCAGTAATGGTTTCCGAGGTGCGCACGTGTGTCAACGCCTGCAAAGCTGGGCGGTTTGTTGCATGATGATTGTGCCTCGGTAAAGCCGTTAAAACTGCAGACTTTTGATTGTAACGATAACGTGTTTGTTCCAGTACCTGAAACGTCTTCATTATACATAAGGTGTCGACTCGTTGGTAACGGAGTGAGACGGGCCACCACAGAACTTATCGACCCAGGGTCCCAATGGAGTCGGAGAAACGGCAGCACCACTGGTCAGCTCAATCCCCATTTCAGAGAGGAGCAAAGTGAGACTCAGTGGCCATGTTCTAGAATGTTCTAGAACAAAGTCCTGTTTCTAGCATGCACTAGTGACAGATGACGGAGGGCATAAAAGAAGAAAGCAAAAGAGAGAGCTGAAAAATTAGGTGCTGTGAGGGAGGCAGCCAATAGCACCAAAGATTCTCTGGGCAATGGACGGGCCCCCACATCCTGACGTTATGTCCTCAGGGAGAAGGCAGCCTGGAGCCCTGTTCTCCACTCCGTCACCACTGCCCTGCACAGGCACCTCCACAGACAGGGATTGCTCCCCTTCTCTGCCTACAACAGCTGCAGGAACCTACCATCCGACCTTGTGGTGGGCTGACACAGTCCCCTCCTGTCACCCTAGGGAGGGACACACACTGATACTCTCACGATGCTGGTTCTGCGTTGCAATCCTGAACGTTCTGGAATGTTCCGTTGTGCCTTTGGAGTCTCCAGTGTCCTTCCTCTTCCCAGCAGTGGCTAAGGACAGCACTGACGATGACCACTTACGCTCACACTCACGGCTTCGATCATTCCAACGACAAGGTGTCCGTGCTGCCTGAGATCTGGTGTGCACCTGCGTCCCTCCCCTCACTGCCCAGTGGCTTCTTGCTGAGGACCTGCCGTGTGTCAGGCTCTGCCTCAGGGCTGCAGATATGAAGGTAATTAAGGTACACAAGGTCCATGCTTCCAGAAGGTCAATTCTAGTGGGGACTGGCGGGGAGGGCAGTGGATTAAACATGGGAACGTCACAATATGATAAAGGCTGTGAAGGAAATGAAGAATGAGAAGGAAGAGCTTAGCAGATACTCCAGGAAGGACTGCAAAAGGGCCAGCCCTTGAGCCAGAGACCAGAAGGACGAGAAACTCAAAGTTTCAAGGCGGAGGGAAATGCAAAGCCCCTGGGGTCGAAGAGAGCTCAGCATGTTCTGGAAAGAAGTGACAGAAGACCACTGTGATGCCGCAATGGCGTAAGCATTGTGATGCTTAACGTGGTTCATATCAGAGAACTCCGGGTTCTGTTCCCCGACACAGCTACCTACCAGCTTACAGGAACCCGAGCAAGTTACCCTCTGTGCTCGATTCCTATTGTTCTCACCTAGCAAATGAGGCTCATAATGGCCCCCCACTCCTTGAACCATTGTGAAGACTGATCTAGTTAATTCAAGTGAGGCACTTAAGACGCAGCATGTAGTAAGTGCTCAATAAATGTCAGCTATTATTTTTATCACCCCCCTTCCCCGCCTGGTTGCCAGGATTCAATAGCAGAGAGTATGTTCAGGGCTTAGCGCTTAGGTCTGATTCAACCTCTGTGAGATTCCCCCGTTGGGTTTCTTGTGGTTCTCACTTACAAGGCAAGCAGCAAATATTTGTTGAATGAACAACAAATAAATGAATGAGTGGGCTTCCTGATTACCCTACCTTTAAGCCACTGAAATGCACCATCAGGCCAGCCTGACGATTGAGGTTTGTTTCCCTTTGAAAGCACTCTGAGCTGGCCTGGAATTTTGCATTCCTGGACTTTGCATGAAAAAACGGTAGAAGGGAGATGGTCATTAGCCACGGTCTCTGCAAACACCAAGCCATCTGCACCCCGTTACCTAAGCACAGACCTCTGTGGGCGCCGAACTTCAGAGCCCTGAAAGTTGGAAGGGATTCCAAGCTCGGATCCCTCGGGCTAGGCTATTCTTGGAAGCTGAGTGCCGCGCCCGCCACAGGGAGATGAGTCATGTACAGGGTAAAGGCTTGATGGATTTCTCCGCAGTAGCGGTGATCTATCAGGGCAGATCTATATGCCGGAGAGCACAGAACACGATGGGAGGGGCCGCTCTGACCCGATCCTGCATTCTGCACGGTGTCCCCCGGCCAGGACCCCCTTACCACGCAAATGCCCACCCCAAGGAGGCCGAGTGAAGCCCTCTGACACACCATCCCCCATTATATATACGCATAGCCCTTAGAAGAGCTGGTAAAGTGGTGCCCAGCCGCGTCTCCACCCTCCATGCCCGAGTAGCCATCTGTGGATCCCTGTTCCTGTGAAGGCTGTCGCCTTTCCTGTGGGACTCCAAGCTCTTGGAAGGTCTGGTACGCAGAGTTCACCGCTGCCCGTAAAACTGGGTTGTGCCTCAAGGCAGAATTACAGCGGTCCCACTTCATTGTGTTTTTGCCACATCCCAGCCGTGGAAGAGAGGGACGTGCCGTGAATGGCTTAAAACCCAGGGACATAAAGAGCCGCTGTGGGTCCGTTTCCTGACATCCCGTGGGCTTCGTCCTGAGTCCAGAGCTCGTTACAAAGGACAGCAGGCGTTTGGGCACCTGGTGAGTCCCACTTGCCTGCTGCCCTTTGTTCTTCCCCAAGGGCCTGGTGACTCGTCTCTGAAATCAGCCTCCGACGGCACTTTCTGAAGTTGTGCTCCTTACATATGCTCCCGGAAAGTTGTTCCAAGTGAAAGCAGCTTAATTAAAAACCACATTCCATCAAACTGTCACTTTGTTTATGAAAAAGTGTCGAGTGGCTGCAAATGGCAGGAACAAGCACGGAAGAGTAATGCTCCAGATTTGTTCTAATTAAAAGTACAAGATCGAGGCATGAAGAAAGCTTGCCCGTGAACCCCGGGGGCCCCTGAGCCCGACACTCCAGTCCACAGTTTCCAAACACAGCTGGGGACGGTTGTCGATACAAGGAGAACGTTTCCCTGCCTAGAGGGGGTCTCTGCCTTCGTGAAGAGCAAGCGTCCAGCGGAGACTGGTTACCTCGACGGGAAACCGACCCGAGAGGCGCTCAGCCGTCCCTCTCCGCACAGCCGCACCCGCTTCGTAAGTCCCGCGTGCCCCGAATGCGCTGGCGCTGGATGCAGGTCACACCACGGGACCGACATGGACACGAGGAGGGACCTCAGACCCCCGGGCCCTGCCCGAGAGTCGGAAGCTGAGACGTGCGGACAGCAAACAGCACGCTCAGGGGCACCCATGGAAACAGACCTGGGGTCGGGAGGCCGGAGGTTTGCTTCACCTCCTTAACCCGTTAACTTTCAGAACCCCTGTTTGGCCCCCGGGTCCCGAGGCCACTGCTCTGTTGCCTCCAGCAGAAAAATCAGTTGTGACAAAGCCCACCCGGAACCAGGTGGCCGCGACCCGGCTCTGCGAACCAGGGCCACCCCTTCTGCACCCCGTGGTTCCATCTCGCCCGTATCCCTAAACTCCAGAACGCGGTCTGTCACAC
Source organism: Crocuta crocuta (assembly GCF_008692635.1). NCBI lineage: Eukaryota > Metazoa > Chordata > Mammalia > Carnivora > Hyaenidae > Crocuta > Crocuta crocuta. The sequence goes on from NW_027531893.1 coordinate 7,980,763, forward strand.
GCCACCTCCTCTTGCGACGGAATTAAGAGAGGGCTTTACGAAACCGCAGTTGCCCAAGCCACGCACTTTATCCAAAGATCGGGAAGAAGAGGAGAGTCTGTGATGCAGGGAACCAGCTCCGGCAGCCAGAAGGGACCCAGGGCCTCTTAGGGTCTCCTCTCCTCAAGTAGGGTCAGCACCTGGGATGAGGTGCCCATGTTACCTCATATGACGAATGCAAAGGGAGCGGCAGATGTCAGTAAGGGCCCTGATAGGTCAACGCTGCGTAAGTCAAAAGGGAGAGTCACCTCGGTGGGCCTGACCTCCTCAGGCCAGGGCTTCGAAGGAGGGCTTACACTTTCCTCTCCTCCCCCGACTGTTGGTTTTGAACAAGGAAGCCTCTCTGAGCTCTACAGCCGCACGGAAATGAATCCTGACACCTGACGGCCACCTTGGGAGCCTGGAAAAGGCCCCGAGCCCCAGATGAGATCCCGGTCCCACAAGCACCCGCACTGGAGCCCTGAGTGGAGAACCCAGCTAAGCCACGCCCAGGCTCCCGCCACAAAATCTATGAAATACTAAGTAGGTGTGAACCACGAAGTTTGGGGCAATTCGTTCCGCGGCAAGAGAGAACCGATGCACCAGCTGTGGATCAACAATTCCCAGAGGCCACCGGGGTGATGTCAGTGGTACCAAATTGAGGGAGTGGCTAGCACTAGACACTCCCTTCCACGGACCTCCTTCAATAACAATAAAACAGGAAAGACTTCAAAACCTACCTGGCCCATTTCCTCTACCAGTGGTGCTCTTTTTGAAAATTAAAGGCTAACACGGGCACCCTGGGATAACTTGATCCCAGCAGGAACATACAAGCTTCCCCTAAGCATTCAGAGGACCTATTAGCCCAGGAGGAACAAGTTGCTTTTTGAGACACAGAGGGAGAGAGAGAGGAAAAAATGTTTTCAAAGAAAACATTTGAGTCTCAAACCTAAAAAAACAACCACCTCAGCCAAGGAGAAACGCCCACCATTTGGCATTAGCAGGTGCTAGAGGCGATGATGCGAAAGAAGAGAAGTTCTGCGTGTGCAAATCTGACAGGCGTGCAAGACACAACACTCCCTGCGTGGAGCCTCCTCAGTCCGGACCCCAAAGCAGGTGCCTGTGCACGTGGGAAGGAGGCTTGGCTGCCAGGACATGGGACCGACAGTGAGACAGCATTTAATTAAGTGCTAACGGGCTGGTCGCGGGGGTTAAGCAGTGACCTTTGTGCAGAGCCAGTTTGATCACTGGACACTTCTGTTCCAGGAATTACTTGCATGGTTACCCAGTGCTATCAAGATGAAAATCCACAGGACTGAGTAAGCCTATAGGGCTCCCATGCTCCCCGCCGTGCCCACCCCTCCACCCTCACCTTCCCCACTCCCGGGTCTACCTTCTGTCCTGAAGGCTCACCAAACTCTCTCACTAAGCTGCTTCCACCTGCAATACCCTCCTTGGCTCCCCTTTTCCCACCTGGACAGCTGCTATTTGTCCTGCAAGACGCGCTTCAATCACCACCTTCAGGAAGCCCTCTCTGGCCTAGGACAGCCTGTGCTTAGTTTCCGTATCCATTCAATGGGGATAAAAACAGCACACCAGCTGTAGAAATTAGGTAAGTGGGCACACATCAAGTGCTTACAACCTGGCAACACGTCTTCGGCATAGAATAAGCACTCGGTGAATATTTCTATGATTTACTGAGCACTTACTTAGTACAATATATCATGTGGGCCACGAACATGCAAAGCAGTCAGAGGCCCTGCGCTGCTTCCCAGGTCCTGATGTGTGGGGCCCAGCACAGTCCCCTGCACAGAGCAAGCCCTCTCGTGTCGGTCGGGCCCACCCCAAGCAGGTGCATCCTCTGCGGGAATCGTATGCTGGGACAAAGCCCTTCTCAGGACTCTGAACCTAACAGCAATGTCACTAAGTCTGGAAATAAGCCCTGGCTCCTGATCTCATTTAGAACCCCTGTTTATAGGAGGTGAGGAAAAGAAGGGGGTGTCCAACCCAGCTGAGGAGAATATTTCAATGTCCCAGCGAACTCTCACTTCAAGATTGGAGGCTATATGGGAGCCTCACAGGATTACATTTGCATCTCGGCCACTGTGGTCCCCTCTGGGGAGGTTCTCATAGCCTCTGCTCACTAGGTATTAATCCCTCCCTCCTCTGACTTTTCTGGACTCTGATGGAAACTCCTGTGCACATTTCTTCCAAGCCTTAATCACCGGCTGATGCATTATATATTTATTTATTCTCTGCCTCTGTTGTCTGAACTATAAGCTCCAAAGGGCAAGGGTCTACATTTAGCTCATCGCTCCGTGATGAAGACCTAGGTCAGTACTCGGCTTGTAGTAAAGGCTCACTAAATAATCTGCTGAGTGAATGACAGGAGGGAGAGAAGTAGGAAGAGCCAACACAATGATAGTATCTCCTTCGCACCAGGACCTGCTCTGAGTGCCTTTTGTACATGAGCTCCTTTATTCCACGCAACAACGCTGTGAGCAGGGTACTGTTATCAGCTGAGGCATGGGGTGCTTCAGTCACTTGTCCTGCCCAATAGCCAGTGAGTTAGAGTAAGGATTTCAACTCAGGCAGTCTGGCTCCAAAGTTTATGCTCTTAACCACAACACTGGAAGGAAGGGAGGGAGGATGGATTTAAAAGTTAGCGGGGCGCCTGGGTGGCTTAGTCGGTTAAGCGTCCGACTTTCGCTTAGGTCATGATCTCGCGGTTCGTGGGTTCGAGCCCCGCATCGGGCTCTGTGCTGACAGCCAGCTCAGAGCCTGGAGCCTGTTTCAGTCTGTGACTCCCTCTCTCTCTGACCCTCCCCTGCTCACGCTCTCTCTCTCCTAGAAATAAAAAAATAAAAAATAAAAAAAAAAAAATTTAAAAGTTAGCGTCTAGGGGCGCCTGGGTGGCTCAGTCGGTTGAGCATCCGACTTCAGCTCAGGTCATGATCTCACAGTTCATGGGTTCGAGCCCCGCATCAGGCTCTGTGCTGACAGCTCAGAGCCTGGAGCCTGTTTTGGATTCTGTGTCTCCCTCTCTCTGACCCTCCCCCACTCATGCTCTGTTTCTCTCTCAATAATAAATAAAAACATAAAAATTTTTTTTTAAAGTTAGTGTCTATCACATCCTGCAAATACAATGCCCAGGTTGTTGAGGGATGTGCTTATCTGCTCCCCAGGTATGTTCTGAAATGTCATAACCTCTACACAAAGCATCCTATGCCTTGCCCAGAGTAGGCACTCAAGAAGTGTTTCTTGAATTGGATCACACCTGGGTTAGCGTTTCCCAGTATTCTCAGTACCTCTGCATGCACATCCCCAGCTTTCCTTCCTGTGGAGACTCACAACACCTATGCAATGAGCTGCAGGTTTGCCGGACCTTAATCTGGAGCTTCTAACAGCAAGCAAACCAAAGCCACCACGCCTCACAGTGACACTGCCACAAGTTTCTGGACCATGAGAGTGTTTGAGACTTGTGGGGGAGTCTGGAGGAGCAATAAGCAATGCTGCTAAAGGAAACCGTCACTTCCTGAGCCTTCTGAATCCCCATTCTCCCTGAGGAGGGAGTGTGCCTCCCGCCTGCCCAGGAGGGTAGGCGAAGCTGCAAACACGGAAGACTGGCGGCAAGAACCAGAAGCTTCCTGGCCAGACTCAACTGCAAGTGAGCAAATCCCACCATCTCTGCAGGCTCAGAAGCAGCTGCAAAATCCTGGTGGGCCCTCAGGAGAAGCTTCAGCATGCAGGGGGAGGAGCGGCTCAGAGGAGGAGGGAAGCAGAGGGGAAAAAAATCTGGCTACAGATCTACCTGGGACAATCTGTCTTCCCAAAAGCACAGAGGACTGTGTACCGGGACCAGGCAGGCAAAGTGTGGGCATATGCCAGTCGCAGGTTAAGCCACAGACCACGGGGAAGAGCAAGCAGCATCGCAAGGCTGCTGAGCTCTAAAAATACCCAGCACATTCCCTCCATGGCACGAACGGTAAGCTCTTAGTGGACAGGAATCCTGCCAAAGCAACGCCTAGCTGGACACTCCAGACGGAGTCGCAAGGCTGGGGACTATGGAAACCAGCTAGGGAAGTGCTTTCCTCTTGAGCCCTGTCAGGGATTGAGGACGCTTTAAGAGACCTGTGTGTCTGGATTGCCCTGAGCTGCTGGGAGGGAGGAGGAGAGGGAAGCCTGCGGTCATTCTGGCTGTGGAAGTCAGTGTAATGCAGAGGTTAGAGCCACAGGCCAGGGGTGACACTGAGTCCACTCAAATCCAGGCTCCACCACTTAATAATCACGCAACCCTAGAGAAAAATGTACTCCCCTCTGAGCCTCTCTGCTCCTCTCTGCAGGATCCCTCCATCCTGAGCAGCCAGAGTGCCCCCTGATGTCAGGCTTGGAGCCAGGAGAAGTGATGTGTGCCACTTCCAAGAAGAACCTTGAAGATCCATCTCAGGGTCAAAGGCCCTTTTCTTTTCCCTATGCCATGACACTAGGGCTGACCCAGATAGGGGCTACTTGTACAGCCCGAGTCCTGCCTCTAAGATATGAAACAGAGCCTCAACTATCCCAGCATAACCTGTGGTCAAGAAATAAACCTTTGTTTTGTAAGCCATTAACATTTTGGAGTTGTTTGTTACTGCAGCATAAATAAGCTTAAACTGACTGATACAAGGGGTAAATGAGACAATGTATCTCATACCCTTATGACACATCTGGCATTTTCCAAGCACTCCATAAAGGCTATTTGTTATGACTATTATCTATACTGTCATCACTAGTTCTTACCTCTCTGGAGACGTCACAAGTCTCCAAAGTTTCTCGTCGAGAAACTAATAAAAGCTCTGGACACTCTCCCTTAAGACACAATTATGCAGGCAACTACAGGTGGCTCACACATCCTGGGCTGAGAACCCTGGTTAGAGGTACTCAGGTAAAGAAATTCATGTTGCAATCTTGAAACAAATTCCCTAAGCTTTGGCATGGAAACTGCCATCACAGCATGTCAAGTATCTCTGGGTACAGACGGGTATAAATGCCACAGGGCAATTTTCTATCCTAGACCAAGAGGCCAAGGCATACAGGAGACCTGAGTCAAGAGGTGTGGAGGGGAACTGGCCATGGTTAGGTCTTAACTCCTGCACTTGAGCTGTCCGTGAGGATGGCAAAGAGAGAATTCCACACCACCCTGAGACCCGTGGTAATTCTTGCTCTGTTCCTGCAAGATCGCTCCTGGCTCCTGATCCTGGTGCCCAGGGCTCGCTAGGGAACATGCAGTTCTTTGGTGTGTAGATACCACTAGCTAATCTGTGCCTGACTTCAAAAGAACTGTTCTTCCCTGGAGGAGTTTCTACTCAAGGGCTATGCTATCTTTGGCTCCCACCTACTCAGCTTTGTCATGGGAAGCCAGCATTTCCACTCACTCGATCCCAACCCTCACCTGTACCTCACTCTGAAGCCACAGCATTAGAGTCCAGACAGATCCCTGAGACCTCTCCAAACCTTATAAATCCATCCTCCCACCAAAAAGGCAACTCAACATTCTGTAGATGTCCCATTTCCAATCAGAAACAAAAGAATCACTTCATTCATTCCTTGTTTTTTTATTTATCCATCCATGTTTTCTTTACTTGTTATAAAGTTGATTTATTTTATTTTTGAGAAAGAGAGAGAGGGAGGGAGAGAAGGGCAGAGAGAGGGCAAGAGAGACAGAATCCCTAGCAGGCTCCATGCTGTCAGCACAGAGCCTGATGTGGGGCTCAAACTCACGAACCATGAGATCATGACCTGAGCCAAAATCAAGAGTTGGACACTTAAATGACTGAGCCACCCAAACACCTCCTCCATCCTTTTTTTAAAATAAATATTTATAGAGAAGTTTCTAAATGCCATCACATATTGCCTGTGTGACTCTGAGTTACATAATCTCTGTCTCTCTGTCTGTGTCTCTCTCTCTCTCTCCATGCTAAGTTTTCTCATCTACTAAATGGGATGGTAATAAGACAAACCCAGTGAGGGAGGTACAGTAGTTATTGAATATATATACAGGACTTGTTTGATCTATATTTTGTGAGGCACTATATTAGGTGTTAGGAATAAAAATGGTGAGTGAAAACAAATCCTGCCCCTAGGAAGCTGATGATCCATTGGGAGAGACATATATTAATCAAATAACCACACAAATTAATATTTAAAAAGTGTATCATTAAGTGTTACTAAGAAGTACATGGCTCTATGAGGGTAAATGACACAGCCAATAATCTAGGAAATTCTTCTCTAAGGAGGTGATGATAGAACTGAGGTCTGAAGGATGCTTACAAGTTATGTACGTGAGGACTGGGCAGGGGGGTTGATTCTGGGTGGAGGTGGGTATGCTGTTCCAGGCAGAAGGAGCAGTACGAACAAAGTTCTCTTTCAACATCCCACATTTTTAGGGGCTGCGGGGTGACTCAGCTGGTTAAGCATCAGGCTCTTGGCTTTGGCTCAGATCATGATCTCAAGGTGGTGGGATTAAGCCCTACATTGGGCTCTGGGCTCTATACTGACAGTAAAGAGCCTGCTTGGGATTCTTTCTCTCTCACCCTCTCTCTCTGTCCCACCCTCTCTCAAAATAAATAAACTTTTCTTTAAATTTCACATTCTTATGTATATAAAATCTTCTGACTTAGAGCAATAACCAAACATAGGTCTAAGTGGAAAATTATAAGTTATCACCAACACGTTATCTGATAACTTCTTTCAAAAATTTATAATCAACACAACCACAATAATTTCCCAAAACTCCTGCAATCAATCCCATTCTCCTCCAGGAGCTGAGACAGGTGGGAAATCAAAACTGAAAAGGAGGCTCAAGTAGTATCACATTAGAGTACATGAAAACCTTTGTGAATTTCACACTCTTGGGTTTGTTCTAAACCTTTCCCTACTCCCAAGGCAGAAAGAATGCTGCGTGACCAAAAACTATCTTTTTTTTTTTTAAATGTTTTATTTATTTCTAGGAGAGAGAGAGAGAGAGAGAGACAGCGTGAGCAGGGGAGGGTCAGAGAGAGAGGGAGTCACAGACTGAAACAGGCTCCAGGCTCTGAGCTGGCAGTCAGCACAGAGCCCGACGCGGGGCTCGAACCCACGAACCGCGAGATCATGACCTAAGTGAAAGTCGGACGCTTAACCGAGTAAGCCACCCAGGCACCCCAGACCAAAAACTATCTTAAGGTATATTTCTCCATTTCCTTAAGAGATATTTTAGAGTATTTAGGTTCTAGCAGGCAGCACATGAGATGCTAAAGATACAGTGGTGACCACGATGCAATGCTGCCAGTCCTCCATTTTATCGTACCCAAACCCAACACCAGGAGGCATCTCCAATAGCTGTAACAAAATAAGACTAAAATAAACAGCAGAGGAAGCCTTCAAATAAAAATGAAGGTAGTTGGAAGGAGTGAGGGCAAGAGGCAGAGACCATCATCTCCCAGTGAGAAGGAGGGGGTCCTATAGCACCAGAAATTCACCTTTCCTCTATCGCAGGAAGATGGAGTTCAAATGGGATAATGAAGTCCCATATGAAATTTAGGATTTTTCCCCCACTATTTCTGTGAAAAATGCCATATTTAATAGGTATTTCAAGTAATCACTTTGGGTAACACGGACACTTTCACATTTTGATTATAATAAGTCTTGGGTAACCTTCTTCGGGTTGATCTTGCTTGGGGCCCTTTGAGCTTCATATACCTGGATATCCATATCTCTCCCAAGATTCGGGAAGTTTTCAGCTGTTATTTCTTCCATGAAGTTTCTGCCTCTCTCTCTCTCTCCTTCTGGGACTCCCATGATACAAATGTTCACTTGATGATACCTCATCATTCACACACAGCCTTTCTTCACTCTTTTCCGTAAAAGTTATTTTTTTTCAAATATCCTTGACGAGACTGACCAAGAAAATAGGAAAAGTCTTCAAATTACTAAAATTTGGAAAGAAAGGAGACATTGCCACCAGCCATACAGAAATCAAATGGGTTAAAAGGGAATATTATGGATCACCTGGGTGGCTCAGTCAGTTAAGCGTCCAACTTCGGCTCAGGTCATGATCTCATGGTTCATGAGTTCGAGCCCCACGTCGGGTTCTGTGCTGACGGCTGGCTCAGAGCCTGGAGACTACTTCGGACTCTGTGTCTCCCTCTCTCTCTGACCCTCCCCGGTTTACGCGCTCTCGCGTGTGCGCACTCGCTCGCTCTCTCTCTCTCTCTCCCTCTCAGAATTAAACATTAAAAAAAATTTTTAAGGGAATATTATGAACAACGTTATGGCCACAGAGTTAACATCTTAGACACTTTTCTACAAAGACACAAATTATAAAAACCGAATCAAGAAGAAATATAGAATTTTAATAGACCTCTAGAAGTAAAGACATTGAATTAGTAACTAAGAATTTCTCAGAAAAGCCTAAGCCTCGAAGGCTTCACTGCTAAATTCTAGCAATTATTTAGAGAATATATAATGCCAACCTTTCACAAACTCATTCAGAAAATAGAGGAGGACACACTTCTCAACTTCTTTATGAGGGCCTGTATTACCTGATATCAAAACCAAACATGGACAAAAAGAAAACCACAGCCCAGTAACTCTCATGAACACAGTTGCAAAAATCTTTAACAAGATATTAACAAATTGAATTCAGTATATACTAAAAAGGATTATACACCATGACCAAATTGGATTCATCCTAAGAATGCAAGATTTCTTAAATATCTGAAATTCAATTAATGTAATATATCATATGAATAGAATTTTTTTAAAGCCTTGTCATCATCTTCATAGATTCAAAAAAAGAATTTAACAAAATCCTACAACCATTTATAGTAAAAACCCTCAAAAAGAAAAAAACTAGGAAGAGGGGTGTCTGGGTGGCTCAGGTGGTTGAGCATCTAACTCTTGATTTCAGCTCAGGTCATGATCCCAGGGTCATGGGATTGAGCCCCACATCAGGCTCCATGCTAGGCACGGTGCTGCTTGAGATTCTCAATCTCTCTCCCTCTGCCCTTCTCCCCCACTCAAACTCTGTCTCTAAAATAAAAAGTTTTGAAAAATAAATTTTAAAAAACTAGGAAGAAAAGGATACATTCTCAAACTGATAATGGACTTCTAAAAAAAAAAACCCACAGAAAACATCACATTCAAATAAATATTTAATTAAGTAAATATATAATTAGTTAATATTAGTTAATAATTAATATTAACTAATAATTAAACAAATAATATTTGGTTAACTAAAGCTTCCAGATAAGAAAGGAAGTAAAACCATCCTTATTCACAGGTGACATAATACCATATGTAGAAAATCATAAAGAATCCACAAAATACAAGTTGAACTAATGAACAATTACTGGAAATAAAATTCCGAAAACACGCTCATTCATAGTATCAACAAAATGAATAAAATACTCGGGAACAAATTTAACAAAAGAAGCACAAGATTTGTACCCTGATGATGGCAAAGCATTCTATAAGAGAGTTAGAGAAAGTCCAAATAGAATGAAAGACATTAATGGTCATGAACTGGATGACTATTAGATGCAATACAATCTCCATCAACATTCCACCAGCAGACTTTTTTTTTGTCAAAATTGACAAATGGATTCTAAAATTCATAGGTGAATGCAAAAGATATGGAACAGCCAAACTACTTTTGATGTAGAATAACAATGCTGGAGGACCTCACATACCCCCAGTTTCAGACTAAGTATCAAGCTATAGTAGTCAAGCAAGGGTGGTATTAAAGTAAGGATAGACCCTCTTGAATTCTGAGAACAATCTGAGAGCTGATGGAGGAGATGGGAAAAGGGAAAGGGGGTGATGGGCATGGAGGAGGGCACTTGTTGGGATGAGCACTGGGTGTTATATGGAAACTAACTTGACAATGAACTGTGAAAGAAAAATAAAGGATAGACATGTAGATGTGTTCATGTACATAAATAAAAGTTCAGAAATAAACCCTTATGTGTATGTCAAATGATTCTTGACAAAGATGTCAAGACAACTCAGTAGGGAGAGAACAGTCTTTTCAGCAAATGATGCCAGGAAAATTCAGTATCCATATGTAACAGAATGAACCTAATGCTATATCTCAAATCACACACAAAGAGTAACTCAAAATCAATCATAGACATCAATGTAGGAGCTAAAACTATAGAGCTTCTGGGGGAAAAAAGACTAGAGAAAATCTTCATAGCTTTGGCTTAGACAATGACTTCTTAGACACAGTACCATTTTTTTATTAGCCATAAAAGAAAAATCAACTTCACTAAAATTAAAAACCCCAGGGGCACCTGGGTGGCTCAGTCAGTTGAGTGTCCGACTTCGGCTCAGGTCATGATCTCACGGTTAGTGGGCTCAAGCCCTGCGTCAGGCTCTGCGCTAACAGCTCAGAGCCTGGAGCCTGCTTCAGATTCTGTGTCTCCCTCTCTCTCTGACACTCCCCTGCTCAAACACACACACACACACACACACACTCTCTCTCTCTCTCAGAAATAAATTTTTAAAAAACATTAAAAAATTTTTTTAATTAAAAATCCTGGCACTGCAAAAGACATCATTAAGAAAATGAAGACGGGGCACCTGGGTGGCTCAGTCGGTTAAGCATCCCTTTGGCTCGGGTCATGATCTCACAGTTAGTGGGCTCAAGCCCTGCGTTGGGCTCTGTGCTGACAGCTCAGAGCCTGGAGTCTGTTTCAGATTCTGTGTGTGTGTCTCTCTCTGACCCTCCCCTGCTCAAGCTGTCTCTCTCTCTCTCAGAAATAAATAAAATATTTAAAAAATTAAAAAAGAAAAGAAAATGAAGACATACCAGAGACGGTGTGGGGGGAGGAATTTTTTCAAATCACATATATATGATAAAGCACTTGTATTAAGGATATAAAAGAACCCATACAACCCAATAATAAGAAAAACACACAATTCAATTGAAAAATGGTTAAAAGAGTTAATGGGCACTTCACCAACAATGACCTACAAGTGGCTAATAAGCACATGACAAGGTCCTCTAGTTATTTGCCCTTAGGGAAGTGAGAATTAAAATCACTATGAGATCCCAATTACATATTCGGAGAAAGGCTATAATAAAAAAGACAAGTATTGGCGAGGAAATGAATGGGGATGTGAAATGGGACGCAGCCACTTTGGAAAACAGTCTGGCAGTTTCCACTCCTAGGTATCCACCCAAGAGAAATTAAAACATGTCCACACAAACACTTGTGTCTAAATGCTTGTACAAGTATTATTTATACAAAAGGTGGAAGTAACACAAATGCCCAGCGGCCGGTGAAGGGATACACAAAACGTTGTATACGCATACAATGGAATAATATTTGGCAAGAGAAACGTATGAAAGGCTGATGCCTGCCACGACACGGATTAAGTTCAGAAACGTTATCCTAAGGCACAGAAGCCAGACGCAAGAGACTACAGTCTGCATGATTATGTGAAATGTCCAGGAAAGGCAAATCTAGTGAAAGAGAAAGCAGATCAGTGGTGGCCTGCGGGTGGGAAGCCATAAGTGACTATGAACAGGCTTGGGGGAATTTTGGAGGGGTGATAAAAAGGCTCTAAAATTCCCTCGTGAAGGTGCTTGCAAAAATCTGTAGATTTACTAAAAATTCATGGAATTTACAGAGTGAATTTTATGATTTGAAATTGTACAGCACTGAATGGGTGGAAATAGAGAAGGTAATTAAGCCTCCCCTGTCCAAGCCCCCCCCCCCAATAACCTAGTCAACCTGTGTGGCTTGCTGTAACCCCCAACCTGCTCGTTTCAACAAGGAGTAGGAGAGTTTAGTCAGAGGAGGGGTCTCTGAAGTTGAAGAGGTTCTAACCACCTTCTCTCCGAATAATCCTCCCCAAACAGTAGTTAGGAAGAGGGTTTTTAAAAAAATTTTCTTCCTTTTTTTAATGTTTGTATATTTTGAGAGAGCACCTGAGTAGGGGAGGGGCAGAGAGAGAAAGACAGAAGAATCCCAAGCAGGCTCCGCACTGCCAGCACAGAGCCGGATGTGGGCCTTGAACCCACGGACGGTGAGATCATGACCTGAGCTGAATCAAGAGTCCGACACTCAAGCACTGAACCACCCAGGCGCCCCTAGAAAGAGCTTTTCTAAAGTGACACAAACAGCATATTGGCATCAGCACAAGAGTTTCACGCATGTATTTTTCATCTCTTCAATTTTAGAAAGGGAGTCTTGTTACAGTCCAGGGAAAACCCATCCTTTTTTTTTTTTTAATGTTTTTTATTTATTTCTGAGAGAGAGAGAGAGCATGCGTGACCAGGGGAGGGTTAGAGAGAGAGGGAGACACAGAATCCAAAGCAGGCTCCAGGCTCTGAGCTGTCAGCACAGAGCCCGACGTGGGGCTCGATCCCATGAACCATGAGATCATGACCTGAGCTGAAGTCGGACGCTTAACCGACTGAGCCACCTAGGAAAATCCATCTTTATGCTGAATGATAAATTAGCATTTCAGCAGAAAGGCAATGTCACATGAGATCTTGCTGAGTTAACATTGAGTCAGACCACAGGGGACAGGACAGCCTCCAGAGGTGTGAGGAGGCCGGGGAGGGACCCAATGAGGTCTTCCTGAGCTTGGTAAATTCTCCCTTCTTAGAAATATCAGAGCAGAAGGAATCCTCCTTTATCGGATAAAACAGTTCCAAAAGGAGAATTCTAGATTCTTTTTTCCCTCGCAATGATTTGGCCTTTAATGATAAATAACTCTTAATAACTGCCTCCTCTGTGTCAGGCCCTGCTCCGAACTCTCTTTCTATATTAACTAATTTCATGTTCATAACACCCCCATGAGGTCCATTCTGTTTTATTCCCCTTTAACAGATGAGGAAACTGGAGCATTAGGAGATTAAGGGACTTGCCCAAGATCACACAGCAAGGTGGTAAAATGGAGGTAGGATTTGCATCAGGCAGAAACGAACTCTTAGAGACCCTTTCTGTAAGCTCAGTACCACTTATACTCAGAGGCAAGAAATTTCAAGGTGTGAGGAAAACAAGTAATTTTTTTTTTTAACGTTTATTTTTGAGAGACAGAGCACGCGCTCATGTGAGTAAGGCAGAGACAGAGGACGACAGAGAATGTGAAGCAGGCTCTGTGCTGTCAGCACAGAGCCCGATGCGGGGCTTGAACTCACGAACCACGAGATCATGACCTGAGCCGGAATCAGATGCTTACCTGACTGAGCCACCCAGGTGCCCTATGTATAAGTAATTTTTATTGCTACCTCCTACCCTTCTGAGACCCAGAAAGGAAAGGAAAAAAAATGGCAAGTGGAACTAAGAGTTACAGTCTCCGTCCCTTGCAGGCGGGGCAGTATGACGTAAGGGCAGACTTTAGGGTACTTTAGGTAGGACACAACGGTTCAGCAGCCTGCAGGTCCTGAAGAAAGGATATCTTTTTTTTTCTCTTGCCTGGTCAGAACTCAACTATCCAAGACACATACATCATGGTGGTGGAGGGGGGTCCTGTTTCTCATCTCGTCTTCCCAGTTATGGGACCACGGAGTTCAGCCTGGATTTGCAGGAAGGGCTGGGCGTCGATAGCTTCTAAAAGTACACAGCTAAAATTCACTGTTACCTCCCCGTTTGCCACATACCACTGGCACCTGAACACCTGAACTCAAGTGACCGTGTTGTAATGAGGTGGCATGCCGGAGCCGGCTCCAGCAGGTCCAGGGGTCCCTGAAGGATGGACGGTGTCGGCGAGGGAGGGATGAGAGAGACCCGAGAGACTTTCTGGTCACCAGGCAGGCATCTCTGCTCTGAATGGGGCTCAACTTTATTTTATAATTAAGTGTTTGGGGGACGGCACAGAAGTAGCATTTGCCTTAGACAGTGATTTCTGATGACAAACTTCTTTGATATGTAAGAATTTCCCAGAACATAGATTTGTAGAAGACTCCTGCAAACCTTTATCAATAGTGATGGAGGTAGGTGATTTAGATGCTTATTCTATGGGGAAGGAAGGTATCTTTAGCATCTTCAAATAGAAGATAGTGTTTTTAGCATAGCAAAGGCCAAGTTAGTTCTTTGTGAGCAAGGGTTAATAGCCTGTTTGTTTAAGGGGAAGTATTAAGAGGTGCCTGGGTGGCTCAGTTGGTTAAGCGTCATGATCTCACAGTTCGTGGGTTCGAGCCCCACATCGGGCTCTGTGCTGACAGCCAGCTCAGAGCCTGAAGCCTGTTTCAGATTCTGTGTCTCCCTCTCTCTCTGACCCTCCCCTGCTCACATGGTCTCTCTCTCTCAGAAAGAAATAAAACATTTAAAATTTTTTTAAAAAATAAGGGGAAGTATTAAGAAAAACAGGTCTTTCAGGAAACGAATGTTTGCTTCCATAATGACAAAAGTTGTTCCTACAATAGGTTACTTCACAGGGTGCAGTCAGCATATTCAAGGCCATAATAAGTCACTCTGAATACTGATCAACAAAGATGCCTTGGAGGTTGGTGCTCCAAGCAGAAACAATTGGGTCCAGGTGGATATGAGTCTCTATCTGATCGGTAAGAGTCCGTGTAACTCACCTTAACTTCATAGGGAGTTCTTTCTCAACCTATGAGCTCAGAAATGGCTCCCGACAGTGGCATCAGCCCGCTTTAGATTTAAGACCCACAGTCTCTTTAGGGGACAAGCAAAGTGGAGGAGCCTTATATGGAACACTGTATTCTCAGCTCAACTGCTCACTCCTTACGATCGATGGATGGGTCCCTTGTCATGTGACTCTGGGGTCCTTCTGCTAAAGGAGCAGGCAGGGTAGATTTCCTACTCCTTTGCTTCGGATTCCATCATGTGACGTGATGTAGTCATTGGGGTGACCAAGTGCTGGAGCCACACCTGGGCGTTAGGAGACCCTGCCTGTTTCTGCTTGTTCTCTTCAGCTCCAATTATGACCAAGAGAAATTTGTCCAGATAGCCACTGCCTTCTCAGTCTCAGCCACAACCAGACACACCTAGGCAGCCCTAAGCCCAGCACAGAGGAGCTGAGCCCAGCTGAGATCGGCCAATTCCTGCCAATGCACAGGTATGCAGGTGATAATAGGTAATTACTGTTTTCAGTCACTGAATTTCAGGGTGGTTTGTTACACGGCGATAGTTAACCAGTATACTTTGTTACACAGTGGCTTTTGCTTGGGGGGGGGGGGATGCCCAGGGAGAGGATGGTCCTAGGGACCACTGACCAAGACATCACCACAGGGCTCATGTAGCTTGGTTTCTCTTCTTTGAAAAATGAAGAATGTGGGGCGCCTGGGTGGCTCAGTCAGTTAGGCACCCGTCCGACTCTGGCTCAGGTCATGAGTCATGATCACACAGCTCGTGAGTTCGAGGCCCGCATCGGGCTCTGTGCTGGCAGCTCGGAGCCTGGAGCCTGCTTCTGATTCTGTCTCCTCCCTCTGCCCCTCTCCTGCTCACTCTCTGTCAATCTCTCTTTCAAAAATAAACAAACACCAGAAAAAATTTTTTTAATGAAGAATGTGGCCCAAAGAAGAGAACTCATGCGTCATCCAGTGATCTTTGGTGGAAACCCACATCGCCTGTCTTTCCAATCCAGCTTCTTAATATCTGGGATCCAGATGTCAATCAAATAATCTGAAACCCCAGGGTATTATTCAGCAGTATATTCATTTGCTAGGGCTGCCATAACAAAGTATCACAGGCTGGAGGTCCTAAACCACACATGTATTTCTCCACAGTCCTGGAGGCTAGATGTCTGAGATCAAGGGGTCAGCACAGTCGGTTTCTCCTGAGGCCTCTGCTTGCCTGCAGATGGCTGCCTTCTTGCTGCGTCCTCAGGTGGTCTTCCCTCTGCACAATCTGTGTCCTAATCTCTGCTTCCTATAAGGACACCACTCATAGTAGATTGGGGCCAGCCCTCATGACTTCATTTTAATTACTCTTTATTATTTTTTCATGTTTGTTTATTTTGAGAGAGGGAACGTGGGAGGGGCAGAGAGAGAGGGAGAGACAGAATCCCAAGCAGGCTCCATGCCGTCAGCACAGAGCCTGACGCGGGGTCTGAACCCACAAACCGTGAGATCATGACCTGAGCTGAAACCAAGAGCTGAATGTTTAGCTGACTGAGCCCCCCAGGCGCCCCCGAATTGCCTCTTTAAAGACCCTGCCTACAAATACAGTCACATTCTGAGGTCCTAGGGATTCGGATTTCAACATACAAGTCGGGGGTTTGGGGGCGGGTACACATCAGGCAGTGTCAAGAAGTTCCTCTCCGCTCAGCACTGTGACAAGCGTTGTGAGGGAAACATATCATAATCAGAGACCCAGTCATGCTCTTCTTTTCTATCTCCCCCACAGCATTTGGCACATTAACCTATGATGGAGCAAATTAGTCACGCCCCTGAGAGAGTGAGACACTTACACAGGGAACAGTTAGGGGGCAGCAGGGTTTGATTTTTAACAAGCAGGGACCTGGGAATCAGGAGGCAAGGGTCGTGGGCTCGGTTCTGCCACCAGCCTGTGCTCCGCGCCTCCCGGTCTCCGAGTCCCAGCTCCCTCCCCGACTCACTCGAGGTGGGTGTATGTGAGGGGGCTGCTTCAGAACCAGAGATCTCAACTCTGGCTGCGTTTTCTTCTCACCTGGGGAACATACTTTTAAAAAGGGCCCTAGACGCTTGGAGAAACAGCAGAGTGCTGACTCCAGGGTTAACGCGAGGCGAGTGCCAGA
This sequence comes from Crocuta crocuta, assembly GCF_008692635.1. Taxonomy (NCBI): domain Eukaryota; kingdom Metazoa; phylum Chordata; class Mammalia; order Carnivora; family Hyaenidae; genus Crocuta; species Crocuta crocuta. The sequence continues at coordinate 7,997,497 of NW_027531893.1, forward strand.
TGAGCCTGGCATCTCTTGTCCTGGAAAGTCGGTTCGCAGAAAGCCACAGGGAAGGCTGTGCACTGAACTGTGCCCCTCAAACTCACCCCGGTGAAGCCCTAACCTCCAACGGGACTGTTTGGAGACAGGGCTCTTGGAGGTAGAATTAAGGTTAAATGTTGTCATGAGGTAGGTCCTAACCGGATACGGTTGGTGGCTTTATGAGGCTGGGATGATGTTCTCCCCTCTCTCCCCCCTGCCACCCCCGTACTGCTGTCCATTATCACGTTCACGTACCAAGGAAAGGCCATGTGAACACACAGCACACCAGGCTCCAACCATCCTGGAGCCCTGATCTTAGACTCCCAGCCTCTAGAACTATAAGAGATCGGGCGCCTGGGTGGCTCAGTCGGTTAAGCGTCCGACTCTTGGTTTCGGCTCCGATCATGATCTTGCAGTTTGTGAGTTCGAGCCCCATGTCGGACTCTGTGCTGACAGCTTGCAGCCTAGAGCCTGCTTCGGCTTCTGTGACTTCCCCTCTCTCTGCCCTCGACAGTCATGCTCTCTTCTCTCTCGGTGTCTAAAAACACCACCATCACCACAAGAACCAGGCTGAAGAGGGGCTGAATGGACAAATCTGGGAAAATGTGAGCATAAAAATAATGATAGTAGCAGACTGGAGCCCATTAAAAAAATGAAGAATCCTAAGTCCCTACTGATATAAATAAATGAAGAAACTCTTCCTTTCTGCAGAATACCAACCAATGAAGAGAAGGAACGATGTATCAATGGATGCAAAACCAGTGAGCAAAAAACACGACGGGGAACGGGTGTGTGCGCAGTATCGCCTCGCCTCCCTGCACTGCACTTATGAACTACAAGGAGAAAAACAGTAACTTCGCGGTGGAGACTGCAAACCCTGCCGTAACCAAGTCATCCAAGTGAATCTGCCAACATCAGGGCCAGCTGACATCGCGGCCCGGAGAGCAGGATAGCACATCCCTTCAGTGACCTCCCTGCCAGAAATGTGCAAATGAAATAGGGCAAAATGTAAACAATTGGTGAATCTGGCAAAAGGTGTATAGGAGTTCTATTATTCCTCCAACTTTTCTGTACACTTGAATAACATCAAAATATGCAGTTTAGGAAAACACACGGGTCCAGGTCCTCATCCCAGACTCTCAAAGTCAGATTCACTCGGGTGGGGCCAAGGGGTGTGTGTTTTTGTTTTCACCTGTGTTGTTTAAGCTCCTCAGGCGACTGCAACGTGCTTCCTGGGGAGAACTCATACAAGTCACGGAGGGCACTTACCTTCTGACCTTCTCTGGGCCAGTGTGCACCAAGGTGAGCAGTCTACTTCCATGTGCGAAATGGAAACCCTTGTGTACTACTCATACCTAAGGAACCAGGCCCCATGGAGGTGGGCCAGCAGTGTTTTTTTAATTATTAAAAAATTAAATTTTTTTTCCTATAATTTTTGAGGTGGAGGAAAGGCGGAGAGAGGGGAAGGAACATCTGAAGCAGGCTCCACACTGTCAGCACAGAGCCTGACGCGGGGCTCGAACCCATGAATCGAGAGATCATGACTGGAGCCAAAGTCAGATGCTTAACCAGGTGAGCCACACAGATGTCTCAACAAATTTGTTTTAACAAGTCTTTAGAGGGTTCTTCTGCTCAGCAAAGCTTGAGAACCACCATCTACACTCTTTCTCCTTTTTTTTTTTTTTTTTTATTTTGAGAAANAAGTGACTGACGATACTCCTCTTTACCGTGTTAATTTGTTCTAACTTTTCATCGTGATTAAAAAGAAAATTAAGATCACACAAGATAAAATTTACTATATTAGCAGTTTTAAATGTACAGCTCGGCAGTGTTAAGTGTATTTACAGTGTTGTGCAACAGGGATCCAGAAGTTTTTCATCTTGCAACACTGAAACCCTGTGCCCATTGCGCAACTCCCATTTCCCCCTCCCCACAGCGCCCCCCCCCAATCTCCGCCCTGCTTTCTCTTTCTAGGGATGTGACGTGAGACGCCTCATCTGAGTGGAATCGTCTGGTGTTTGCCTTTTTGTGACTGGGTTATTTCACTGAGCATAACATCCTCAAAGTGCATCTATACAGAGACATGCAACATGGTTTCTTTCCTTTTTCAAGGCTGAATACTATTCTGTTGTCTGCATCTGCCACATTGTGTTTACCCAACGCTTGGGTTGTTCCCGCCCCCTGGCTACTGTGAACAGTGATGCCATGATCATGGGATCCAGGCTCAATTGTAGTGTTTATACAAATCCTCTGTGCAGAGTGTTAACATGCAGATGGTGATTCCAGATATCTTGGTGGGGAACCCCCAGACTGTGCATTTCTATCAAGCTCCCAGATGACGCCGATGCTGCTGGTCTGCAGACAGCAAGGGTCTAGACCCAGTGGGGGAGGTAACGGAGCTCAGAAGAGGTTTAAACCAGGGTAGACTCCAAGCCTCAGATCACCCTTCCCAAATCTCTCCCAGAGAACCACATCCAGAGACGACAGGGCAATCATGGATTTGGTGGCTGCTCTTCCAACCCATGCCAGACACCCTCCAATCCAGAGACCGGATCAGAGATGCCAGAGACCNAACTTGTCTTCTCCATCACTCACGGCAGACCCCCAGAATTAACTGATTCAGGGGTGTCTGCTGGAAACGTTAGAACACTTCTCCAAGCATGAAGCTGTAACACCAGCGTTAACTGTGATGGTTTTTAGGTACAAGGATACAACATTAGATAACATCAAACCACTTGGTGAGAAAGCTACTCCCTTTCAAGTCGGCTTCAATCCTTCTGAAAACGTGGAGGAAACAGTCCCCGACACCCTGCAATACTTGATCTTCCCCCCACCCCAAACAAAGCCCAAGCCTTGGGCTCAGAGCCTTAGGCAGGCGGCGGTCTCCAGCTAGAAATGAAAAAGCAAAGCGCGTTTGGTCTTTGTTGTATTTATTTTTGCGCTTACTTTGTATTTGTGGGAAGTGATACTGATTTTCCATGTATGGCTCTGATGCCAAGTTGCTTTTTTTAAAAATAAGTGTACTTAAATTTAAAAGCAAGCGATTTAAAGCCCACATTACACAAATAACTTGTGGAGATGTTTGAAGGTGGGAATCTAGGAGGAGGAGGAGGACCCGGGGCCCCTTCCCTGCGAATGTTCAAACTGCACACGTGCACGTGAGCCTGCGTCTCAAAGATGGCACCCCTCCCCACCCCCATGATCTAACCTAGGAGGCGCTGGGAAAGGGACAGAGCCCCCAGCCTGGAGCACCCTTTCCACTAGAGGGGCCAGCGGGACCTTTTTTGCCCTTCCTTCTGGCCCATGAAACGCTCGGGCTGGAAAAGGACCCTGACCAGGTCAGCCACTGTGGGGGGGGCCACAGGCGGGCAGCAGTGGAGACCAGATATGGGTGGTCAGATCCTTAAACTGCAGGCTGGCTTTCCACACATTCTCTCTTAAACTTCCCCGTCTACAGGAATTTGGGTCAAAGCAAAGCTGTTTCTAAAATTCTCCCTACCTGGTGCATCTGACCAAAGATTTCCTCCTTGACCTTAAAGACTTATAAAGGGCATCATTATGGGTAATTGCAAAACCATTATGAAAATCAACTACCTATTTTGAGATGACTCCACATGTTCAGTATAAAAGATACTTACTCTAAAGCTTTTGGTGTTTTCATTGCAGTAGGAACTTCTTTTAATGCCGTGCTCGCAGCATTACAATTTTAAAAGAGAGAAACATTCTCAGTAATTAAATGCAAATCACCAGAGCTCCAAATTCAAGGCCCTGTCTCCGGAGTATGCCTGGATTCAGCACCAGGGGAAACAAATAACTCAGAAAAGGAAAGAGGATGTTGATCTCCCCCCTCCCGCCCACACCCCTCCTNCTGCTACCTCTAAGGTTCTGATTCACTGACTTGTTTACTAAGACCAAGAGACAGAAGAGACGTAACTTGCTTCAAAGGCTGGATTCCAATGCTACTTGCTCCAGAATGCCCTTAGGACCCTCTCTCGCTACCGCATGAAGGGACTCTGGCTTTCCCATGGCAATCAAGTCGGAACATTCTCAGTTCAAGCACCAGCACCAGAATATCTACCCTTTCCAAAGAGCTTTTTGTTTTTCATTTTGTTAATGTTTTATTTATTTGTGAGAGAGAGAGAGAGACAACATGTGCAAGGGAAGGTCAGAGAGAGACGAGACACAGAATCTGAAACAGGCTCCAGGCTCTGAGATGTCAGCACAGAGCCCAACGCAGGGCTCGAACTCACAAACTGCGAGATCATGACCCGAGCGGAAGTCAGACGCTTAGCCGACTGAGCCACCCAGGCGCCCCTTTTAATTTTTTAAAGTCTTTATTTTTGAGAGAGAGACAGACAAAAGTGCGAGCAGGGAAGGGGCAGAGAGAGGGCGACACAGAATCAAAGCAGGCTCCAGGCTCTGAGCTGTCAGCACAGAGCCAGACACAGGGGCCAAACACACAAACCATGAAATCACGACCTGAGCCGAAGTCGGACGCTTAACCGACTGAGCCACCCAGATGCCCCTCCACAGAGCTCCTGAGCACCTGCTGTGGACAGAACAGTGCCCTGGGTGTGCAAGATACAACAGTAAAGAGACATAATTCTCTACCCTTCTGATGCTTAGAGCCCAGAGAGACAGAAGCTAGTCAATTCACCAAAGTGTATGGAATATTACAAATTGTAGTGAGTGTTATTAAGGTGCAAGAAAGGAATCTGCTAGTCAAGGAGGGAAAGCAGAAGGAATGCCAGGTGTAAAGGGTCCATGTCACAAAGGAGCAGGGGACCCTGGGGGAACCGCAAGGCCAATGTGACTTGAGCAGAGGGCGACTGAGCAGGGGAGAATGCAGTTGGGGGGGGGGGGCGGCGGAGCCCAGCCACGCAGCACCTGGAAGACCACGGGGCCCAGGTCTGTTCCAATCAATCACCAAGGCAAGGGAGCCTCCAAAAGAATGTAAGCAGAGGAGGGACATGACGGGTTTGCCTTTGGCAAGATCCTTTGGCTTCAGCAGCAGGCGGATTCGAGAGGGGAGCCAGCGGGCCTGTGGGACAACAGTGTGAGGATGCGCGGTGGTTCTGGCCAGAGGCTGGGGGCCAGGGGGGCGGCGCCACAGAGCTGATGGTGGAGACGGAGACGAGTGTTTGTACGGGTTGTGCGAGGTCCACCCTCCACTTCCGCATCTGTGAGGTGGGAATAAGCATGCCCACATCTCCCAGTGACATGAGATGCCCTGTGGCAGCTGGCCCATCTCCAGGCCTCAATAAATGACAGCGACTGTTATGATGACATTCGTCTCTGCACCTCTTGTAAGGAATCTTGTCCATTACACGTTTTCAGTGACTGTCCGTACATCTCGTCATCTGCGAGACTTGATGCTCTTCAAAGGCGAGGTCCCTGCTGGCTTCCCGCACACAGCAGAGCAGGCTGCCCACTGGGTGATGACCATCCAGGAGGTGAGGAGCTATTTGTGGAGGGGACGGGCTTGAATGGCCCAGATGGTGGCACTCGGCCAGCCTCCCTAATCTCCTGATTGCATCCATCACAGCCGCGCTGGCCTCCAGGTGTGGCTTCCAGAGAGGTTCCACTTGGGTCAGCCTTCCAGAACACCTCGCTCGGCCAGAGGAGCACAGCTCACTCAGCCTCCGATGACAGCGCCTTCCAGATGGTTTCCGCTTTGGAATGAAGGACCCAGGCCATGCCCAGCCAGTGAATGAGCACAGTGGGGGCAGGACTCCAGTGGGTGATCTCGGCTCCAGAGCTTCCTGTCGGTCGGCTGAGGCTTCATCAGATCTGCATCCGGCTCGCTCCCTTGACCAATCCTGCTGGCTCCCTCCCTCCCTCATTTTATTTTCCACAGGCATTTACCTTCCCTCTGCCTCCTCCCAGCACACCTGTTGCTCTCCTGGCTCTGGCTCAGCCTCTGCTTCCCAGAGGGGCCCACGGGCACACCCCTCGGGGAGAAGAGACACTAACACCTCCCCAACATGAAGAGGCTAAGTGAGCGAGTGCTGTCTGCTTGCTCAAAGGGTCAGAAGCTCCAAGAGCTATACAAGAGAACAGTCTCATTAATTAAGGTGGCTCCCACTGCCAGGAAGCCTTCTGAGTAACAGGAATGTTGGGGTTCCAGGAAAGACAGCTCTCTGCTCCTGGCCAGAATCTAGGGGTCATTTGGGGCTGGGATTAGGCAGCTCTCCCCCTCTGGCCAGCGCCTCTCAATCCGGTACTCTGGATACTAATTATAAACCTGGGACAAAAGCCTAATCTTCCAGCAAGGAAAATCCAAAGAGTTCAGTCTACTTTACCTCTCCTGCCTTGAAGATGTGTGAGTCTCAGGCAAAAAGAATCAGATGGGGGGGGGGGATATTGTACCCCCACCCCTAACAGGACTTCCAAATCTCCTGTGGGAAACACAGCATTACTCTGAGAGGAAACTGTTGTCGGAATAATGGGGGATCATTTGGCAGATTCGGGGGAATCCACGCAAAGTCTGCTCTAGTCTCAACTTCTAGGACATCAAGCCGCTTTCGAGAAGGCAAAGGTGACAAGCAAAACTGGGGACAGGGTGGGAATCTTAAAGATCACATTACCAACCAGTATTTTTGGAGCAACCAGTATATTTCTAGCACAAAGTATTTCCACATAATTAACTCATCTGCTCATCCCAGGAATGTCCTGTCCTTGGTAATCCTATCACCTTTTTTTTTTTTTTTTCAGTGAAGACCCAAAGGCTCAGAGAGGTGAAGTAACTTGTTTGAGGTCCCGGAGCTAGTAAGTGGCAGAGGCAGGATTCAAACCTAGGTCTCTCTGGAATCAGAGCCTACATTTATCACCGTGTCTCCTGGTCCTAGAGCTCTCCTTTGCTGGGGTCTCACTCCTTCTCTGAAAAAGTCACCCACGTACATACACATGAGCCACGCTCTGTGCTACACAGCGCAAAGAAAGGAACGGACGACCCTTGACCTCAAGAAGCTCACAGGCCAGAGGAGATGCCATGCAGCAATTTCTCTCACGTTCTCAAATGGGAGACCCACCCTCAACTCCGAGGAGCTACGTTTTCTTAAGGATGGAGAAACGGAGGATGCGGGAAGGAAGACACGTCCAAAGATGAATGTCTAGTCATAACAAGGCTACGACTCAAGCCCGGTGAGCCAATACATCGCAGCCTTTGGGTTACCGCCGCCGAAAGAAACAACGCACGTGGGGATGGGGAGGGCTCTCCTCGCACAAGTCGGAATGCAACTTGTAGACGTTTTGCGGAGCAGAAAATATAGAAGTCTCTGAAGGGCGGTGATCAATCATTTCAGCCATCCTAAGTGAGACCGGAATAGATCCAGAGAGAATCGTAACAGCACATAATGTTAACAGTCAAGGGCATCCACTAACCTCCGGAATCTTCCGTCTTGAAATCTTATGCCTATGATTCTAGAATTTGGGGGGGAGAGGGTAGAAGGAAATAACAGTTTAGGCAGCTGAGGCTGGGACGATGGGATTTTGCCAGAAAAGTTCTGATAACGTCACAGAACCTGAGGGACAAGGTTACACATATGCAAGTGAAACTCAACACAGGAACACCCACCGGAGCCTGTGAATGATGCTCATTATGTCTGTTCAGCCTGACGATCTCCCAGTGACAAAGATCTCTAAACTTAATAAGCCCACCCGTTGCTCTATCCTTTTCGGCGTCAGATCCTAACTCGTCTGGGTTCTACTTCTTCCTTTAGATCCTAGAGCACCGTGGAATACATCTATAGCCCTTCACATAACCTATACACAAGCTACCAAATCTTCTCCCTCCACCCTTTTCTCCACTCCCAAAAACACTCATCCTTCCACTGATGTACCCAGGGAACCATTTCCGGCAGCCTGCCTACCATCCTTTCCCCCAGACATTTTCCTCTTAACAAGCTCAGTTTATCACCATCCTTAAAATACAGAACCCAGAAATGAGCACAGCCAAGCAAAGCATATTTGGGAAGGGGCTTTGACATCTATAATATATTAGGAGGAAGTAAAAGAATTTTTTACTCCGCCTCTGGGACGAAGCAAGAATAAAAACGACAGTTCTCACTACAAACCAGTTTGAAGAAACCATTAAACTCATTCATTCAGTTTTTCGTTCATTCATTTCACAGATCTCTGCTGGTTCTCAAACTGTGGCCTAAGAGAAGGACCAGCCCTAAGATGGTGAAGAAACTCAATCTTCATCCCGTATTGGTCATCGTCAAGGCTCCGCCCACGACTTTCTTCTCATCCATCCAGGTGAGATCTTATCTACCTCCGGTGAAGCTTCCGGAATGCTCACATGCCACCCGGCTCTAGACTGCTTCCCCGACATCTCCATCAGGATCACTGCAGCCTCCTCCAATGCAGCATGTGGACGACAAAACTCATTTCCCCCTCTTCAAACTGACGCCCTCCACGCCGGCTCCGGTACATGCCACCACTATCCCGCCACGTGCCCAGGCCAAAGCCCTGGGGTTCCTACCCCCTTCCTTTCCCTCATGCCCATGCCCAGTCACTAGACCTCCAGTGAATCATTCCCACCCATCCATCCGCTTCTCTCTTTTCTCTCTTGGCCCAACTCCCTGTAATCTCTCAGCTGGACAAGCTCAGTAACGTCCTAGCCTTTCTTCCCACTTCCATGGTTGTCCTCTATATCCATTCCCCACCCAGCAAAGAGCTCTTTTAAAGAATAAAAATGTAAAAAAAAATTATAATAATTAAAAATTTTTTTTATAAAGAAACAAAATGTAATTGTGTCTCTTTCCTGCCTAAATAAAAAGCTTCATGGAGCTCCCCAAAGGAGCCTCACCCCTCCATGGCCTGTGGCCTGGCGTTCCCTCTTCTCCTACCTCCTCCTTATCAGCATCATCATACTGACCTTTTTGCAGTTCTTTAAAGGGGTGATAGGCCTCCCAACCACAGGGCCTTTGCATGTTCTGGAATGCTTTGCTCCTCTGCCACTCTCTCCTCCAACCCATGTCTTTACCTATCTAACTTCTCAGTACTCTTCAAAAATGGTTCAAACATCACATCCTTAGAGAACCCTTTCCTGAGCAATACCTACCACCCAAAGACCCCACCCCCAACAGCAGCCTGAAATTCCCACGCACTGCAATATGGCATTTACAATTAAATAATCTGTTGCATCGTTCATTATGTGGCATTTCTCCCCGATGAGACTGGAAATTCAATAAAGCCTGATACCTCACGGCTGGCTGCTTGCACTGTATAAAACAGGTGATGAAAAAAACGACGAACAGGTGTACAAAGTCAAAAAATACACATATGGCAGATGGACCTGAGAAAAAAAGTATGAATCGATTCCATCGAAACTACAAAAGCTGGGTAAGAAAGTTGAGTTCAAACTTTTCCTTTAACCCGCTTATGCATATAGACACGACCATGATGATTCAGACGCGGCTGGGAACTATTCAAGTCCCACCTCAGGCTCCCAGAGCAACCTCACTAGATATGATGCTCACTTCTTCATCGCTCCTCAAGAAACTCTCTTTCCCCATCCTCTCCCAACTCCGAGGAAGTAGGACTTGGGGTCCACTCCGTTCTTCTGCCAAGAACCTGGCAGGACAGTAATGCCCGTGCCTTCATCATTCTACGTTCCTACCACGGGTGACAGTCACTATGTTCTTCCCATCTTGTTCACTGGTGTGTCCGCACCACCTCAAGCGGCGGGAGGCACTCCATGACTGTATGTAAATGAGCTGCGCAGGTGTGAGAACACAGCACTTTCAACCTTGGTGTCCCTGGTGCCTCGCAGAGGGCCTCGAACATCAGAAGAATCCCATCCACGCCACTGGGAT
>NW_027531893.1:8007465-8058039 GCF_008692635.1 Crocuta crocuta
TATATATATATTTTTTTTTTTTTTCCCAATTACTGGATGCTTTGGGTCACCTGCGTGACAATGCCAAGTCTCTACACAGAGTCCTGATTCCCTGGAGGAAAAGTGCAAAGACGACGACGCATCAATAAATAAAAACCCAACCGTAAAAATCAATAAAAGGATCCTCAGCCCCCTGGCAAGTCCACACTGCAGAGGCAACTGTGCATGCAGGTGTGGGGAGTGTGAAGAGAAACGGGCCACATTGCCACATCCTTCCTGAGCTCAGAGTCTACGAGGAAGCCTGGTGGGCAAGCCGAAATAAGGTCAAGTGGAAAGACAGCACATGTGAGAGAGGCTCATGCGAAGCGTTACGGGATCACAGAGTGGGTATAAGATAAGAGCCTGAAGTGAACTCTTCATTAATTGCCAAAAAACATCTTTGGTCTTCTCTACCAAGATTAAGAGTGCTGCCATGGGTCTGGGGTCTGTTGTCACGGTTCCAAAGGACCCAGGGTTTATCCTAAATCTTTTCTGTAGGTGAAACCCTGAGAAGTTGGTTCATCAGAAGCAAGAAGGTTCTGGAACCTTGACAAAAGGCTTAGAGATCTTCTCTCAGCAACACTGATGATGACAGTTAAAAGTTGAAGGCAGACCCCCAGAGAGGGAAAGCCTTGCCTTTTAGTAAAGCTGCCAAAGCCCTCTATAGTTTCTTTTTTTTTATATTTTTTATTTATTTCTAGGAGAGAGAGAGAGAGACAGTGTGAGCAGGGGAAGGTCAGAGAGAGAGGGAGTCACAGACTCTGAAACAGGCTCCAGGCTCTAAACTGGCAGTCAGCACAGAGCCTGATGCGGGGCTCAAACCCACGAACCACGAGATCATGACCTAAGCGAAAGTCAGACGCTTAAGTCTGTACTGACAGAGGAAGCCTAAGGGTCACAACGAGCCACGAGAACGCTGGGCTCTGAGGCATCAATCACCCCCAGCCGGGGCAGTAGGGTCAGCTGACCCAATATTAATAGAGATATTCAAAATATACTACCTGGGGTGCCTGGGTGTCTCAGTCAGTTAAGCGTCTGACTCTTGGTTTCAGTTCAGGTCACAATCTCATGGGTTTGTGAGTTCGAGCCCCACATCAGGCTCTGTGCTGATGGCATGGAGCCTGCTTGAGATTCTCTCTCTCCAGCCCTCTCTGCCCCTCCCCTGCTTGTGCTCTCTCTGTCTTCTCTGCCCCTCCCCTGCTTGTGCGCGCGCTCTCTCTCTCTCTCTCTCTTCTCTGCCCCTGCCCTTCTATTGCTCTCTCTCTCTCAAAATAAACTTTAAATAAATGAGTAAAAAATAAAAATATACAAACAGAAAGAAGCCACATTTAGATATCACAGTGAGGAGTGGGTAAGTTAAATGCATATGAACCTGGCCGTAAGATGTAGCAGGTGGCGGCCATGATGCATGCAAGTAATTTTAATGGCACAGGAACTCCTTACAACATCCTAAATACATAAAGCAAGCTAAAAATTATATAGCAAGCCACTGCATTAAAATTTCTTCTACAGTCACCTAGTACACATGGAATTGTGAACAGGAAAAGACTTGCCCTCCTGAGAACTCCCGCACGGAAAATGAGGCAAGCATACATCCCCATCCAAGACATGCAAGATGATGAGTGTGCTAGAGAAAGAAATTAATGGGAAGTTGTTTTGGGGTTGGGGGTTTCTTTCTCTTAACTCCTTAAAAATTTGGGGGGTGGCAGAGGGGGGCACCTGGGTGGCTCAGTGGATGGGCGTCCAGGTGGGCTGGCCTGGTTGAAGCCAGGTCAGCTGGCTTCAAATCCACAAAACTCTACCCCCTAAAGGAACATCATGAAGCTAGACAGCATGGTGCGAGGGGGCGGGGGCACGTGGATGATGGGGACCAGACTTTCCTACTGAAGGGACGCTGAGCCAAGCACTGTGTGCTGTGATCCTAAGCCCAAAGAGGGAAGCTCTCTCTGTATTTGGAAGGGTCAGGTGGAAGGTCTCAGCACAAGTTTACACAGCATTGTTTCTGTCCCCTGCTCCTCCTACTGGATAACAGGACATGCGAGTGTAGGAAGATGGAGGAGAACAGCAACACGGGTCCGTTTGCACCAAAGGCGACCCCGGGGTATGGACAGCGGCAGCGTCCCGGGTCCCTTCCCTGAGAACATGACCCGTACAACCTCTCCTCGGCTCTGCTATGGAAACTGCCAAGAGCCAAGTTTAAATTCACCGTGCGCGGTTGCATGGAGTGCGCTTACAGGATCCTGCTGGGTCTGTTTTTACTTTTTATCACTGAGTCCTGCAGCCTCGGAATAAATGCTGGGGCTCCTGCCAGGTCAGGTTAGCAAACAGCCACAGTGCCATGTCTGGAATTTGCAAACCCGGGCTGGAGGAAGACAGGCACGCTCCTGTGAAAAGGCACGGCTCTTCTTCTGGGATTCGCGAGATCCCTGAAGTTGCTGGCCCTCCGCAGGGATCCCAGCAGTCTGGAAGACTCTTGAGAGGAAAATGAGCAGCTCACCTGAGATAAACAGGTGCCAGTGAAGGTAAACAGGGGCTAGATTCTTCGGCTACTGCTGGGCTTCAGGGCACTGAGGTGAGAACACAGGCTTAACAAACACCAAGGAGAGGGACACCCAGAGGGCTCAGGCGGTTAAATGTCTGAGTCTTCATTTTGGCTCAGGTCACGATCTCACACTTCGTGAGTTTGAGCCTTGCATCTGACAGTGAGGAGTCTGCTTGGAATTCTCTCTCTCTCTCTCTCTCTCTGCCTCTCCCCCCATTCTCTCTCTCTCTCTCAAAATAAATAAAATAAACTTAAAAAAAAATAAACAACACGAAGGATCCATTTCACAAGTACTTCTGAGTACCTGCTGTCTGACCACACTGGTCTAGGTGGAAGGGATACAGAGAAGGGCAAAACATGGATACTGACCTTCTGGTGGGAAGACCTGATATCCTCGGAAATGAAGTCTGAGGGAGTGCTCTCCACACACACGGGCCCTGGGCGAGGTGCTCACATGGGTCTTATGCGGGTCTCCAAAAACCCCATGGCTAAGTATTCTGTGTACGCAATCGTTTATTTATTTTTAATGTTTGTTTATTTTTGAGAGAGAAAGAGACAGAGCATGAGCAGGGAGGAGCATAGAGAGAGGGAGACACAGAATCTGAAAGAGGCTCCAGGCTCTGAGCTGTTAGCAGAGCCCCACACGGGGCTTGAACTCACGAGCCATGAGACGGGGACCTGAACCAAAGCCAGATGCTTAACCTGCTGAGCCGCCCAGGTGCCCCTGTGTATGAAATCATGTTTAAGAAGAGGGGCGCCCGGGTGGCTTAGTCGGTTAAGCGTCCGACTTTCGCTCAGGTCATGATCTCGTGGTTCGTGGGTTCGAGCCCCGCGTCGGGCTCTGTGCTGACTGCCAGCTCGGAGCCTGGAGCCTGTTTCAGTCTGTGACTCCCTCTCTCTCTGACCCTCCCCTGCTCACGCTGTCTCCCTCTCTCTCTCTCTCTCTCTCCTAGAAATAAATAAAAAGCATTAAAAAAAAAAAAAAAGAAGAGAAAGTAGTTGCTTCCGGGGTCACATAGCTGGCAAGCTGGCAGACACAGAACTCACAGCTCAAGCCCCTAGATCACAACCAGCGCTCTTCACTGCCACACAGCATAGCCCTTATCTCAGGAGGAATCAGAATCCCTGACAGAGGACTCTGTGATTCACATTTGTAACCTGTGCCACAGCGCAAAATTCTCAGCATTGGCTCTCTGTGCTATGGGAGTAACTGTACCTGTGGCTTGTGACAGGAATCACGAGATCCCTAAACCACCCCACGCTGGCACATTCTAGATGCTCAGCTGGGCGTCCCTCAGTTGCAAGCTTTAAGCAGCAGTGATTTAGAAGATCTCATGCCATTTTTGTCAAAATCATAAACACTCAGGGCAAAAATCAACTTCCCCAAATGTTCTCCACAACAACTTTATTCTGCAAGACACTTCTCAAATAGCTTTAAAAAAAAAGGGGGAGGGGGGAAGGCAGCTTGTCATTTATTAAGCTCTTACTGTGTACCAGGTACCCGTACTGAATATACATTAACTCATCTATCTTCCACAACCCTGTAAGTTAAGCATGAGACACTTCCATTTTACAGATACAAAAACTGAGGCCCAGTGAAACTGGCCAAAGTCTAAGGTCTCCCATCTAGTGAATGGGAGAGCCAAGATTCAAGTCCAGATTGGCCAGTTCTAGAGCCTGCACTCTTAATCACTTGGAATAGTGCTATTCCAACACACTCCGAAACTGCTTTGCGTCCTTGGAAATCTTCAAGGCACATTAGCTTGTTGGGTAGAAATACTACTATTCACCAATACCTGAAAATTATATAACAGCAAGGAAGGTACACAGTGAACAGATGACAAGCAAACAAAAAATTACACGTGCCACTTCAGGCAGAATGACTGCATCATCCTGAGAAGGCATTTAGGCAGAGAAATAACTGAAAAATAGCAGAAAAACACCAATGAAACCCAAAGATGGTTCTTTGAAAAATAGTAAACCTGATACACTTAGATTGGTCAAGAAAAAAGACGACGGTAGCAGAAATAAAATAGGAGACATCACTACAGATCTTTTGGATACTAAAAGTATAGTAAAGGAATATCATGACCAACTTAGAATATTCTGAGAGACTTGATGAAATGGACAAATTCCTTGAAAGACACTCTTGGTGTTCTGAGACCAATTTCAATGTGTTTGGGGGCGGAGGCATTCCAACAAGGAATTCTTGGTGACCAGTAGGGTGTCTGAGAGTTCAACTCAGTTTTACCTCTGTCTACGCGGAGACTGCATCAGCTTCCACAGTAAAGGTCTCAGTCCCACACAACTACCCCCACGCCCTTGAGGAACAAGTCACAAGTCTAGGTTGTCACCTGTGCTTTGAACCAACCAGCAGTGAGAGGCTCCCAGGGGCAATCCCCCTCCTTTGATTAACTTGCTGGACAGGCTCCCGGAACTCCGAGAAACAGTTTACTTACTGGATTGCTGGCCGGTTTGTTATAAGGGATGCATCTCAGGAACAGCCAGATGAAAGAGAAGCTTAGGGCAGATCTGGGGAAAGGCCGCAGAAGCTCCTTGCCCTCTCCAGGCACGCCTCTCGGGGATTCTCCTGGACTCCAAGACCTGGGAGGTCTTGCGTGTTTCTACTGAGGCTTCATTTTACACAGGAATGGCTGATTAAATCACTGGCCCTCGGTGACTGATTCAACCCCCTTCCTTTCGTCCCTCCCCAGAGGATGGGGGAAAGGGACTGTAAGTTCCAATCCTCCAATCACAAGGCTAGCTGCACTGGCAACCACCCCCACCCCTTCCCAGTCTCTTGCTTTGCAAAAGTCACCGGATTAACATAACTAAGGACACATTTATAACACTTAACACTTGGAAAATTCAAGGGTTTTAGGAGCTCAGAGACAGGAATGGAGTCAAAGATCAAAAACGCATTTCTGGCATGCCTTAGTATCTCAGTCTGTGGAGCTTCCACCTTTGGCTCAGGTCATGATCTCACAGTTTGTGGGTTTGAGCCCCGCATCGGGCTCTGTGCTTACAGCTCAGAGCCTGGAGCCTGCTTCAGATTCTGTGTCTCCATCTCTCTCTGCCCCCCTCCCCCCCGTGTCTCAAAATAAGTAAATAAAAATTTATAAAGTTTGGGATACCTGAGTGGCTCAGTCTGTTAAGCATCCAACTTTGGCTCAGGGTTCCTGATCTCAGCCCCACTTCAGGCTCTGTGCTGACAGCTCAGAGCCTGGAGCCTGCTTCAGATTCTGTGTCTCCCTCTCTGTCCCTCCCCTACTCACTCTCTTTATCTCTAAATAAACATTTTAAAAATTATATGTAAATATATTTGTATATGTATATATATATTTCTCATGGAGGTGCCTGGGTGGCTCAGTCAATTACACGTCCAGCTTTGGCTCAGGTCATGATCTCAGATTTCATGAGTTTGAGCCCCGCATCAGGCTCTGTGCTGAGCCTGCTTGGGATTCTTTCTCTCTCTGCCCCATCTGCACCTGTGCGCTCTCTTTCTCAAAAATAAATAAACAAACATTAAAATATACATATATATATTTCCTTGTTTGCACGTATAGGAGGATTAGGAGGAACTTAACGGAGGACCATGGGGGAGAAGAAGGGGGGAAANATAAAAAATATATATATATACACACATATATATATTTCTTATTATACATCATGATATCTCAACACAAATTACCAAATCTCTCCCAAGAAGAAACAGAAAATCTGAACAGCCTACTATCAACTTTAAAAATCAAATTATTCATAATTTAGAGCCTTCCCACAAAGAAAACTTCAATCCCAGCTGTCTTCCCTGATGACTTCTTATCACACATTTAAGGGGGAAAAAAACCCAGTCCTACACAAATGATTTCATAAACCAGGAGGGAGCATTACACTTCCCAATTCATTTTATGAAGCTAGTATTGCCCTGAATGCAAAGACAGAAAAGCCGTGATAGACAATTAGAGACCAATGTCCCTCAAGGACACAGATGCAAAAATGCTCTTCCAAGTACCAGCAGATAAAATCTAAAAACTATCACCACCAAGTGGGTTAATCCCATGAATGTAGGTGAGATGGAAGAGTCAAGGGATACTTTGAAGACAAAACCAACAGGGACAACATGTAGCAAATAGGGAGAAATTGTGTAGCGAAGTCTGTATAAGTGATCAGGAAACCCACTTTTTTTTCCCTCTTGGGCACCTCTGGTCCTTCTAAAATGTCCTGTGCCCCTCCCGTGCCTTACTCCATGCAGATGAGCTCAGCGGCCCCAAGGGGCCCCGTGGTAAAGCAGGCAGAGGAAGAAACCAGAAGGAGAGGAGCCACTCACTCACCACGTAACCCCCCAAAAAATGAACACAACAAAAAACAAGAAAACAAAACAACTTCCCTCTGAACATAAACACCCACATCAGACTTCAGGTGAGTAAGTAGTAAATTCTGCAGGGCTAAGCCCCTGATGTTCAGGGCTTTCTGTGTTACAGTAACCACTCTTAACCTACTGAATCCAGAAGAAAACAAGAAAAACTAGTTTACTGGCTTGACCAGTCGACCAAGTGGAGCTTAAGAGTACTCTCGCTTCAGCTCTTATAAGAAGACTTGATTAAATATAACAGAAGTTAGACAGTTCAGGGGCTCTCAAGAGATTAACTTGGTTCCATTTCTGTAAGGAATCCATGTCGAGAAAATAATGAGGTATATGAAGACTTATGCACAGAGATGTCTGTGACAGTATTATTTATATTTAGTGAAAGTTTCCATGGAAATGGCCAAGACATCAAGCACTGGATAAGTGGTTGAAAAGCACCATCAGGATATGGCCTTAGGCAGGCATTAAAGATGAGGCTCACAGCGAATTTCATAGTAAGTGAAAACAGCAGACACAAACTTTATGAATGAATGATTCTCAATTATTGGTATACATCTATATATGTTTATATGTGTATATAAAAGCACATGTATACATGCACACTGCTACAAACTGAATGTTTCTGTCCCCCCACCCCCCAAAAAATCATAGATTGAAAACCTAACCAATTGGGAGGTGAGGTGTTTGGGAGGTGCACAGATCAAAAGGGCAGAGCCCCCATGAATGGGATAGTGCACATAGAAAAGAGGCCCCGGAGAGATGATCTGTCCCTTCTGCCGCGTGAGGACAGGAGGAAGAGACGGCCATCATCGAGGAGGCATGCCCTCACCAGACAACGACTCTGTCAGCACCAGGACCTTGGACTTCCCAGGCTCCAGGACTGTGAGGAGTACGTGTTTGTGGTTTACCGGCCACCCAGGTTATGGTACCCCTGTCATGGCGGCATGAACAGACCAAAACACATCCATACGTGCACCGACACACACGTGTATAGAAAGAAATGGTTAACGCGTGTGGCAGGATGACTGATAATTTTCATTTTATTCTGTATTTCCCGAACAATGAGCACATGACACTCTTGGGATCAGATGAAAATAAATACGATGAGAATCATTTTTAACTTTTTTAAAAGACCATCTCGTGACCTTGAGCAGCAGAGTCCTGAGGAGCCTCTTAAGAAGAGCTGGTTCAATCCTTCGTAAAACTATACAACAGGACTCCAGGCCCCTGAGCCCTGCATACTGTTGTTGTAATGTGCTCCTGGGAAAGCCCCCACGGTGGGGAACCGGCTTGGATACCTCAGAGAGTTGGAGGGGTTATCTCTGACCTGCCCAACAAGGCAGAAGTATCGAAAGCCGAGAGAGCTCCAGACTTGGAAGGTCCAGTCTGGATGAAATGAACCAAAAGAAGCAGAGCCAGTTGAGGATGCCGCCCACAGAGGAATCCTAACCTTTGAGTGTCAATTGTGTAAACACGTGAGAGGGAGGGGGAAGATGTACCTCCGTGTCCCCAGCAGTCACCAGGTCCCAGCCACATTGATCCCAGGATGTCCACGCTGAGTTTGTTTGAGGGAGCCAGGAACACTGCCCACTCAACCAAAATAAAAGTGACTTCTGCAAATGGTTAAGCAGCCATCGATGTCTCCAGCAAGTACATCCCAAAAAAAACCCAGACCTGTTCTCAAGATAGAGAATCCATGCCTCCTGTGATGGAGTGAAATCAGGCCCCCAACCTATCAGGCCTGCACACTGCTTTCAAAACTGTATTGTCTAATATACATAGACATAGATAAAGGTACAGGTATTTCATTAAAAAATCCCAATTGCCGATATTTCCCTGGAAAATTGGAAGAGGTGGCAATGGTGGACCCGCATTCCCATCTAGCACTGATCAGTTGACTGGCCTTTTTTCACAGTTCTTGGAGGCTTAAAATGTGATGCTTATGGAGCACCTAGGTGGCTCAGTTAAGCATCAGACTCTTGATTTCAGCTCAGGTGATCACCTCAACGGTTTGTGAGTTCAAGCCCCATGGCGGGCTCTGCGCTGAGAGCGTGGAGCCTGCTTGGGATTCTTTCTCTCCCTACCTCTCTCTGTCCCTCCCCGCCACTCAAAAATAAATTAAAAAATATTTTTAAAATGGGGTGCTTCCAGTCCTCTCTTGGAAGTGTGTGTAAAGTCAGAGGATTCTCCTTTGAGTGAAGTTCATTGTCCGTTGAGTGAAGACCGTTGTCCACCATCTAGGATTGTTTTCCATTTCTCATCTTGCTTTGTGGGTTTTCACAGGAGTCCAAGGTGCCATCAGTCCCCAGGTTAGCGAAACGCTGCTGGGACCCATTAGCGAAGCTGATGGTTTCGTGGCCACTGACTTGGTGTTTGTGGGCACACTTTCACTGGCCGAGAGCAGGCGGGACACCTTTCTCAGAGGATCACCACGCTCGGTGGTCAGGCTCCGCAGCGGGAAAGCAGAGGAGGATGGGCTTTTGGGGAGAACCCTTAGCTCACCCCACAGCCAGCCCTCAGCTCACCCCATGGCCAGCATTCTCCTCTGCAGTCACAACCGCAACCGGCCCAGGGCTCTCATCCACACATCCTTTCCCAGGTGCCCATGACCATGGCATTCAGGCAGCTCCCCAGAGACTGGGGGACACCAAGCCATGAACTCATGGATTGCCTTAATACCGACATAAGCAAGGGCGTTGGCTGGGGCCAGCTGCACCTCGAGTGTCCGGGCCTCTCTGCCTGAGCTGAGATCATTATGCAGTTTCCTTCACTGCACAGGAACACGGGGGTTTCTCTAAACTATGACTCACGGCCAAGCATCCGAGCAAACATGAAGAGAAGCCTGTTTTCCCGGTGAGAGGAGGTAAGCAAATGTTCAAACTTCTGACACTTGAATGAATACAGCTCTGGCCTTGGGGAATCTGACTCAATGTGAAAGGTGCCAGGTAATGGGGACACGGTCAGGCAGAAAGAAAGGGGGAAAAGAAAAAGCAGAATGTGCCTAAAACCCCGTGGCTCTGCCAACAAGAGGGAAGTTGTGATTTCATTAAAAGGAAGTAGGTTCCTGAATACCTTTTCTGCTCCGCGTCAAAGGAGTTTCATTCATCCAGCAGCATGGGTCTGGCTGCTGTTCATTCAGTGCCTTTTCTCTCTGGGCACTACTGGCTGTGAAATTGGTAACCTCCTGATAAATATGTTATTTTTTTCCCCAGCTGCACCTGTACTCAAGAACTTAAGCAGCAACCCCCCCCCCAATAATATTTGGCCCCGAGTCAGAATGCATTATGTACCTCGTGTAGCCGGAGCCAAGAAACTCAGGAAACCTGGCTCTGGGCAAAAGGTCCCCTTTTTAGCATTGGCTGTCGCCTCTGTAGTTTGTTAAAGCTGGAGGGATATTAATCCAAGTAAAATCTCTTTCAGGAGATTCTTGGTAAAGAAGTTACAAGGAGGGGGGTGGGGTAAAGGAACACTGCAGCAGGTTCCGCTATTCAGAATGAGCTATTTTCTCCCAAATCCTGTAATTGCCTGGAGCATGTGATCTTCCTGAAGGTCATTAAAGACATGCTGCTGTCAGATTCCTCCCAGAAAGTTTCTGCTTTGATTAGTTTCCTGATGCTTATTTCCTAAAAGGCTCTTTTTGTCCCTAAAAAAAATGAGGAGCATTAAAATGTTTAAAAAGGAATGAGAGGAGTAGCCTGCTAAATGTAACTTGGAGAGATGAAAGGAAATCGCCAATATGAAAATGGCCCTGAGCTTCTTGGGGTCCCCTGCTGGCTGGCCAACCTCAAAGACACCGATGCATGATCAGCATATCCCCTGCCCGAAAATAAGGCGCCTCACAGGCACATTACATCAATCATCTTCTGCACAACCGCTCATCCTTTTGACCCGAACTTGACCACATACATACTGGTAAAGTTCACATGGCCTCAGAGTCCACAGGGCATTTATAGACTAGAAAGGATTAAAAAAAAACAAAAACAAAAAAACCCCCCAAAACCCCTCTCCTTGTCCATCAAGGCGCAGGTGTCTAAGAGTGCATCTACAAGAACCTCATGAAATAAAGAACTGAGAACCCAGAGACTGTCCAGGGAGGATGATTAAATCGGTAGCCCACAATGCCAACGTTCTGAATCAAAGGAGGAAATCAAAGTATTTCCCCCAACACAAGAAGATGGAGACAGTTTCTCTTGGATCAAAGGCTCCCTTTGTGCTCACCACATTTGCAGGTGTGTGAGTCACAGGCAGACCTGATGTGAGAGTAACCTTTCCGGTCCATGGAGATGCCCGTGTGCCAAACATCCGCCTGCAATCCGGCCGCCTGCAGCAATCCCAGCTCAGGGGCTCCCTGGTGACGTGGATGTAAGACTGTGTCAATAGTGTCCAGTGTCCAGCTGCCTCCTTTTCTTTTTTGTTTTTTTAAGCCTTGGATCAACTTTGTAAGTTTAACTTGCTTTTATTTTTGTCGAAGGGACTAAATTAATTGGTCATCACTCATCCCTCCAGCAGAGGAGGCAACTGCTCGTTAACGCCCTAATTTGTAAGATCCTGAACTCACAGGCTGTCTCGACGACCCACACCCCTAACGCTCCAGCTTTTGACTCCATTAAGGACACACTTACTCCACATTTGCACGGCTTCTGGTGCAGCGTCTCTTAAGGCTTCGCCGGCACACGGCCCGCCACCCGGGGACTGGCCAACATGCACATTCCTCCCTGGGTGTTCCAAGAATTGGCAATTCTAAGGTGCCCCCAGGGCCACTGGTCCACGGATCGCATCTAGAGGGGTAAGAGCCTGGGAGGCTTACCTCAGCTAGTTAGGATGGACATGGTGGTTGAGCCCTCAAGCTCTGAAATCAGATCACCTGGCCTTATAGCCAGTCTCTGCTACTCACCCTTTCTAACCTTTTCTTTCCCCCTTTTCTTCACTGGCAGGATGGCACTCAAAATAAGAGCAGCAATAGAATTGCCATGAAGATGTAATGAGGCAACACGTGTAAAGCGCTCAACACTGCATGTGGCCCATGGGAAGCACCCACGATGTGGGCTGTTGCTGCTCTGGGACCTTCGTGCAGCTCTCTGGGGTCCCCTTCCTTCCTGGCCAGAGGAAACGGGAGAGGCCCAGCCGCAGAGGAAGGGAGGTCATAAGTTGCTGACCCCCGTGATTCTATCCACCAGCTCAGTCTTCTTGAAAAGTAAGACGTTGCCAGCTCCTGACAGCTTCCTAGTTTGAGAAGAGCTGTTTGTGTGTGTGCACGGCTTCCCAAAACCACGGTGTGGAGCGGAGAGAGTACAGCTTCGCAGTCTGGCAACGCCGTGTGCAGACGAATTTCGGATGGCTTCTATTTCCTTTTTTTTCCTTCTTTTTATTTATTTATTTATTTTTTTTAGAGAAAGCAGGGAAGAAGCAGAGGGAGAGGGAGAGAATCTTAAGCAGGCTCCATGCCCACAGTGGGACTCGATCTCACAACCGTGAGCCTGACCTGAGCCGAAATCAAGAGTCAGATGTTGAACCGACTGAGGCACCGGTGCCCCAGCTTCCGTTGCGTCACCCGTAAGATGCGGATGGTAAAACCTACCAAGCGGAGACGCTAAAAGGATCAGGAATAATGCATTCCTAGCGGCCCCGCCATGTGCGGCAGACACTCAGCAAATGAAGCCTGTAATACGCTGCCACCACAACCCCATACGCACAGTGACAAACAGGAGAGGAAGCCAGCATAACCGGGGACACGGTCTGGATAACTGTCTATCCAGGACAGCAGAGGCTTCTCGCCAACCTGATGAGAATGACCCACGGGGACAGGACTGCTTGGTGTGTGGGTGCAAAGGTTTTCTGTGACCTTAGAGACAGGGGCGCTGAAATTACTGGATGCGAGCAAGTGGCTTTCGCCCCCGCTTGCAGCGTGACAGAGCTGCAAGACGGCAGGAAAGACATGCTTACAATTCTTTTCCTAGAGAGTTATCCCGCCATTTGTAGTAATTTCAAGTTGGGCGTACATGCCAGCTACCCTACCAGACACCCAGCGGCAAACGAGGCAGAGGCTGCACGCTCACGGAGTGCCCACATCATGGAAGAGGCAGGACACAGAACCACATAAATGCTCAGGTAAGAGTGAGAGTTGCGGGCCAGCCTGGGAAGCAGGGCTCCTAGGAGAGCAGTATTAGGACTGTCATGGAGGGCCTCTCTGAGGCAAAGATACTGAAACAAGACAGCAAAAGGATGAGTCTTGAAGGATGAGAAGAAACCAATTGGGTGCAAAGCAGTGGAAGAGCATTCTAGGCAGAGGGAACAGTCAGTGCAAAGATCCTGGGGTTAGAAAGGAGGAGGAAGATGATAGGAAACAAAGCAGATTTTAAATAGGGGAATGACAGGGTCCCTGGGTGGCTCAGTTGGTTAAGCGTCTGACCTCGGCTCAGGTCATGATCTTATGGTTCATGGGTTCAAGCCCTGCTTCAGGCTCTGTGCTGACAGCTCAGAGCCTGGAGCCTGTTTCAGATTTTGTGTCTCCCTCTCTCTCTGCCTCTCCCACTCCCCCACTCATGCGCGTACGCACATGCGGTCTCAAAAATAAATGAAAAAAAAGTTTTTTTTTTAAATAAATAAGAGAATGCCATACATCTGTCCCACAAACCCACAGACTGAACACCGCAGGAGTCAAGTCCCACAGACAGTGGCCTGAAACCAGGGGGCCCAGGCTGTGCTTCTAAAAGCCTCTGCCTCCTCCTAGAAATGGAAAGTCCTTGAACCTGGGGACACTGTCCCATATGGAATTTCTGAAAGCCTTGTGCATTCGCTGCCGAAAGAAACAGGAGAAGCAAAGTCCATTTGGAAATCCCAGGAGGCGCTGGACCGCTCATTTGAGAGATGAGAACCTCTGGGCGAAGGTGCCGAACACACACGCGGCTGACTATCTCTCCACCATAGGCCCTGCTCCTAAGGAGTCGGTAACCCCGACGTAAATTGCCCTGGAAGCCTCAATTACACAAATCCAAGACGCTGACAGGGAGCTGCCGAGATTCTCCTCCAGTGACTTGGAAAGCCGAGAGCAAAGCGAAGGAGCTAAGATCTAATCCCTGCGCCGCAGCCAGAGGGAAGTGGGGCTCCCCTGGGTCCCCGGCTATTTAGCTCAGCCCTGGGTCTGTCTACCCGACGCTGGGTGGTCAAGGGCGAAGAGACTGCCTTCCCACTACAGCGATGTTTCAGGGGCCCTGGGAGAAGGGGGGACGGGGGAGGGTACCTTCCTCCTCTGCGGAGAAGCTCTGGCTTCCTGCAGGGAGGGAGCCTGGGGGAGCGGGCTGGGGAGGAGGATGCTTGGAGGCGAGTCCCTGTCCTCACCGCTCTGGGGTACAGAGAGTTCCTGCCCACTCAGAACAGAAGGAGGTCTGACACAGGCACACCTGTCAGGGACGCAGCGGGCAGGTGGTGCGAGACAAAAGGAGGGCACAGGAAGCAGCCAAACCACAGAGCAGAGGAGCCCGGCCCTCCCTCCCCTCCCCCGCTTCCCGCCAACACGAAGTAGGGAGGTCGCGGAGAGCATTCCTTCCAATGGCCCAGTTTGGCTTGCTTGCGATTTTGCTTTCCTTCCATTATAAACCCTTTTCAACAGCACGTTTGCGTTCACGGATCGACTTCGCGGTTTCATTTCGAGAATCTTGTATCATTAGCGGGCCTTAACATCTTCTCTGAGGGGTTACTAACCTCTGTCTTTTTATTCTCCAGCCACTTATTAATTTTCCTGGCCTGTTTTTCCTTTGGCACATTCGCCTCTGTCTTAATTTGTAAGTAATCTTTTTATATAAACAATACTAACCCTTTGTCCAATACTGCCAACTTTTTTTCGCTCCTGTTTGTTGGTTTCTATTGAGTTTTTAGGTTATTTCCTGAACTGTCTCAAAGAACCACAAAGCAGCCATCTAATTCTACCAAAAAACAAAAAAATACAAAACATTTTCTGTCTTTGAAATAGGGTGTTAAAATCTCCATGACTCACCTGCTCCTATGCCCAAAATATCTCAGAAATCCTTTGCTTTTATAAGCAACACTGAGGCCCACAGCACCAGTCTACTCTCTTTATTCCTCTGTAGAGGCTGGGACCAGATCTGGCAAACTTTCGAGTCACACTCTGAAGTCCTGAGGTCACCGTAGACCAAAGACAGCTCCTTGGTGGCTTGGAGAAGCCTTAAAGTCCATGAAGACCACAGCTCACATCGTTGGCCTCACTCAACCCCTTTCACTCACCTCCATTCCTTTTTGTCCAGAAGACATCCTAACAGCAATGGGACCGAGAATCCCTCACGGAAACTCCATTTTCTTGGCTTCAAAACCCAACTGCACTAGTACAAGATGGAGGAAGCTTTGATGGTGTTTATGGACCACACGCTGAATGTGAATCACCCATGAGCTGTGGCATCCAAAAAAAACAAAAACCAAAAACGTAGACCTCCTCATGCTAATCATGCACTTCCCCACCCCCATACCTTTGCAGGTGATCTTCCTGTACCTAAACACCACCTCCCACCCCCATACACCACCTTCCAGTTGTCTGTCTAACCTCAGCTTAACCATCACAGGCTGTGAAAAGCCTTCACCATCAACCAGGCATGAATAGACACCCCTCCACCGAGAACCTTTAGAATCATTTCTAGCACCATAATTGCATAATTATGTTTGAGTATAATTGCCTGTTTACCCATCTGTCTCTCCAGCCTTTGATGGCTTGAACTATGTCATTCCCCACTGTATCCCTAGCAACTAGCCAAGAGCCAGGCTCGTGGCTCACAATCAATATACATTTGGAGAATCAATGCATCTTTTCAAGCGTTAGAATGAGAAAAGGGCTAGCCCCACTGCTATCTGCAAAAGTCTATACCAGGGATACCAGGTTTAACTTCTGTACAGTTAAGCAGTGAATCTTGCCCAAAAGGAGATCTGGTCATTCCCTAGTCTTTTCGCAAAACCCTTGGGATGTCACGGCTAATAGGAATGTTTTTGTCTTGGCTCACACTGGAGAGTCTACAACAATGTGATTTAGAGTGGGGGCATTGAGTCCCATAGTATCAGCTCAGCTGGAGACTGAGATTAGCCATGTGAGTAGTCAGTCATGCGGAGTCCATACTCTGAGCACGAAGGCTTAGGCACACTTCCCTCATTGGCAACACTGCATGCTTATTGCCACATGTCTTCCCTGGGAAAGTAGCTCGACGCAGAACTCCCTGGGAAGCAGACAACTGGAGGCTCCACATCTGGAACCTTCCTGGTCTCTGCCCTACATGCTTCCCTTGGTCAAGTTTAGTCTGAATCCTTAGCTATAATAAAACATAACCATGAGTGTAACAGCCTCCAGTGAGTTCTCAGCCTCCAGTGAACTGTTGACACCAAGGGTGGTCTTAGAGACTCCCAAACTTAGAACTGGTACCAGAAATGAGGGTGGTTTGGGGGACTATGTCCCCTAACTTAATAGTTCCACTCCTAACGACATTCTGAAGGCAGTAGCTGTAATAACAACTAATCTGGAAACTGGGGACCATAAAGGGCAGGCCCAACATATAGCAACTTGAGACTTGCAAAGCCACCATCATGGATGCTTCATTCATTAAAACCAGCCTGGGAAAAGCAGGCTGCTCCCCTGTGTCCCACCCTTCCCGGATCAAGATGGGCAGCGCCCTTCAGGCAAGAGAATGAATCATGAGTAGCTGTTCATCGCTCCCCCTCTCTCTGACAGATGACTGGGCAAAAATAGACGAGAATTCCTCCTTTATAAATATCTCTACATGCTAAATGTCTCTAAAAGGCACCATGTGCCAAGCTAGTCTGCTAAGACACAGATGCAGAACAGATGCAATGGCCCATGAGGTGCCTGAGAAGTTAAAGAATTCTTATTCAACGAGAGGCAGAAAAGTTTCTTGGGAGAAGAAGATGATCTAGGACAGCCTCGAGGCAGCGAGCAAGCCATGGAAAGTCTGGTTCCCAGCTGTTAACAGAGTATTTTTTTTACCATGGCAGTTTCAAAGCATATACGTGTATGTGTGTGTACTTTTATCTCATCCCCATGCTCACTCTGTATCCATTGGTTTAAAAGATATTTCTTAAGCACCTACTATGTGCACAACTCTCTTCTTTAAGAAGATACAGAGATAACCAAAATAAGTACTCTCCTTCATCTCAAAGGACACACATTCTAATACAAGGAGTCAGATAAAAATATAAACAGAATAATGTTTAGCTAGACCTGTGCTGTGGAAGAAAATGGAGCTGTTGATATAGTAATGCTGAAGGAGAAAGCAACTTGAACTTGACTGATCAAGAAAGGCCTGTGGGAAGCAGCAACGTTTGAGAGAAAACTTGAAGAATGAGAAGAAGCTAATCAAGATCTGAGGGGAAGAACATCCTACGCAGAGGAAACAGCAAGTGCAAAGGCCCTGGGGTAGGTATTAGGACTGCTCCAGGAAAAGAAGGAACAGGGGAAAGGAGACCTTCCAGAAGAAGGTCTGGTATGTGATCAGGAGATTATGGCAGGCTTTCTAGGTCAGGGCAAGGAACTGATTTTAATTCTTAGGACAGTGGAAAGCTGTAGGAAGGTTGTAGTGAGTTAATATCATTAGATTTACGGATCCTGTTGTTGTTCTTAATCACACAGTCAGCTATGTCACATCTTGACTATAGGCTTTTGAGGCTGGAAGCAGAGACTCCCTGAAGATGTTGCTGTCATCGATGGTGGCTTATGGAGTTACAGTAAAGATGGAGAAAGGTTTCGTGGCTCTGTCTGGAAGGTACACCTAGCCACACTTCCTGATGACTTGGATACAGCAAGCATGAGGGATAGAGAAATGAAAGATGACTCCAGGTCTATAGTTTGAACAGCTAAATGGAAAGTGAGTTCGTTTACTCAGACAGGAAAGATAGAGGAGGGCATAGACCTGGGGACAGACTAAATGAGAAAATGAGACTCAGAAAAACCAAGAGGCTCATTCAAGGTCACACAGCCCGGACATGATGGAGGCAGGGTTTGAACTGTGGCCCGTGGGCCTCCGGGGCAAAATTCAAATGGCAAAGCAAGCAGAATTTCCAAGCAAGGTTCAGAGAGGACTTGAAGGAAGAAATCAAGTCGGGAACCCAGGCAAATTCAGGGCATGCCACGTGGCTGGTCTATTTTCGGCACCCACTCTTGTGAAGGCTACTTGGAGAATCATAGAATTAATAGAATTTTCGAGCTGAGCAGATCCTTAGGCTCAAAAGGGCACCTGCGTCTTTGCAAACATGATTCACCACACATCCCCTGAGTAGGCAGATGGGTCAGGCTGCTGAGTAGACTTTCCTTTGAATGGAGCTCTGGACACAGACCCATCTTCCAAACCATCCTATCCGCTTCCTCCCCCCACTCCTCCCCCGCTGTCAAAAGGAACAGGACATTATATAAACCTTCTGAAATGCCAAAAGGAGGAATTCTATATTTAACTCCCCTCCCGGCATCCAAACATCACGTGATGAAGTGTTGAGGATCCAATTCAACAATATTGAGTAACAGGGAGATAACTCGAGGGACTCTCCCCTTCTCCCTTCTCCTCTGACTTCCTGTCTCCAGCCACCCACTGTCACATCTTCATTAAGGAAGTTCTGGAGCAGCCGTGGCTCTGGCAGATCCCCGGGAAAGCAAACAGCTGGGGGAGTCAAAAGGATTATGCTAATAGAGATGCTATTAACACAGGCATCGCTACTGCTACCTCTGCGGGGAAGCTGGAACTCAGAGCCAATCATGGGCTCTTCCTCCTCATCAGCGCCCCTGAGAAGCGTGGGGACTGAGAAATAGACAGGAAGGGGGCTGCTATATAAAAACCAGTGCCCTCAGGGCTCAGGAGACAAATGAAATGGAACTTTAGTGACTGTATCTCTACAGTTGGGACCTTGGTTAGAAAAGTGCCCCGTAAAAAATAATAATAAATAAGTAAAAATCAAGGCACATCTACAAGGTTGAGAGAGCTGGGGGATGGGAGCAGCATCAAGGGCAGATGGGGAAGGCATAGAGAGAGGTTCCTAAGCACCCTTATTGACCAGCCTGCATGCTGTGGGCGATCAATAAATATTAAACACTGAGGCTGGCAGAGAACAGGTTTTAATGAGGCCAGGAACACAGAGAGAGTGGGCTGTCGTGGTGAAGGTCCATGAAGATGCTAGGCAACCAGCCTCATCTCTGCAGGTCCTGCGTCCACGCCTCTTCCCGGGGGTGCTTTTAGTCACAAAAGGAAAAGCAAACCAACTCAAGGGAAATCCAAGGGCAAGTTGGAAGGTGAGGGGCTCTCCTTGGCATAGCTCGGGTCTCATCCTGCCTTTCGTTCAATTAAAGAAAAGAAAAATCCCCCAGGACTGAAGCTGTACCCTCAGGAAGTTTCCAGGCCCCTGGCGGAGGAGCCAAGCCTAAGGACAATACTGGAGTAGGAAAGTACTTTATGGTATAAGCCACAGAAGAAGGGCATCGATTCTAGCCAAGGTCAGGGAAGACTTCCCGGGAGAAGGGGCTTTCGAACACAGAAATGAGAACCTCACAAGAGTGCAGCCCATGCAAGCAGCAGAAAAGGGTGGTCATGTGGGGAAAGCGGCATTTGCAAAGGCTTGGAGAGCCTGTCTTCCCCTTGGCTTGTAACATGCTCATACCTCTTACCCGCTCTGGGTCCTGTGTCCTTTCACCCCAATATCACTTCGCCTAGAATTCCGTAACAGGGCAGTAATTCATCATTGTTAGTATAGAATTTGGTTGTTTGGTTATTACTATTACTACCATCATTAAAGTTAACAATGTGCCAGGCACTGTGCTAAGCATTTTACCTACACTGTTCTATTTTAAGCCCCACATCTTCGTAAGGAAGATGCAACCAGCATCCCCATTCAGAGGTGAGGAGAGACAGAGGCCAGAGAGGTGAAAGGTCACCTAGCCAGTAAAAATGGCAGAGCTGGATTTGAGCAAGGTGATGTGCCTCCAGTGCCCTTCAACGTCTGTTCTAGCACTTTCCACTGAGCACACATGCCCTGGGTAAAGCCTCCAAAGAACTTGGTCTTCATGGCTCTCCGACATCCCTGTATGTGCCCTTTGCGTCCCTCAGCATTTATCCTTTGAGACCTAGTCCACTGGGACTAGGGATCATTTGGACGTGGGGTTAACCCCCTGGCCCACGGCTTAGGGGCTCCATCGTTTCAAG
The DNA here is from genome assembly GCF_008692635.1 of Crocuta crocuta. Taxonomy (NCBI): domain Eukaryota; kingdom Metazoa; phylum Chordata; class Mammalia; order Carnivora; family Hyaenidae; genus Crocuta; species Crocuta crocuta. The sequence continues at coordinate 8,027,585 of NW_027531893.1, forward strand.
CTCTCCAAGTTTGCAAGGCTTCCGTGTTCATGGTCATACAGTGACTACCAGGGCCCACCTGGATGGCCCGGGTGTACTTCCCATCTCCATGGGGGGAGGGATTCTTCCTGACTCGTGTTGTCCAAGTCCCTCCGCCATCAAAGAGAACCTATTCTCGAGTTTCCGGGACTAGAAGGTGGGTATCTCCGGGGCCTATGATTCTGTCTGCCCCCGAATGGGTCACAGCTGTCTCATAGGTAGAGCTCGTCTGTCCCATCCTGGAAAGTTTCCACCTGTTCCAGCACCAACTCTGAGCCTAAACATCTCATTTTAAATCTCACCATCTTGGTCATCTTACTCAGGTCTAAGGTGCAATATGAAATGAGGAGGCAACGTGTCCATCTGCTCCCAACATCCAGTTGTGGGGTGGGCATAGGAGTCCAGCTAGAGGGATTCCTGATCTGAACAAAAAACAAAACCAAAACAAGAAAGCAATGCAAAGAAAACACTCCACTCCTGAGCGATTTGGAAATCCGGATGGGCAAAGTGACGTTAGGTTTCAAGGCCCAGGAATGATCCCCTGTGTCTCGTGGCTCTGCCTCCAGAATATTCCCTCCTTTTCCATGAGGGGTGGCTTGTATCTGCAGCCTAGTATTTTTAGCAGTCCATTTCCTGCCTGTAGAACTTGGGGAGCACATGGCCCTTTTATCTCTTCCTCTGTTTCCTTCAAAGTTGGCCATGTTTCCATGGGTGTGAAATTTCAAGAACCTTGTAGATCTCCTGTGCATCTGACAGAGATTCATTGCATGGACAAGAGGCTCTGCCAGAGATCATTTCTAGATAATTCTATCTCTGTCCTGGAGTCTGAGGAGATGACTGAGGGGTTCATGAGTCACGTGCACCTAGTCTCTTTAATGATCCCTCTGTATGATGAAATACTGTGACTTATTGTGACTTTATTTATTCCAAGAGAGAAAGAACATGAAGAGGAAAGGGGCAGAGAGAGAAGAAGAGAGAGAATCCCAAGCAGGCTCCGTGCTGTCAGCACAGAGCCCGATGCAGGGCTCACACCCACGAACGGTGACATCATAACCTGAGCCAAAATCAAGAGTCAGAAGCCCAACTGATTGAGCCACCCAGGTGCCCCAATACTGTGACTCTTTGATCCTTTCCAGGCACTCAAGAAAATGTTATCTAGCCACACCCTTGGCTTTCTCTCCAGACTGCCTTTCCAGGCAGTGAGTCTCCTAATTTTAGCATCTTTTACCATGTGGATAGGCGGAGAATTTCCCAAGTCAGCCTTTTTGCCTTACCAATTCTTCCCTCAATCTCTCTCATTCCTCTCACATTTTACTAAAACCAGCAAGAAGAAATCAGGCTGTACCTTCAACACTTTGCTCAGAAATCTCCTCAGCTAACTATCCAAGTTCATTGCTTTACAAGTTCAGATTCCCGCAGAGCAGTAGGACACAACTCTGCTCAATTTTCTGCCATGACAGAACAAGCATCCCCTTCCCTCCAGTGTCCAAAAACATGTTCGTCATTTCCATCTCAGTGAGCCCTCGCTGGTAGTGCTTCTGGAACATCCATGTTTCTACCAACATTCTGTTCTTGAGGATTTAGGTATTCTCTAAGGTGATGTTTTTCTCTATGATGCCTCTCAGTTCCTTCCGAGTCCTTGATACCAGAGTTACCAGTGCTCCTATTTCTACTAACAGTACGTTCAAGGAAACCCAGGGGTTTTCTATGACGTGTCTCAAAATTCTTCCAGGCTCTGTCCACTGTCCAATTCCTAGGCCACTTCACTCTTGTAGGTATTTGTTATAGAACCACCCTGCTCCTGGAGCCCAAATCTGTAGGAGTCAGGGTTCAATCAGAGAAACAGACAGGTAGGAGATACAGATAAGGAGATTTATCACAAGGACTTTGCTCGCATAATTGAGGGGAATGGGTAGACATGTCTGAAATCTGTAAGATTTCTGGCTGGGACTCTAGGACAGGAGTTGAAACCTCTATCCTCACTGGAATTCCTTCTGGGAAGCCTCAGCTCAAGACCTTCGACTGACTGAATCAACCCCACCCAGATTATCTCGGATAATCTGCCTGAGAGTCAACCGATGGTAGACCTTCATCACATCTACAAAATAGCTTTACAACCACATCTGGGTGAGTGTTTGACTGAATAAGGCAAATGTAGCCTAGCCGAGTTGATGCAGCAAATGGATGCAGAAAACCCATCAAACGGGTGCTATATTCAACATGCTATGTTCTTAACCCTCAAGACAGCCTCTCACTCATGCTCTACCACCCAACCCCACCGGTTTTAAAGACTCCTCGTCCCTCCCCTCCCAGCAGATACATCATCTTACAACTGTTGGGAAGACAATATCGCAAATGCTGGAGCATAGTAACCCACAGCACAGACCCTATAACCCCACATCTTCAACAGATAAAAGCTAAAACAATAAAAATGCAAGAGGAATTCTGTGTGGCCCACGACAAGGAATGCAGGCTTGAATATCAACAGCAACTTCACAGATGAGGCTCCTTTGCAACTGGGTCTGAGAAAACCAGTTTTTCTTCCAAGAAAATCAAAATGGGGAACTCAGAGTGGCCAAACTGGGATGCAGAAAGCACTTGACCAATCACCCTCCATTGTAGACCTGCCATCCGTGGTGCTGAACAAAGACTGAAGGTTACAAATACTGATTAATAATTAATAAACTGTCTCCTTAAAAAAAAGAAAGAAACGATTTCAATACTTTGCTGCACACACGCTGGGTGACCTTTTCCTTCACATTTTTCTTCATAATTTTGGATGAACTTATCTGTCAGCACAAATGCCTTGAGAGAATGAGCTCATTCTACCTTCAGAATGATGATGATGGATGACGATGATCATGATCATGATCATGACCATGATGACGGCAGTGACAGCAAGGTACCATTTACCTTGTGCCAAGCGACTGTGCTAAGCACTTTACATACAGCATTTAATTCCATCACTTCTACAACCTGTCATGCTTTGAGTTCTCCCAGCAGGAGACCCTGAGACAGAGATTCGAGACATTTGAGAAATGATCCCAGAAGACACCGACAGGGGCCCACAGATGTGAGACAGGGAAGGAAAAAGAAACATTTGGTGGTGTTTTTTAAAAGGAAACTCTGGGCAAGTGCACCNAAATACCTAGATCATGGTCATTCCATTTAGAGGCAAAGGACTGGAGTACTTACCCACAGACCCCTGCCTATCACTGGCTGCTTCCACCCCTCCTTCCCCTCCCTCCCATGGACAGGTTGAGGTACTGGGAAAGGGCTGGATGTACAGGAAGAAGCTAGAGCCCAAATCTGGCCCTGCTGGTTTCTGACCACATCAACCCCACACCCTGGCTTTCTCATCACCAAAGTGGGCACAACACCATCCCCATGGCAGGAGCAAGGGTTAAAAAGACTAGATAACGTGGGCACCTGGGTGGCTCAGTCAGTTAAGCATCAGACTCTTGATTTCGGCTCAGGTCATAATCTCGCGGTTCATGAGTTCAAGCCCCACATAGTGCAGGGCCTGCTTGGGATTCTCTCCCTCTCCCTCTGCCCCTTCTCTGCCTGTGGTCTTTCTCTCTCTCAAAATAAAATAAACTCTAAAAATTTTTTAAAAACCTGTAGATAATGTTTCGTCAACAGCGAGTTCCCCTCGTCAAGTCTGACTCGTGTTCGTGTGCGACATGGTGTGTCTTCTGTGACTCAGAGGTCAGAAGAGACCTGGGTTTGAATCCAGGTCCAGTCACTTAGCAGTGGTTTGGGCACTCTGTTTCACATCGATGAGTCTCAGTTCCGTCACCTGGCAAATGGAGCTAAGAATACTGATGGCATCACAGAGCTGTTTTGAGGATTAAACGAGACATTTGAAGCGCCTGGTACAAGGCCTGGCACACACCCCACTTCCGGCACATGCCAACTATCATGTTGGGACGCCATCATGATCAGATGCGCTGAATGAGCGAGAGCTGAGAAAAGAGCATCATCGGCTAAGGCCTGGCAGTGCCTGCGTTTCAGAATTCTTCATATGCAAGTTCTCCGCTGGGGAAACAGAGAGCCTCGCAATTAGGAAAACCGAAAAAGAACAGAACAGGCCTGGCCAAATTGCCTAAGCCCAGCCGTGTGTGAAATGCTTCAGAACGCTTGATGGAGATGGCGCAGAGCAGCCTGCGCCAAAACTGAGATGAGACAGGCCCGGGGCCTCAAATCTGCCCACAGTGGGTGGACCTGAGGGTCAGGCCCGCCTTCTCTAAGGAGGCAAGGTCCCCAGCTGTCAATTCTTCTCTTTAGGCTCACAGAGCACCTCTGCAGGTCTCTGAGTGGTGGGAGGCCGGGGTGGGCATCCCCCAGGGATGGGTCACGTCTCTACTAGCCTCCCCCTGTTCAGAAGCCTGGGACAGGGCTCTTATGAAGAGGCCTGGGGCAAGGAAGGCCACTGAGGACCTTTACTCAAAAGAAAAGAGGTCACATCAAAAGCTAATCTACTGTCCTGTTCAAATGCAGATTCTGGCTGTCTGGGGGTAGGGCTGACACTGGAGACTCAAACAAGATACCCCAGGAAATACAGATCCTGTGGGTCCTCTGTTCACACTCTGAATAGCATGATTTAGATATTACTCAGTCCAGTGTTTATTTCTTATTAAGGTTACTTATTTATTTTGAGCGAGAGAGGAGGGAAAGGGGCATAGAGAGAGGGAGAGAGAAAATCCCAATAGGCTCTACACTGTCAGCACAGAGCAAGAAGTGGGGCTGGATCTTATGTACCTTAAGATCATGACCTGAGCTGAAATCAAGAGTCGGATGCTTAACCAAATGAGCCCCCCAGGCGCCCCTCCCCCCGCCAACAACCCTTATAAGAATCAGCTGGGAGTACTTTGTTAAAAAGACAAATATCTAGGGGCCCCTGGGTGGCTCAGTCCATTGAGCATCCAACTTAGGCCCAGGTCATGATCTCGCGGTTCGTGAGTTCAAGCCCCGCGTCAGGCTCTGTGCTGACAGCTCAGAGCCTGGAGCCTGCTTTGGATTCTGTGTCTCCCTCTCTCTCTGGCCCTCCCCTGCTCATGCTCTCTTTCAAAAATAAACATTTAAAAAAATTGTTTCAAGGCAAATATCCAGCCTCTGCAAACCCACTGAATCAAAATGGGTTAGAAGAGAGCATATCCCAGAAGCTATGTGTTTAAAAAGCACCCCCCGCCCCCAGAGTTCTGTTTAACAAGAGGAAGGTTTAGAACAACACTGATGTGGTCTGTGTAACGGAGTAACAAATTCTAATCCCCCAACAATCTAAACTGTCCAGGTGGAACAAAAGATGGGGACTGCAGTAAACTTGGAGGGGGTTTGGCCTCAGCTAAAGGAGGCAGCCAGTTTTCTGCTCAAATCAGATGCTGCCATGAGGATATTCAGACTGCATGTTTCCAGATCTTTGATATTTCAGCAGAAATTCTAGATTCGGAGCTCTGTGAACTGTCTTGACATATTTTAAGACTCTGGTGTGAGCAAAACAAACATCTGCAGGCAACCATCTGTAACTCCTGGGGCTCAGTCGATGAAAAACAGGGATCCAGGGCTGTGCTGAATATTCATGAGGCCTGGCAGAACTCAGGCTGCCCCCTGGCCAATCCGTGTACTCCGTCCCCTGGTCACAGTGGTTGGCTCAGTGATGGTCACATGATGCAGAGGAGTCCAATCAGAGTTTGCCCTGGGTCTTTGGATGGAGTTACCAGGAAGAAAACTCTGAACTCGGTAGGTTCTCTGAGTCATTAAATCAGTGGAATGAAGGTCCAGAGCTACTGGCAATCATCTTGCCACAATGAGAGTTGGGGGGGAGGGTATTCCCTGGGAATGAAGCCAATATAGAGAAGAGCCAAGCTGAGAAAGGGGAGAGGCCAATGACACGGGGATCTAGCCAGGCTAGAAGATGATTCCTGGAATTTTCAGGTACATCACCCGCCTCGTCTGACTTTGTACAGCTGCCAGCGATTAATAACCGCCTAACTGGATTTTTTTTTTGTACTGAGATTTAGATTTTACAGATAATGTTCATTTGCATTATAGCGTGTCATTCTGAAAGCAGCTTTATGAGGTAAACAGGCCACGGGGTGTTTTCCACGGTTTACAGATGAGACCCCAGGGCACAGAGGGGAGCGGTGCCTTGCAGAAGGTCACGGCTCACTAAGGGCAAGATGGAGGCGATAAATCTAGGCTTTTGACCCCAGTTCAGAGTGCTTTCCCCCCTCTCCTCCTTGCCTCAACTAAGACATGTGTCCGTTGCTGCTACTACAACACTCAACAGGCATGTGTTTGGGGCACTGGCTGCGGCTCCAAGATCCACTGGAAAATGCTTTCAGGCTATTTGTTCTAAAAGATGGAAAGAAGATACGTACACCCCCAAATGCCTATTTCCACACATTCCAGGGAGTGGAAGGGCACGAGACCACAGCAAGAAACTGGAAGATTCACAGAATCACAAGGAGATGAGAACAAAGTAAGTGCTAAGAGAGAAGACGGAGCCCAGAGTCAACGTCACAAACACAACTTCGATGCTCAAGTTTAGAGAGGGGAGCAAGATTTAAAAACAAGTAAATAATAAGGACTGGGGGCTCCACAAAGACAAGAGACCTGCCTTACCTCAACCACCCAGGCTCAAGTGCAACCAACCCTAGACATCCCAATGCTCCCTCCGGTTCCCTCCCCAGTGCACACAAGCCCTGCCTCAGAATCGGGCCCCCTTGCCATGATGATCCTCCATCGTGTTCCCATGTAAAATTCTCGGGTCTCGTCCCTTTTCCAATTAGGTACTTAATACAACTCGGATCCCTGTGCCACCACATAATAATTTACACAGAACACTTAATTAGCTTCTTCGATAAAAATAACATGTAATTTGTTTGGTAATTATATGTTTCCACAACTGCTGAAAGCAACTCATTACAGGAATTTGGTACACTTAGGATAGATTACCTTAATTCTATTTTCTGTTTATCCAATTAGGTCTGTCGGTCTTAATTGTATTGTAAATTGTGTGGGGCTGATGAAGGTGACTGTAAAACTGTTGTTGCCTTAGATTTTGTGGTTGGTGTGCATGTCCCTTGTGTCCCCTCCAGGCCCTGACTGCCCCTGTCAGCCTGGTGAAGACGAGAGCAGGCTGAGACCCTTCACACCGGCAAAGAAGAAAGTCAACACAACTTCCTGCCAAGCACCTCCGTTAACATGGTGTGCCCCCACCTGAGGGTACATGGATACATTTTCCTCCGAAGTGTTTAATAATTCAGTAGTTCGTCTAATGTGTAGGAGAAAAAAATATAAATGGCACTTCCAAACCATAATTCCAAGCAAACTGTTGTTTGGAATGAAGCTTCAGTGGGTATTTATGTTTAAAAACATACAGGCAATTTATGGGCAATTGATGGTATTAGGGATTTATTGCCTTTTTAAATGTAATAACAAAATTACATTTATATTCAACGAATGGAGCCCTTATCTTTTAAAATACATACTGGAATTTTGTAATAAAATGGTAATAATCCCTGAAATGTGCTTTAAAATAATCGAGGTGGTGGTATTGAGGAGGATAGAATATTAAGAAAACAAAATTAACCATGAGTTAAAGCTGGCTTGAGGGTACAGGAGGGTTCATTATATTTCTCTCTACTCTCTGGCGTTTGACAATTCCCATAAGTTAAAAATTGAGTCAATTTAAAGAAAAAAATTGGTTAAAAAATAATGTAAGCCAGGGGTCAGTACACTTTTCTGTAAAACGCCAAACAGTAAATATTTTAGGCTTTGGGAGTTGTACAGACGGTGACAACTACCAGCTCCGCTGAGGTACCACAAAAGTGGCCATACACACTATATACAAGAATGAGTGCCATCTGTTCCAATAAAACTTTATTATCAAAACAGGGCAGGGTCAAAGTTTGCAGATCCTTGATTAGGTAATGCACTGATATGGCAAAAATCATGAAAGCAGTCTAGAAAAGGCTATTAAGAGGGAAAAAAGTGCCCAATTCTTGGGACCCCGAGACTCCTTCCTTTAGGGCAATAAGTTCTTATCGATTCACTATGAAAGGCAACAACCAGCCAGGCCCTGAGCTAGACAGAGACACAGATAAAAGGGAAATGGGGATAAGGTGGAAGCAGAGAAGTATATCCATCCATCCACTCATTCACCAACATTTTATAGAGGACATTGTGTCGTGACACCATCAGGGGATTGTGCAAAGGAAGGTATTTAATCTATTCCGTGTCATCTCCAGCTCCTGCCAAGACCAGCCCACAGATATCCCTCCACTGCGTCTAAGCAGTGTGGGAATTAAGGCTCCCCCACAGAGTTTAAATTGGTATAGCTATTGCAGAGGGAGGGTTATTAATATTATAATTGTTCTGGCTCTGAAAGGTCACTAATCTTTGGGTTTCTGTCCAGAGGTGAAGGACAGGTATTGAGGCGGTGACAAGCTTGAATACTAGAGCCCACAGTACATAATCGCATTTGAGACATAGAGTTTCCCTTTCTCTGATGTCTACGTGCTTCTAGAGAAACTACATGACAGTGGTGCTCCCAAGCTGCTGAAGGAAGTATGAGGCGAGAGACCTCAAAAGTCCAGAGAGTGCAATAGAAAGGACAGCTGGATGGGGCTGTCTCCATGACGATGTGTACGCAGCCCTCTTGAGTGCAACCTTAAATCCTGGGTCCCTGGCAAAGATCAGACGTGCTGAACTCTTCCCTGCACACCTCCATTTCTTCCCCATCAGGCCACCCAGGTATGAAGAGGCTTTGATATCAGACAATCAAAATACCACTCACTCAACAAAATACTTGTTGGGCTGTTACTATGCACCAGGCACAGTATTGGGAACCAGAGAGACCAAGCAGAATGCATTGAGTCCCTGCCCCCCAGAGCTCACCTTGTAACTCGATGGTTCTCAGTAGGAACAATGGCAGCCCCAGGAGGTATGTGGCAATGTCACAACACATTTTTTGTTATCATAACCAGGTGAGGAGGTGCTGTCATCTGGTGGGTAGAGGCCAAAGATGCTTCTAAACATGCTACAGTGCACAGAATGGCCTCCCACAGCAAAGAATTATCCAGCCCCAAATACAAATGCACCAAGATTGAGAAACTCTGCTCCCAAGGAAGACACAGATTTTAAACAAATGGCCATGTGAGAGATTCAGTTATAGAAATGTGTGCAGGGTACAGCTGTAGCACAGGGAGAGATCAGCTCTGAAACACAAATAGAGCTCCTACCTTAAAAGCAGAAACAAAAACCCCTATTTGGTCCCATGCTCACCTCTGGATAATTCTCCATTTCTCTGTTTTCTTTTATAGCAGAATTGGTCCTAGTTGTCTATGGCGATCACGTCTATTGCTTCATCTATCATTCTCTCCCCTACCAAGTCCAGGCAGGGCTGGTCACTACTGCGCTGCTCAAAGTCTATCATTAAGGGCCCTGCCACCTCCACGCTGTGAGATCCCACCCAACAGCTCACCCTGGGGACCCTTCCTTTTTGTGACTCACTGGCTCCCTATTGGCTCAACCTTCTTGCTAATTCTTCCACATCCTCCTAACCTCTCACCATTGGAAGCACCTAAGGGTTTACAGCCCGAGGGCCAAATCTGGTCCAGCACCCTGTTTCTATAAATAAAGCTTCATTAGAACCCAGCCATGTCCATTCATTTAGATATTGTGTGGACTGCTTTCTCTATACCTCAGAGTTGGGTCATTGTAACAGAGACTGTATGGCCTACAAAGACTAAAATATTTTCCATTTGGTCCTTAGAGCAGAGTATGCTGACCCCTGGCCTAAATTATTATTTAATTATTTTTCTTTAAATTGACTTCATTTTTTTAATATTTATTTTTGAGAGAGAGCAAGCGAGCACAGGCACAAGTAGACAGAGGATCCAAAGCGGGCTCTGCAACAACAGTGAGCCCATTGAGGGGCTCAAACTTACAAACTGTGAGATCATGACCTGAGCCAAAGTTGGATACTCAATTGACTAAGCCATCCAAGTGACCTTAAAGTGACTCCATTTTTAAATTAATTTTTCACTATAGAAATTATAAAATAGGAGCACGTGGGTGGCTCAGTTGGTTAAGCATTCAACTCTTGATTTTGGCTCAGGTCATGACCTCACAGTTTGTGAGATCGAGCCTTGTGTTGGGCTCCACGCTGGCAGTACAGAGCCCACTTGGGATTCTTTCTCTCCCTCTCCCAAGCTCTCTCTCTCAAAGTAAATAAACAAACTTAAAAAAGAAGAAATTATGAAATATTTAAGAGTATAGACTTCTATGACATTAAATATCACGTAAATGCTGGCAGCAGCGTCAACAAGCCAGGCTGTCTCCTGACTTCCAGATTCACATATCCAGCCAACTTATTTGACATCTATCTCAACTTGGATGTAAAAATGACATGATAATATGGTCAAGGCAGGACTAGAGCCAACCCATCCTCTTGACATCTCCCCCCATCTCAACAAATAGCAACTCCACCCACCTTGTTAACCACATTAAAACTCTGGGGTTTTACCCCTTAGGGAAGACTGGGTGAAGGGTCTATTGAAACTGTATTACCTTTGCAAACCTTCTGTAAATCTAAAATCATCCCTGAATCAAAAAGTTCACTGAGTAAAAACTCTGGGAGTCACCCTTTGTCTCTCATCCTTGATGTCTTTTTCTCTTACTCCTCATATCCAATCAATTAGCAAGTAAGAGCTGTCTACCTTCCACGCATATCCCAAATCTGATCATTCCCACCACGCCCACCAGCACCTAGTAACCACCAGCCCAAGTAACTCTCCCCAGTCTAGTCTCCCACCTGGATTACTTCAATCCCCTCCCAACTGGCCTTCCCGGTCCCTCTCTTGTCCCCTCCTCACTCCCTTTTACTGTCAACACAGCAGACAAAGTAATTTCAAAAAAACATAAATTAGGTTATGTTACCCCTTTGTTCAGATTCCTCCCATGGCTTCCCATTGCTCTTGGAATGAAATCCAAACCTCTCTTCCCGGCCCACAAGTCCTATGGGAGCTGCCTCCGCCCACCTCTCAGAACCTATCTCCTCCCACCTGCCATCTGCTTACCCTGCTCCAGTCCCCCGGGGGCCTGTCCCCTGAACGTGCCAAGTCTACCCACTGCCACCCTAGGGGCAGGGCACTTGCTGCTGCCCTCTGCTCAGCCTTCACACAACCCCCCCTCCCTGCCCCTGCGCAATGCCTGGTCTCTACTGAGAGACACCTTCCCTGGTCCATGCATCTAAACTCCTCCACCTCACATATCCCCTATTCCGTCTCTCACCTTACCCTGCTTTGTTTCTGTGCCTAGCACTGATGGCTACCTGAATTTATCTTATATGGTTATTCATTCCTTCATTGTCTAACCTCCCCACTAGAAAGTAAATTCCCTGTTGGTAGGGGCCTTATCTATCTTGTTTATTGCTACACCTGTTTGCTTTGAACATATCTGTTGAATGATACATGTTGAAGGCACTCTGCCTGGAGAAATTAGAGAAAACTCCCATGAGGAGATGACCACTGAGCTGGGGCCTGAAAGATGGTGAAATGTTCATATGTTAATTTCTTTGGCAGCATAGCAACCACCACTACCATGACTGCCTTTGGGGAATCTTTACTCTTGCCATCCGCCATCTTGGTGAATCTATGAAAGGTCCTTCCCTGGTCAAGATCTGAGACACAGGATTGGGAGGGAGGGGTGTGTGGGTTTTGAGTGGTTTTTGTTTCCCTAAAATCAGGGGCTACCTTGGCCCTGCCCCTTCTGCCTCTCAATTTTATGAGCTAACCTCTCTCTTTTTTTAAGTTTTAATACTTTTTTAAGTTTATTTATTTTGAGAGAGAGAGCAAGAGAGGGGCAGAGAGAGAGAGAGAGAGAGAGAGAATATCCCAAGCAGGCACCACACCGTCAGTGCAGAGGCCAATGTGCAGGACTCAAACTCACAAACTGCAAGATCATACCTGAGCCAAAATCAAGAGTCAGACACAACTGACCGAGCCACCCAGGCACCCCTAACCTCTCTTTTCCTGGCCAGAGAATGTGATTACAAGTGACTTTGCCAATTGCCGGGGGGGAGACATTCTAGACATTGGAAACAACTTGAACCAAGGCACTGAAGCCTAACACAAAAGGAAATGATGAGGCATGAAAATCAAATGTGCTTTCAAGGCATAAATGTCTTGTCCTCAAACTCTGGGACTCCCTAGGGACTTGATTCAAATGCTGTGGAGCTATTTTCCTAGAAATCTCTTACCTGCAGGAAATCAGGACATCTTCTGCAAGATCAATGTTGGGCCAATATCGTCAGCCTCCATTTTTGCTGTTACCCACTGGACAAATGAAACTTTCGTCTTCATCATAATTACTAAGTTATTCCCATCCTGTTTGTCTATAATTTCAGCTTTTCAAAAAGCTTCCAGATCCACTATATAGAGACACCCCCAAAGCCTCTGAGTTAAGGCAGTAAAAGTTCTCCAGGTAAAAAAAAAAAAAAAAAAAGCCCTCAAAGTCACTAAGACACCCCAGCCTCGATCTGACCCCCAGCACTTCTCAGGAGACACTAAAGCTTATCTCAAGGAAGCTGCAGGTGAGACATTCATTCAGACCAGCAGGAAGATAAATGCTGAGCCTACACACTCAGAACCTTCTGCTAACTTAGCATCATGCCAACAGAGCTGCTGAACCTGTCACTCATCCTGAGAAGGAGTCATTGTGTGCCCAAATGAGCCTCTCAGGCAGCCTGTCTCTGGCAGTGGCCACCAGGCAAGGTGGTACAGTGGTGGTCTGAGTACACAGGCCTATAGGGCTGAGCAAGCTATTATCAGAAAATCAACACACCTGGGGCGCCTGGGTGGCTTAGTCGGTTAAATGTCCGACTTTCGCTTAGGTCATGATCTCGCAGTTCGTGGGTTCGAGCCCCGCATCGGGCTCTGTGCTGACTGCCAGCTCGGAGCCTGGAGCCTGTTTCGGAGTCTGTGTCTCCCTCTCTCTCTGACCCTCCCCTGCTCACGCTGTCTCTCTCTCTCTCCTAGAAATAAATAAAAAATATTAAAAAAAAAAAAAAAGAAAATAAACACACCTGGCAGATCCAGGAACATAGCTGGTGCCATTTCCATTTGCTCCAAATCAGCATCAACGTCAAGAAGAGTTAGGGGTAAGATGCAAAGACCCCATGCTCCAACCACAACCATCTACCTATGGTTCCCCATACACATGGTATATATTTGGCCACTTACATCTTTATTCATGTGGTTCTCTGGCTGGATAAGCCCAGAGAAATGCTTATTTTTACCAACATCAGCATTTAATATGGACATAATTATGGTCAAACAGTCCAATATGGCAGTCTTCCCATCCCCCGCCCCCCAGCAGCTCCACAATTGAAATTCTACTCATCCATCAAGCCTGTTCTTCCTCCCCACAAGCTCTCAAAGTTCATTTCCCGGTGGCCTCAGCTAATTGTTCTCTAGTTTCATCATCCTCCCTGACTTGGTGTTCAGCTCACCATTGCCTTTCTCAAATAAATTCACTCTTCCTTGAGTCAAATCCATTTGCCAGTCGACAGACAATGGCACTGAACACAGAGCTCTCCATAGCCAAACCCTGAAAGATGCATGGCTTCCTCTTCCCTCAGCCAACCAGTCCACAAGTACTGGATGCACTGGTGGCCCATCACTTGCGAGACACTATTCTAGTTGCTAGGGATATTCAGTGAAGGAGATAGACAGGTGCCGGGTCTTCTGGACGGTGATAGAGCAACTACAAATATGATAAAATCATTGGGTATACACATGGATAAGCATTCACTTTGTTGTTTATATGCATTTAGTAAATATTATACGGTTAGAGTGACTTCACATGTTTCTTGTTTCATGGCTAGAACCTAAGATCCCTGAATGAAAAGCCCTCAAAGGACAGGTGAAAATAAATCATGCAGCCAGAGGCACGTTCAATTAACTAACCCTAAGTCTTTTAGTCAAGAGACTCCCAATATCAAGCAATCCTTGTTTGGGCTGGTTAGAGGTGTTGTTCCTATGAACGTGCACTTACCTCTATCTGACACTTGGGCAACTGGAATACCAAGATTTCATGAATGCATAAAGTCCTGGAATTCAAAGTAGTCATTCAACAAACATTGCCAGGTCACCTACTCAGTGCTAAACCCTGTGCTGAGGGCTGAAGGATTAGCCTTTATATGTGTGGTTTCCTCCACCAGGAGAATGGTCCTTCCCTGGTACCCACATGGCTCCTTTCCTCTCACCTATCAGAGAGGATTTCTGTGTGCTCATTAACGCTGTCCATCATCCATTCCAGTTTCTTCTTCCCAGTCACAAGGAGGAGAGTGCTTTCTTCCACCCTTCAGTTAGTTGTGGCCAACCAAATGTGAGCCCTTAGGAGCCAGTATGTGACTCACTACACCCTTTCTTCTCCATCATGACACCTGGACACACTCCATGTGGCCTAGGCCCTGCCCACCTGGGTCCCCAAGTGAAGGGATATGGAGCAGAGCTCCTCACTGTCCCTTCACGGCCATGTTGCATAAATGAGCACTAAGCCATTGCTATTATAAGCCACTGAGATATGGGGACTATCGTTTCTGCAGCAAAACCTAACACATTGTAGCTGATGCAGCCTTTCTGGAATCCCTAAGCCAAAGGACATCATCTCCTGTCACCCTCAGTCTCTTTTCCAGGTTTTACCTTAGCCCTTATCAAAATCTAACGTTATCTCTCTGTCCCCTTGGATGTAAGCTCTCTGAAGGAAGGGATTCTGTTCCCCCAGGGTCCTCAGGACCCTCAGCAGTGTGCCTGGACACAAAAGTCACAATATGTCTTTATGGAATGACTCAGTGAGTCAATGAACAGAAATAGATAAGACATGGCCCCATCCTCAACGAGAATATCATCTGAAGAAGCTACAAAAGCCCAACAGCCCAGCAAAGACACTTCATCCCATAGGGGTTAGTGGCACAAGTTTTCCCCAAGGGTGTGACTTCTGAGATGAGTTTTGAAGAATACGAGAGAGGCAGCGGCAGCAGCATGGGCAAGCGCCAGACAACGTGAAAGACGCCCAGAGTCCTGAGGCCACCAGACCAACAGTTTTGGTTATCTTTTATCAAACCTCCGAGAACAAACACTGGATGAAAAACCAAAGGAGTTTTGGGAATCAACTTGATGTAGGAAACAATTTAAACACAGTGTAAGACTGTAAGTCTGTAGTGGAGAACCTCTCAGAGCACTGGATGGGCTGAAATGTATTGTAAATGTCCAAGGGTTTCAAGACATTCAGCGTCTTCTAACCTTATTCTGGTTTAACCCCTTCCCTGGAGGGAATACTTTCCAGAACTCTCTTTGCAGGACTAGTGCAAATCACAAAAGGGGGAGATAACAGAGCAGAGGCTGGAGATGTAGGCAAAGGTCAGAAATCGGGGGAGAGGCTTCGTGTGGCCAGCAGTTTACATTTTATCTGAAAGCGACGTGACGTAAGTGACAAGTTTGCAGCAAGAAGAGATTCTCTCACCATCCCCTGTCAGCAAGGATGTCCTTGCTGGCCCTTTCAACAGCACCAATAATCAACATCTGATGCGCCAGGAGGCTCGTGGGCTGGGACTCAGGAAGAAGGGTGCCTTCCAGCAAGTCCCTGGACCTCTCTGAGCCTCGTCTTCCACATCTGCATGACTGCTCAGCTGAACACATCCTTTCTATGGACTCTGCTGATTACATTTGAGAATGTGACTTTGATCCCATGAACGATTATGGTGTTGGGTATAAAGGTCTAAGGAATCATCTTTCCCGCTGAAAGAGCTCAAAGGCTCAAAAGACTTGAAAAGAAGCAAAGAGAGTGAACAACCATGCAGAAAATGTACTTTAAGTGGAAGAGACCCCAGACAACAAAAGGGATGGTCTAGCCCGAGCCTTCCATCAGCTTCTCTGCTCCACCTCTGCACCTGCACGCATAGCTGCCTCTTCCTCCCAGGGGATCTTGGGTTCCCCAGGGAGGGTGGTTTTCAACACTCTCGTCATTCACAAGATCAGCTGTTCTGTGGCTCCATCCAAATCTTCTGAGGCAAAGAGCAAGGGGGAAGGAATCACCCCACGGGGCTGGGCTCCCTGCTCATTACTTGTGGTCAGCTTTGATTGATTGTGTGATTCAATCATCACTTCCTATTAGAGGAAGTACATTCAAAGGTGCGACTAACAGGGGAGGAAGAATCAGGAAAGAGGGTGGAGCCAGACAGCAGCAGCTCCCTCCACTCCCAGTCTAGGAGACAGGGTGCCATCTCCCAGGTGGGCAAAGATTGGCCCCTTCAAACCACATGTACTAGGCACGGGGGGCGGATGAAGATGGCCATGGCAAGGACAAAGAAAAGGAATACGTTCAGCCACGTGGGGAGACTGTTGTTATGCG
Source organism: Crocuta crocuta (assembly GCF_008692635.1). Classification (NCBI taxonomy): domain Eukaryota; kingdom Metazoa; phylum Chordata; class Mammalia; order Carnivora; family Hyaenidae; genus Crocuta; species Crocuta crocuta. The sequence continues at coordinate 8,044,022 of NW_027531893.1, forward strand.
GCATGAAACATATGGACGGCACATGACACGGGGAAGGCAATTGCTTTGAACCTAAGAAACAGAAAAGGCAGCGTGGAGCACCTGACATTGAGGAACCAGGACCAGCAATGACACGTTTTGCACTTGTATTTCTTTTTAGAGGGTTCACGATCTCTGTATGTCCTACCGCGTTCGATCTTCATAGGAGCCCGGAGAGTTAGGTCCACCGAGATGAAGATGTACACAGGTAAAGGGGGAGTGGGGAGGCACTCAGTGACAGGGTCAGAACAGTGGGCCAAGCTCTAGTTCACCTGGTAAGGACAATACTGGGGGACAGAAAGAACTGGAAGGTGATGGGGAGCAGACTGCGGTGATTCCTGGGCACCTGGCTATGGGATCAGACTTCACCCTCGAAATAATGGAGGTGCTGTGAGAGTCAAGAGTGATATGCTCCTAACCCCCCTTTTGTGATGCGAGTGGCGACTAATGGTGAGGGAAATCAGAAGATTCGAGTCCGGGGTCTAAGGGAGAGGTGATAAGGACCTGGTGACAGAGAGACGGGAGGTCGCCAGAAGTTGGGGAGTGGAAGAAGGGTCAGAACCAGGGAGCCAGAGGTGGTAGCAGACATGCTTCTGTCCTACACAGACGAGGCATGCAGTAATATGAAAGCATAGTAGGAAAAAGCCCTAATGTTCTTTTTTTTTTTTTAATGTTTATTTATTTTTGAGAAAGAGAGACACACGGTGCAAGCTTGGGAAGGGCAGAGAGAAAGGGAGACACAGAATCCAAAGCAGGCTCCAGGCTCTGAGTTGTCAGCACAAAAGCCCAATGTGGGGCTTGAACCCACAGACCACAAGACCATGACCTGAGCTAAAGTCAGACACTTAACCAACTAAGCCACCCAGGTGCCCTAAGCCCTGACTCTCCTTCTAACCTTCTAATTAGTTGATAATAAAGCCTCATTTTGGAGCTAATAGATCTTCAACACCTTTCTAACACTTCCTAATTTCCTTTTTAAGGAGCGTGTAAAATGCAGAGCTTTGGTAGGAAATGGCACCTAATTATGTTTTAATAAGACTGTTGCATTTCCGTTTTCATTTTTCTTTTGAGTTAAAATTTTTTTTAATGTTTTATTTATTTCTGAGATAGAGAGACAGCGTGAGAAGGGGAGGCTCAGAGAGAGAGGGAGGCACAGAATGTGAAATAGGCTCCAGGCTCTGAGCTAGCTGTCAGCACAGAGCCCGAGGTGGGGCTCGAACCCACGAACTGTGAGATCATGACCTGAGCCGAAGTGGGATCCTTAATCAACTGAACCACCCAGGCGTCCTCTTTTGAGTTTCTTTAAATTTGAGTGATTTTATTAGTTTACTATTGCCATCTATTAACAGTAAAGGAAACTGGTTTTTTATCCCAAGATTTTTTTTTTCTTATAAGTAATCTCTACACCCACCTTGGAGCTTGACCTTACAACCCTGAAATCTGGAGTCATACGCTCCACCAACTGAGCTAGCCACGCCCTCCAAGTGAATCTGGTTTCTATTTTTTGGTGATGATATTTGATAGATGATATTTCCTTTTTAAATGTATTTATTTTAAGATGAAAATTAAAGCATCATGGGCGGGGGGAGGAAAGAAAAAAAGAAGTCAATCCCCAATAAATTTGTCCCTGCAATTCCACTGCTGGATATATACCCAAATAATTGAGAGGAGGTGTTCAAAGAAGAATGTGTATGCTAACGTTCATAGCAGCACGATTCACAATCGCCAAATGGTAGAAGCCAAACACGTGTCCCCTGAGGGATGAATGGACACACTAACTGTGGTCTATCCCCACAATGGAAAAGAACCTGCTATAACACAGATGAGCCGTGAAAACATCACGCTCAGTGAAAGATGCTGGAGCCAACATGTCTTATAAGATTCTATCCCACCTCGAACAAGTGAATCCACAGAGACAGCGAGGCCAGCAGACGTGAGGGCTGCAGTTTAGGAAGTGGGGGCATGACGGCCTCCTGGTTACGGGGCCTCCATGTGGAACGAGGGCGATGTTCGGGAACTAGAGACAGGGGAAGGTCACACAACAGTAGGAATGTGCTAAATACCACTGAACTGTTCCCTCCAACGTGGTTATAATGACATATTTTATGTTACGTGTCCTTTACCACATTAAAAAAAAAAAAGGCAAAATGATCAAAATATTGTGAAGGTGGCTTGGGAAGGACTGAAGCCTCAGAAGCTCTGGTGGGAAAAAAACACAGGCTGTGGTGTCAGGAGACCTGAGCTCAAGTCCCAGCTCTGCCACCTCCCAGCTGCGCGGCCAAGAGCACGTGGCCACCACTCCCTGGGCTTCCCTGCCTTCCACACAGTGAAGGGGGTGCCCCTCCAGTCCCTGCCAGCAGCATGGTGCCTGCACTTCTAGGAGCTCAACAGACGTCCACCCTTCCTTCCCTGCTGAGAGCAGGGGACTCCAACAGAAGGGACACCACTGACACAGAGACAGAACCGACTATGAGGTTCTAGACAGGTTTGCTTTGAGATGTCCGTGGGGCAGTGGCTCAGGTGTGGCCTGTGGCTCGTGGATCATTGCAGTGTGTGTTCTACTTTACGTCAAGGGGAGAAGCCCCCCCCCCCAAAGCAGCCAGGGGGATAGGGCATAACCCAGGGCAAGAGGTGGGGACTCGACGTGTGGATTGCACATCAAGGCAGCTCCAGCCAAGGAAGACCACACCTGGGGAAGTGTGGCTATGACGGATGCTTTGAGAAAGGCCCTGTCTCACCTACAGAGCAGCATGGGCCCTCCTGAGCAGACAGAAGGCAGACTGTAGGGGCAGCTGGGTGGCTCAGTTGGTTGAACATCTGACGTCAGCTCAGGTCATGATCTCGCAGTTCATGGGTTCGAGCCCCGCGTAGGGCTCCGTGCTGACAGCTCAGAGCCTGGAGTCTGTTTCAGATTCTGTGTCTCCCTCTCTCTCTGACCCTTCCCTGCTCACACTGTCTCTCTCTCTCTCTCTCTCAAAAATAAACATTAAAAAATATTTTTTCAAATAAAAAGAAGGCATATTGTCATCAGCCATGATGGGGGCACTCCTGACCTCCAGCAAGCAGCAGACGTCCCATTACCAAGGAGGGCGCTTTACAATTGCAACCCCATTTTATTTATGGATAGATTTTAAATTTTTTTTTTTATTTTTAGTTTTTTTAGTTTTCGAGAGGGAGAGAGAGACAGCGTGAGCAGAAGAGGAACAGAAAGAGAGGGAGACACAGAATCCGAAGACAGGCCCCAGGCTCTGAGCTGTCAGCACAAGCCCGATGCAGGACTCAGACCCACAGACTGCAAGATCATGACCTGAGCCAAAGCCGGATGCTTAACTGACTGAGCCACCAGGTGCCCCATCACCCCATTTTAAAGATGAGGAAAGGCAATGTCCAAAGTGGAGAAAGAAAGGAAGAAGATACACTACCACTGTATGATTTCATATATATAGAACTCCTTTTTAACAGAGGAAAATGTTGAAGTTCAGATGCTGTCCCAGGCCTGCCTAACTCAATGTCCCCAAGTTTTCCAATACGACCTGTTCTTCTGACCACACAGAACTTCCCCAGAGAAGGAAAGATGCTAAAGCTGGAGGGACCCTCAGCCCCAGCTCTTCACCTGCAGATGAGGAAACAGAGGCCCAGAGTTTGCCAAGTTTACTCACCCAAGCTCACCCCCCAACACAGTGACGTGGGCAACACCTGTTACCCCCCCCAACATGGTGACGTGGATGACACCTGTTACCCCTTGAACATAGTGACATGGGCAACACCTGTTACCCTCCCAACACAGTGACATGGACACTTGTTACCCTACCAACACGGTGACATGGACAATACCTGCTACCCCCGCAACACGGTGACGTGGGTGACACCTATTACCCCCTCAACTCGGTGACATGGATGACACCTGTTAACCCCCAATGTGGTGACATGGACGACACCTGTTACCCCCCCAACATGGTGATGTGGACAACACCTGTTACCCCCCCCAACATGGTGACATGGGGAACACCTTTTACCCCCTGAACATGGTGACAGGAGCGACACCTGTTACCCCCCAACACGGTGACATGGGCAACATCTGTTACCCTCCCCAACAAGGTGATGTGGGCAACACCTGTTACCTCCCCAACATGGTGATGTGGACGACACCTGTTACCCCCCAACACAGTGACATGGGCGACACCTGTTACCCTCCCTACATGGCGACATGGACACTTGTTACCCTACCAACACGGTGACATGGGGGACACCTGTTAGCCCCCCAACATGGCGATGTGGGTGACACCTGTTAGCCCCCCAACATGGTGATGTGGGCGACACCTGTTACCCTCCCAACATGGTGACATAAACGACGCCTGTTAACCCCCAACATGGTGATGTGGGCGACACCTGTTACCTCCCCAACATGGTGACGTGGGCGACACCTGTTATCCCCCCCAACATGGTGACGTGGACATCTGTTACCCCCCAACACAGTGACATGGGTGACACCTGTTACCCTCCCAACATGGTGACATGGGCGACACCTTTTATCCCCTGAACGTGGTGACATGGGCAACACCTGTTACCACCCCAACACGGTGACATGGATGACACCTGTTCCCCAACATGGTGACGTGGGTGACACCTGTTACCCTCCCAACATGGTGACATGGACACTTGTTGCTCTACCAACACGGTAATGTGGGGGACACCTGTTATCCCCCCAACACCCCCCAACATGGTGACATGGACGTGGGGCAACGCAGTGACGTGGGCGACACCTGTTACCCCCCAACACAGTGACGTGGGGGACACCTGTTACCCCCCAACATGGTGACATGGACACTTGTTGCTCTACCAACACGGTAATGTGGGGGACACCTGTTATCCCCCCAACACGGTGATGTGGGCAACACCTGTTACCCCCCAACACAGTGACGTGGGGGACACCTGTTACCCCCCAACATGGTGACATGGGGAACACCTGTTGCCCCCCAACATGTTGATGTGGATGACACCTGTTACCTTCCCAACACGGTGACGTGGATGACACTTGTTAATATTGCCCTGCCCCTATGGGAAGGTAGTTATAATGGCTCCTGTGGCCCACCAAACCATGGCCCCCAAGATACCAGGCCTCAATCCCTGGAATCCATAAATATCACCTTAAATGGCAAAAGGGAGGGTTTGCAGGTATTATTACATTATGGGTCGTTGCAGGGTGAGGGCCTGACTGACTCGGCTGGTAGAGCATGCGACTGGTTTTCTGGGGTTTTTTGTTTTTGTTTGTTTGTTTGTTTTAGAGCAGGAGTGAGGACATGAGGAAGGGAGAGGCAGAGGGAGAGAGAGAATCCCAAGCAGGCTCCACACCCAGCACAGAGCCCAATGCAGGGCTCCATCTCAAGACTGTGGGATCATGACCTGAACCAAAATCAAGTCAGACACTTAACCAACTGAGCCACCCAGATGCCCCAGAGCATGTGGCTCTTGATCAGAGGGTCTTGAGTTCAAGCTCTAAGCTGGGCGTGAAGCCTACATACACACATACATACGTAACATATGTTCATACACACACGTCTGTTCACTTATAAAATAAGGATCGTGGGCTGGGGAGATGATCATGGATATTTGGGTGAGGACTAAGCGTAATCCCAAGGGTCCTTACAGAAGATGTGACAAGTGAGGCAAGATGCTGCTGGCTTTGAAGGCGGAGGAAGGGGCCACAAGCCAAGGAACGGGATGCAGGGAAACACCGGAAAAGATATTCTCCCACACACTGTCCAGATGCAGCACAGCCTTGCTGATGTCGGTGCAGGGTACCTGACTTCTGATTTTCCCTCTGGAGCTCTAAGAGGATTAAAATGCATTGTTTTGTGGTGACTTGATACAACAGCTGGGGAAACCAGCACAGTCCTGGCCCCAGCCCTTTCTACTTACATGCTATTTTATTTAGATATCTACTGAGCACCTACCCTGCCCCAAACCAGTGTCCTGGGTCCTGGGAATGGGGAAAGACAGAGTCCTAAATATAAGTGGGGTATAGCCTCACAAACCAAGTGAGTGGGAGCACATGCCACATGGGGTAGTAGACCAACAGTAGGTGAATGGTGGGCAGGGACATGGACTTGGGGCAGCTGAGGTCCAGCAGGACTTATTCTGCCCCAGCCAAGACACCAGGCATGGCTTCGGGAATAAAAGAGAAGGCTGCCTGAAGGGCCCTCATTACAACCTACATTCTAAGCAGGAGTCCTGGTAATGGGTGGGATCAGAGATCTATCTAGATCTCTTAGGTTGTCGCTGTATGGGTGATGATTCTTATTCTTTGCTTGGAGGTAGATGTATAGTCAGGGAACAAAACCATTCCTATGTGCAGCTGAACCAGAGATCTTGGCAGCTTTAATGAATTCTTCCAACCAAATGCACTAACCCAGATCAACCATAAAAGTGAACAGATTCAAGAAATAAAATTTGATCTCAATGTATTTTGGAGAGATGCCCAAACTTACAGAAAGCTCATTATTAATTTCTTTTTTTCCCCCTCTTTTCTCTTCCCCAGATATCCCGAATTCCTTGGTTCTTCCCCCCACCTCCCCAACCAGGTCCAGGAGTGATGGGGAAACTCTTCATAAAGAATTCGGTAAAGGCACAGTAATTGTTCAGACAATTCCCTGTAAGGCCACGTATGAGCCATGTAAATCATCTTCTCAAAAGAATATTAAGCGCCTGTGTGCGCAAGCATCTGTGCCTTTTGCAATCTGCTCAGTGCCCTTACTCACTCTGTCTCAGCATTTCTCAGCTGCCAGAGGAGCCAACGAAAAGTGTTAACACCCTTGCACAAAACGTCTCTTGGTCTTGACACCAGCCCCCAAATAAGGGAGTAGATTCCACTAGATAGAGAGACAGGCACATTGACTGATACGTGTCTGTTCCATGCTTCAAAGGTTGTAAGAAGCGTGGAACCCCAAGCGTAATGATGACTTTACTTATTTAGCCCTGCTGTGTCTCCAGTGCCCAGACCTCAAGCCCTGGAAGCGTGGTTCTTCACCAGGGATGAATGCAACCTGCAGGGAACATTTATCAGCAGGTGAGGACATCTGGGGTTGTCACAACTGGGGGTGGGGAGAGATGCTACTGGAATCCGGTGGGTGGAGGCCAGGGATGCTGCTAACCATCCTACAACGTACAGGGCAGCTTCCACAACAAGAGACTGACTACCCAGCCAACACATCAGTAGTGCGAGTTTAAGACAGCCCACCAGAATGCCAAACAAGTGGGGTTCCAATCCTGGCTCTGCCTGTGGACTCACACACATGCTCTAATAATGAAATCGACTTCATCATGCTGTTGCAAGATGGAAAGTGTTGATAGGTAGAACAGATCTGTACTAGAGCAGGTTCTACTTTATGGGCCATGTGATGTGCTATATACACTTTTCACAGATACTTATTGGTCTTCACAAACGACTGCCTTGCAAGACAGAGGTAATTATTAACCCATTTTATAGTTAAGGAAGTTGACGCTCCAAATGGTTAAGTGAGCTGTCCAAGGATAGAGAGCTAGTATGTTCTGGAGCCAGGTTTTGAGTTGCAAAGTGCACACTCTCAGACAGAGGCAGGCACAGCCCGGCAAGTGCAGGGAATGAACCCAGTAATTTCCTAGAGTATCAGTTTGCTGGACAATTTGGTGAAGGAAAAAGCTGGCACATGTATCGGGTAAGCCACTCCCCTCCCCCACAGCTACATCATGGGAGGCATCACCTGCATGAATTTCCAAGGTAAAGCGCAGAGAGAAGGCCACTTGGGGCACAGCCTGCTCTCCACACGTGTTTACCAGACTCTCCCTGTACTGGATTCCAACAAATCACCACCAATTTAGCAGCTTAAAGTGACACAGATCTATCCCCTTACAGCTTCAGGGTTCCAAAGTCTGGAATGGGCTCCACTGGCCTAAAATCAAGGTCTCGATGGGGCTGTGCTCCCTCTGGAGGCTCTGGGGGGGTGGGGGGGGAATCTGTTCCCTGGCTCTTCCCACCTGTGTGCCCAGGATGGAGGCCACTGCCACCATCTTCACAGCAACCACTCCACCCTCTGCTCTGTCATCCCCTCTCCACCTCTGGCTCTTCCAAGGACCTTTGCAATTACACAGGAGCCACACGATAATCCCAAGAGATCATTATCAAGTTTCAAGATCCTGAACTTGATCCTATTCACAAAGTCCCTTCTGCCATATAAGGTAATGTATTAATGGGTCCAGGGACTGTGACATCTTTGGGGGGCCATTATTCTGTCGGTCACAGCCCCTAAGGCTATCAGAGTCTAAGTGTTTAGGAAACCCTAAACCCCGATGTCCTAGATGTGTTCCAGGAAGGACTTCAAGACAAGGACTGACAGGTCCTCATGCGGGAGCCCTGCTGCCAGCACAGAAGCCCCATCATGGGAAGGGTAAAGTCAGCTTTAGTGTAGATGGGGGTTCAGGTTCTGAGCTGGGGCACCGTATCCCCACCCTGGTCAGTAGACAAGGAGCTCTGAGGAACCTTGGAATTGAGCTACATGGACCTCCCAAGCTCTCTATGCCCGTTGGCTGGGGCCACCGTAACAGAGTGCCAGCACTGGAGGCAGGGAATCCAAGGTCAAGGTGTTGCCAGGTTGGTTTCTGCTGTGGCTTCTTTCCTTGGTGTGCAGATGGCCGTGTTCTCCCTGTGATCTTTACACAGTCTTTACTCTGTGTCTTGATTTCTTCTTACAAGAACACAAGTCATATCACATTAGGGTCCATTTTAACATAAATTATAACCTCATTTTACCTTCATTACCTTCATTTAAAGTCCTCCATCTCCAAATACCATCATAGTCTGAGTTGCTGGGGGTTATGACTTTTAGGGCAACACAGTTCAGGGCATAACCTCAAAAATGATAAACTCTGGCATATTCCATGTTCCTAGGACCTACCCTCAGATGAAGCGGGAGAAATGCCCCTTTCCCCCTGGAAACTATTAGAATTTGAAAACCTCTATGCACTAGTATGGGAATGGAGAGTTTCCCATCCTGAAGGAGAGAAGCCACAGAAACTACCAGCAAATCAAGTACCTGATCTCACTAGGGGACACCCATGGCTCTCTTCTGAAAAGTTGTCTTTTTTTTTTTTTTTTTTTTAAGAGAGNAGAGTGTGTGCACATTAGCAGGGAAAGAGGGGTAAACCAAAGAGAGACAGAAAAAGAGAGAGAGAGAGAGAGAGAGAGAGAATCCCAAGCAGGCTCCACACTCAGCATGGAGGCCAACACGGGGCTCCATCCCATGACCCTGGGATCACGACCTGAGCCAAAATCAAGAAATCGGACACAGCTTTCTGAGCCACCCAGGCATCCCTGAAAGTCCATCTTTGCAGAGTACTTCCACTGAGTTAGAAGATCATTATTTTTTTTTGCTTGTGCAAATGGCCATGTCACATCCCAAAACTGGAGGCTGAAACAGGCCCTTTCATCCAGCCCCAGTGAAAGCAGGAGTTTCTTGGGAAGACCTTACCCAGGAGGAAAAGGGGTGGAAACTGGAGGCACAGCTGGCTTCTGCCCCACACCTCTCTCCCTGGGTGGAAGGCATGCGTGTGGGAAATGGCTGGACAATTAACTGGGAAAGCGCTAGGCTCAGGGGCACATTTCTGGTCCATGTTTTAGGAAAGGGAGCATCAACATGTTTCCAGCCCCACCTCCCCATCTCAGGGCAGGCTGACCTGTGGCAGAGTAAACAGCCATCCTCTGCCACGCTCTGGATGGTTCCCTGAGAAACCCACTGCCCACGCTTTGGCGTGAAGGACCTAGAGCCGTCAGTCGTGCTCTAGTCTGGTGTCCCGTCAGCTGATACATGAGGGCACATCCATTCTGGTTGGTGACACTTCAAAATGCTTTGGTTGTGACAGTTAACGGCCACAGCCTCGGGAGTCTTCAAGTCCCTCTGCCACTGAGCCCCTACCCCCAGGAAGCCCCTACACCTTCTCATCAACAGCACGAGAGGACGGATACCTGACCCAACAGGGGCTCCGGGAGCAGCTGCTCTGACTGGTCGTGACGGTCTTGTCACAGCTCTAGAGGCTAAAGTCCAAGATCAAGGCACCGGCAGACTCAGCGTCTGAGGACAGCCACTTCCCGGTTCATAGATGGCTGTCTTCTCGCTGTGTCCTCACGTGGTGGAAGGGGAAAGGGAGCTCTGTGGTCTCTCCCTTACAAGGGCATGAATCCCATTCCTGTGAGTTCCACCCTCATGACCTAATCACCTCCCGAGAGCCCACCTCCTGATACCATGCCATTAGGGTTAGGGTCTCAACACAGCATGGGGAGGGGGCAGGGGACATTCAGTCCCTAATAAGGACCATTCTATGCTAATAGTTAAATATGTTGAAGATTTCCCCCATACCTGTTAACGTCAGTCCTAAATCTCTTCTACTTTTTTCCTTTAAAATTCATTTCATTTCCCCCACCCCTGCCATGGGAAAGAACAGCGATTCCGTGCCGCCCACACAAGATCCCTTCCGGATCACAGGGCAGTTACTGTCACATGGTCACCCTACCTTTGCTTTTCTAGAGAAAGGAGCCAACCATGGCTCTACATTCCTACCGTTCACCACAAAGCCCGCGGCATGAGCACAGCCCAGGCCACCATGACAAGGTTCTCCATCCCACCCCCTGGCATTTCATAATAGCCAAATCCCACAAAATGATTCTCTGCTGGGAAATCTTACATTTTAAAGCAATTCTTGAAGCAACACTGATACAGACACAATGGTTGAGCAACGCCTAGTGACTAAGAATGAATAATCCCAGAGCTCCCTGCCAGGCTTCAAAATATTTATTATTTTTTAGAAATTCAAATTATTTGACTGTACTTTGTGTTGGGATCCATCATTTTCTGAGGTTTTCCATTCACACAATGAGAACTATCACACAGGTTAAGATGTGCATCACCGAGGGATATAAAAGGCTGACTAAATTAAGATACATCCCACAACAGGTGCTATAAAAGAGATGCAAATTAAACAATGAGATAACATTTTCACGGAACCAATTAGAATGACCTTTGTTTCAAGTATGGGCCACATTTAGGTGAGGGAGCTACTTCGGTGTAGCTATCGGAGGCAGCCAGTGGTCCGATCCTTCTGGAAACCAATTAGCAGTATGTATCATGAACCTTAAAGTTCTCTGTGCACAGTGACCCAGTGATTTCAGACATAGGATTCAATTCAAAACCAGGAATCTGCGGCTCAGACATTTCATTATGAAGCTCTTCTACTGAGGTGTTGTGTTTAACAGCCACAAACGTGAAGACAGCTAAATTATCAAGGAAATCAAGATGTGTTCACAGAATGGAAAAGGTATTAGGTAAGAATGCTTACAGATAATCTGTAAGGCTAGTGATAGAATGTAAAGCAAATTAGAAGCTATACATGAAATTATGTAACCAATATGTATTGGTGTTTATAGAGCAGGTATAGAAGACTAGAAAAAAGAAAAGACTAGAAAGAAATCCACAAAAATGGCAACAGTAGCTGCCCGTGGTTGGTGACATCAAAGGTGATTTTTATTTTCATGTCTTTGAATCTCTCAATTCCTCTAAAAATTGTACATTCATTCGATTACTTTTATGTTAGCTATGGTTTGTTTTTGTTGTTTTTTTTTTTAAGGATTGTGAGCTTTTTGAATGTTCGTTTTCAGAGAGAGAGAGAGAGAGGCCAAGCAGGGGAGGGAGAGAGAGAATCCCAAGCAGGGTCTGCATTGTCAGCATGGAGCCCGATATGAGGCTGGACCCATGAACTGTGAGATCAGGTCCTGAGCTGAAATCAAGAGCTGGATGCTTAGGTGACCGCACTACCCAGGTACCCCAGCTGAGGTTATATATTTTTTTAACAGTCTGTAAAATCTTCTTCGTGTGGAGATATATACTGACATATTTGTAGATGAAATAGAACAACGTCTGAGATTTGCTTTAAAAGGATTCCAGACAAAACAAGAATGGTCATGTGTTAATAACTGTCGAAGCCAGGTGACGGGGACGTGAGGGCTCACGCTATTGTCTCCATTTTTGGATGTGTCTGAAATTCTCCACGATAAAAGTATTTCTTTGAATGCTTTCAAAGGGTCTTACAAAGGAACGAAAACATCAGAAGACAACAACAGAAACAGAAAGGAGTACCAATTAACCGAGGCAAAACCAACAGCAATTAACTCAAGTGCAATTTGACCATGAAGCTCGGTCTTCACCCAGGGGCTGCCTTTTCAGAATCCCCCTGGCAGCAGCCATACCTGCCCCCTAGCACCAGAGCCGCGGCCAGACTCCTCTAGAGCTCAGCATCCTCTCTCTGCGTTCTGGCTCTATTCACCCGAGTCCACCACTATCACATTCCCTCAGACCCACAAATACCTTAGCTTTAAAACAATTCGTCTAGGAAATATGTTGTTGTTTTTCAGCCTTAGGACTACAGACATGCCAGACAATATGGATTTCGAATGCCACTCACTCTTCCTGGCCAGAGTTGCCTAATTTGGAAGAGACAAGATAGAGCAGAAGACATTCAGCCATTTGTGACAACAAAACAGAGATCGGCAAAAAGCTCAATGTTTTGATTGTGAGAACTGCCATCCAGAGGAAAATCCAGGAGCTATCAAAACAGCAGTCAGGCCTGGCAGCCTGGAGGAGCACGTTAAGGGGAGGGAAAGGCCTGGATGCTAAGCTGGTGCCTGGGCCTCTGTGAGCCAGCCTTCTCCTTTCTGCAGCTCATCCTCTGTGGCCACCAGCGTGACCTGCAGGGGCAGACACCCGGGATGCCAGCCTCTTCTGGCCAGGAGTTCTCGAATTCAAACCCAGCCCAGAGCCCTCCAGGGGCACCTTCTCTGACAAGCCCCCACCCACATGCCTCTGGCTGAGGTGCCCCTCTGCTATGTTCCCCAGCACCTCGAGCTACCCCCATCACAGATGCGCCACTCTGGGCTTGAACTGCCGGTCTCCTCCAGCGAGATGCACATCAAAGCAAATGATCTGATCGCAGGTGTATCTACAGAACATTTGGGCACAATGTAGAGGCTCCACAAATGTCTGAAGAATGAACCTATTTATAAATCAATAAATAAAAAGATAAATAAATAAATCTGAAGGAGGTCTGTGAATGAGTTTCAGAGGACCTGTGAAACTCTAACAACTGCACATAATACTGAATGCAGGCTTATGACTGTGCATCCCTCCGGGGAGGGTCCATACCTCATATTAGTGTATGAAATGATCATGACTCCCTGACTGGCTCATCCCAAATTATCTTAAATTCCCTGGGTGAGTATGTGGGCCTGGCTTTAAGCTGTCATTGAGTTTCACAAGTTACCCTATATTCTAGAGTCAATTTTTATTTTGTTTTGGGGAAACAAACACAGTTGGGGACCAATGGAAAATGATTAAATCTCTTTCAAGTCCGCGAGACTTAAGAAGAAAATATCCTTATAGGATACCAACAGTGAGCAAAACTTACAAATGGAAACAAACCACCACCCCCATTTCATATTCTTCCCCTGGGAACGGGTAACATGGTCACCTCCTCGGAGAGGAATTTGTGTCTGAGGACTTGCCACGCATGAATTGAGCAATATTCTTTCTCTGAATTCTGTATTGTATTATTCGGATTTTTTTTTTTACTCTAGTTCTAATAAATAAACACTAAGTATACCCATTTCCATCATACAGAATGTTGTAAAATTTGAATGCAAAGACAAAGCATTCAGAAAGCAATTCTGGATTTTGATTTTCTTGGGAGATGTGAAGGAAGAACAGAGGAAGTGGGGAAACAATGGAATAGCCCCCAGAGCCATTGCTACCATAAGCAAAAGTTCAAAATGCAGGAGGGTACAGTGAACAAGAAAGAAAAACTTGACAACTGGAAATTTGGAGAGGGTTCTGGCTGTCTCCTTAGAATATGAAAGTATTCTTACAATAATGTGCGCAAAAAAAGTGAATATACTTCCATAAGTAATCCTGATTAACTGGGTG
>NW_027531893.1:8058157-8063134 GCF_008692635.1 Crocuta crocuta
CCTTGGAGATCGCTGGCAATTATTCTAAACATCATCTCTGGTAGCTATGCTTCTTGGCCAAAAACATTCCCCCTAGTAAATATGACGCCAGCTGACCTACTTATGTTTATATTTATATATGTGTGTGTGAGTTGATATATACATAGGTTTTCTGCTTTTCAAATACTGTCTACCCTTCAGGATGATGTAAAGTCCTTTGGAGATTTGAGGTGATGATGCCAGGATCATAAATTCCTCCCCCAAGCCTGGCAAATTTATACTGAATTACTCACACGCTTGCAGAAAGTGAGGATGTTGGTTTTCAGCCAAATCCAAGGGCCTAAAGTACCAGGACTTGGGGATTTAAAAACACACACACAGTTGTGCTCTCTCTCTCTCTCTCTCTCTCTCAAAAATAAACATTTAAAAAAATTGGTGTTATAATTTATCATGTAATGTCTAATATAGATGTACATATATACAAAACGAATTCTTTAAAAAAATTTTTAAGCACTGACACAGGGCCTGACCTCATGAACCATGAGATCACGACTCGAGTCAAAATCGGGCACTTAACCAACTGAGCCCTCTGAGAGGTTCAGAGTCTGAGTTAGCAAGAACCTCAGAGGTGACCCCATCCAATCTTGCCATGAGTCCCACCCATCCCCGAGCTCCTGACAGATGGCAGTCACTTTGAGCTCAGTCACGTCTGACAGACACTCATTGTTCTATGAACCATCGGGGGCTTCAGTCAGAGACCTAACTGCCAAAGCTTATTGCTCATATCAAGCTGAAACTTTACTCCTAATAATTTCATCCACTGGCCCCAGTTCCATTCCCAAAACAATAAAAAAAAATTTAAGGCTAAACCTCTACCCCATAACAGCCCATCTTTCATGTCCTCTCTGAGATTTCTCTTTTCCGGACTGAACTTCCCCCAGTATTTTTTTCTGGGACTCTTAACCACATGTCATTTAGATCCTATGCACCCCTGAGGGCTCTTCCTCTAGACACACTGTAGCTTTTCAACATCTGTCTTTAAGTATTACCTCCTCCCCCATCCCCTCAAACTAAGTCAGGTCTACCAATCATGGTGTTTGTGTGGCTGGAGAGATCTTCAGTTGTACCACTCAAGCCACTGCTCCTACACTTCTGCTAACAGAAACCAATTTTGCTTCATTGGCAATTATTCATTCTTAGAGAAGAATCTTGACTGTTAATTTCTAACAGCGATGTTCAAGGAGAGGCATGTGACCCAGTTCTGGCCAATGAAATGTAAGGGAGGGTCAATTCTAATGGAAGAGGAGAGGGGCTAGAAGAAAACTTCTTTCCCCTCCTTTTTCTTCCCATTTTAAATGGTGGCATGTGAAGACGTGATGGCTGGAACAGAGGCAGCCATCCTGTGACCAAGAGGAAATAGCAGCTGAGAGATGCAAAATAGAAAAATATAAAGTACCTGAATCCTTGATAGGTTACAGAGTCACTAATCAGACCTGAGGAGCCTTGTTAAATAAACAAAAACTACATGTCTTAATTGTTTAAGCCATCGTCAGTCAAACCATTCTGTTTTTTGCAGCTGCAAGCACCCCTAACAACAGGAAAGGTACAATGCAACTATCACCTTTCTTGATTTAGACGTTTTATTTCTAGAAATATGGACATCACTTCTTCCTAGAGCCATATCACTACTAGAGTCTGCTGAGCATGGAGACAAAGCAAACGAGCAAATGAATACAATCCCTGTGACTGGAGATCACAATCTCAAACACTTGCAGACACCATGCAATTAATATAAATGTGTGAATCTGGCTAGATGCCAGGCATTTTAAATACCCTATTAGTGAAATAAAATACTAATGCATTTATGAGGCCGAGCCAGTAGGCAGTCTACCAGCTCACGACTCTTGCAAAAATCATTCTCAAATTTGAAAGCTGCATCTCCCTCCTTCCTACGAGAGAGCGCCATTTTTTCTTAAATCCTCCAATGCAGTCTGTAGTATCTGGGTCCATCATTTCAATCTGAGAAGACAGTTCTGAGTTCTAATTCCATCACCCAGCATCTTAATTTAGTTAAGACAACCAAAATACTAACATCAAAACCCACTGTCCCTCTTGAATCTAAACCAAGTGAAGTCTCAAATCATTAACTTGAGAGGGCAATAAAATAAGACCCAAAGAATAGTGGATAAGGATTCTTTAATCAAATACCTTTGGGGCTGCCAGGTTCTCCAGGCTGTCACTGAGTTACTTAATCTTTGGCAGAGACGAAATGAGAGACTATCTGTCCACACCCGAAAACCCTAAGCTCACTGCAAATATATGGTCCAATCAGTGGAGTTATTTTCTGCAAAGCTCACGGAGACAGTCTCGCCTCGTGGTCATTTTCATACTGGCCACAGCTGATCTTCAGTTTGCCAGGATAAAGCCCACAGCAAGTTCAAAGAACTCAAAGCCCCTGGTTGTCCCAGGAAATTCATATTCCCATTCATGTTCACATTAAGGAAATATGAATCGTTTCATGTTGGACTCTCTATTTCTAAGACTTCTATGGGATTCAGCCCCAGTTTCTTGTGCGGGTTACCATCATATCACCCTTCATTTTTTCTGGTTGTTAAAAAATGCAAGTGCATTAGACAAAAAATTACAAGATAAAGACACAATAACAATAACATTCCTGTAATAAGTATTTATTACAAGCCAAGCACTGAGCCACCTGCTGTCTCATTTAAATCTTACAGCTCTATGAAGTAGGTACTCTCTCTGTCCCCTTTTAAAAAACAAAGACATTGAGGGCAGGCTGGGGTCAGAAACAAACAAATAGTGAGGACACTGAGGCTCAGAGACATTAAGGAGTTTCCCCATGATCACCCGGCTGGTAAGTGAAAGCCTGAATTTAAGCACAGACAACCTAACTCAAGGTTCAACTTATTAACCATCCTATAATGACATTTAAAAAGATTTTTTTTATTGTTTATTCATTTTTTGAGAGACAGAGTGCAAGCAAGGGAAGGGCAGAGAGAAAGGGAGACACAGAATCTGAAGTGGGCTCCAGGCTCTGAGCTGTCAGCACAGAGCCCGATGTGGGGCTCGAACTTACAAACTGCATGATCATGACCTAAGCCAAAGTCGATGCTCAACCACCTGAGCCACCCAGGTGCCCCCGTATAATGACATTTTTTTTAAAAAGATTGAAATAGCAGGAGTCTACCACTCAAAGATAACCACGGCTCACATTTGGCATGTTTCTTGCCAATCTTTTCTTCAAGGCAATAACATTTTCAGAGCTGGAAGAGGCCTTAGAGATGGTATCAACCTAAACCTCATTTCACAGGAAAGCCTAAAGACCAGAAAGGTGAAGGGCCTTTCTCCGTGTCACACTGCTATTTGGAAACGGAATTTAGGTTCTCGGACCCTTTGTCCAACGTTTTCCAGGGCCTTCTGACTCAAGTTGGTTAGTAGTGGCTTCCTACCATACCGTGTTGGGGAGGATTTAAGGCCTGTGGGCTCAGTAGATCAGCGATGTTGGCAGTGAACACAGCAGCATGGACACACGCGCATCATGAGCTTGCCCCTTACCAAGAAGTAGCTCTTGGGAGAGAAGGGGGTGCCATGAAAGGCTTTCTTCATAAATACCAGCTATGTTCTTCACCTACATCAGGGACCTCAAACTCCAGTCCCTTCAAGGGCCAAGTCTCTAACATGAATGAGGGAAGTGGGCAAGCAGAGGACTGAGTGGGGGAGGGTAGGAGTGGTATTCACCTCCAGCCAACAGTTGCCTGCCAACGGGAAGGGCGGGGGCTGTGTTCCCAGGGCCTCTGATTTCTTTCAGTGAAGCATGAAATGTGGATTTTTAAAAATGTGATGTCTCTGGGGCACCTGGGTGGCTTAGTCGGTTAAGCGTCCGACTTTCGCTTAGGTCATGATCTCGCGGTTCGTGGGTTCGAGCCTCGCGTCGGGCTCTGTGCTGACTGCCAGCTCAGAGCCTGGAGCCTGTTTCAGTCTGTGACTCCCTCTCTCTCTGACCCTCCCCTGCTCACACTGTCTCTCTCTCTCTCTCTCCTAGAAGTAAACAAACATTTTTAAAAAATGTGATGTCTCTGGGGCACCTGGGTGGCTCAGATGGTTAACATCCAACTTTGGCTCAGGTCATGATTCTGCAGTTAGCAGGTTCAAGCCCTGCCTACAGCTCTGTGCTGACAGCTCGGAGCCTAGAGCCTGCTTCAGATTCTGTGTTTCCCTCTCTCTCTGCCCCTGCCCTGCTCATGTGCGCGCTCTCTCGCGCGCTCTCTCTCTTAAAAATAAACATTAAAAATTTTTTTTAATGTGATGTCTCCTAACTTTAATGCTGGCAACAAATTGAAATTTGAATAAATAGGGAATGTGGGACAAATAAAACCCACCAGCTAACAACATTATAACCTCTTGTTTTCATTATGGCCTTACCAGAAGCCACCATTCTGTACTGCACACCCAAGATTCTATTTCTATTTCTCTCTCCCTGTCTGTCTCTGCCTCCCTCCTTCCCTCCCAGCCCCCTTACCCCTTCCATCTCTTGGCCTAGAGAAGCATTTGCCACCTGGGGCCACCAGAAAGAATGGGAACACTGCACCCTCCACACCCACCAGAACACAGCTATCAGGAGTCCAAGTGATCACCAATGACCCCAGAGGGCCACGTAGAAAGCTAGTCATGCCTCTCGGGGTGTGCCTTTCGCTCTTCAATGACTTATATAAAGAGGAGTAGATGATTGTATCTGACATGCCTCATCGCAAAGGCTAAAGATAGGCCCCCCACTCCCTCCAGAATGACCCGAGGCCTCCATAGCAGGGGCTGAGTGGGACCCACCAACATTCTGACGTGTGTTGTCTGCCCTTCCCACGAGCTTTCAGGGTCTCACTCACAGTCAAACTCTGGAGCACCCAGGTTACGAGGGAAAGTTCCATGTCCTGCTGACAACCTGCTACTTAGGAACACCACCCGGGCCTTTTGTATGGACCG
>NW_027531893.1:8063156-8095687 GCF_008692635.1 Crocuta crocuta
TTTCTGTTAATCCCAAGGATGGCAAGTAATTACCTACCCACTAGAAAGAAGGGGAGACTTAGCACACACGTATTAAATCAGTCAGCATTTAGGGAACAGCTACTGCATGGACACAGTGTGGTAGGTTCATCTGGAAACGGCAGTGAGCTGGCATCGGAACCAGTAACATGATTCATTCAGTCAACAAACATTTACCAAGAAACAAATGCCAAGGGCAAGATCAGCACAAGGTGCCAAAAAGAACACACGTGAGCCGGAAATAAACCTTACTAAAGGTGAAAAATAGAAATATTAGTCACAATGACTGTGGTATAAACAGAATACTCCACAGCCATTTAAAATCATGTTTGAGTCTATTTAATAAGGGAAAATTCCACGAATACATAATCAAGTTTGAAAAAAATGAAAGCAGGTTGTAAAATATAACTGGGTCAAAATCAGAGTGAACACACTCAGTAACCACCCCACCCCTGCTCCTAAGACACAGAATTTATAGATAAATCTTTAGAGGTTTTAAAATTTACATAATACTGCTTGGAAATAAGAAAAGGGAATCGCGGATCAAAAATAAAGATGACTCTCTAAAAATAAATGAATCAAAAGATGAGACTCTACAATCTCAAATAGGACTCAAAGTCACATGGTTCATGAGGGATGGGTCCAATGTGAGCCATGGAAATAGAAGTCCTAACATCTACCCAGGGAATAAGAGGCAAAACTGGACCCAGAATCATGCTTCCCAGGGTCACAGCCAAAAAGGATGCCCCCGTCTGTGTCAAGGAGCAAAAATGAAGTAACTTACGTGAGCCTGGGACCCAAGCCTGCACCAGAGGATATATAGAGCAGGGAGAGAGCTCTGAGCTAAGCTGTTGACATGAGCTCTAATTTAAAAGCACATACTCTTGCAGACGTAGGGCAGAAGAAATCATAAAATCACCTCAAGTTCACAAATAAAACGTGTGAGGACATATGAGACATTAGAGAAATACAAGAACATCCAATGATTAGAATCTGCAAAATCAAAGAATTCATATCCAAAGAAACAAAGATGCTAGAGTAGTCAGAGAAGGTCTTCATAGTATTTTTTTTAATCCTCAAAGGGATAGGGGAAGAATTTACATTCACAAAGTAATAAGAGTTTTTTTTTTGTTTGTTTTTGTTTTTTTTATAAAACAAAAAAGCAGGAAGGCACATAAAGGGGCTAATTATTTATCTTGGAACTACGGTGAACCATTGTCAAAATTAAAAGCTCAACTGATAGGTAAAATAATAGACCAGATACAAATAAAAAGAGCTGGTTAAGGCAAAATAATAAACCAGATACAAATAAAAAGAGTCAGTTAACTCGAGTATAGAGCTGAGGAGACCTTCCCAAAGATAACACAGAGAGAAAAAACTGAAAAAAAAAGTTTAAGTTAAGATGCCTGGAGGACTAGTTGAGTAACTATGTATGAAGAGAACACAGAAAATATTAGAGAGGAAACACCCAACAGATAATGGCTGAGATTTCTCTGGAAATAAAAAAAAAACATGAATCTTATGACTAAAAAAAGCCTACAGAGGGCAAAGTACAAAAACAAAAACAAAAACAAAACTAAGTGAATAGAGCTTAGAAGGAAAGAGACCCTCATGTCCAACCGTGGCTGCTCTTGGTGAAAGGACTTAGAGGAAAGAACTTTATTTCCTTCTTGAAATGTTAATATATTTTCTAAGTGCTCTCCAGTGAAACCACATTATTTTTATAAGCTGTGGAGGAGGAGTACTCATTATTTCAAATACACATAAACACACTTTTCACAAAGACTATCCTCAAGGAACTTACACTCTAGTAGAGAAGATGAGATGGCTAGACACAACATAGAAAGCAAAATCCATACAGCAACTGACATGGCTAGATGTAGCTAAAATCTAAGCCTGGTCTTTTCCCCAATGGAGCGGTTAGAAATAAAGGGAGGAGGAGGTGAGGACACGGAGAAGAAACATCAAGGTCTAATGCATCTGCCTGATTTACTAGGGGCTATTGCCCTAGCCAGAGTTGTATTTCATTGGGAGAGGATCAAAGTGGCCAAACCAAGATAACATTAGAACTTTATCTACATCAAACATTATTTTCACCTCTAATTATATTTCAAGACCACCCACTGATAGAAACAAAAATTAACATCTCTGTTGTAAGTTAACATCACAAAAATCTGCCACTTAACACATTTCAATTATTCTAAGGCTTTGTTCTTTCTTACGTGGGTCACATAGACGGAGGGAAAAGTAAAGTTGGAGAGGGGGACATGTTGCATTTAACTGATAATCAAATTAACTACCATTCTTATCCATGGGGGCACTATCAACTCTCATGTTACCCATTTGGAAGTGAAAACAACACAGGTATGTTCTGGGCTTCACCAAATGAACATCATCTTAGTGGGGAGACAGAAAGGCATTTTCAGTCTGGGGAGATTCAGACTTTGTGGCTGTAACACTGCTGGCACACTCAACCAAGCAAGGTGGAGTTTTAGGCAATATCTCATGGCTGCCTCTTCAGAGCCAAACAAATTGCACTCAGCATTCAGCTCCAGAAGAAACAGGTGGCAAAGCCACAAGCCAACGAGATGTGCTACTAAAGGAAGGAAGGACTGTTCACATTTTAGACCATCTCTTTCCTGAACACATTCAGGTTTCTCAAAATACCACTCTTTAACCCACCTCTCCTCAACATATACCCCAACATTATATCTGCTCACTTCTTTGATCCCCTGCCATCAAGACCAAGTTGGCAAGCCCCCACAATTCCCTTCACAATTTCCGAACCAACGGACTATTTCATTCCTCTCCCGACATCCCCTCTTAAATCTCTCTCCTATCTTGACTTCTCTGCAAAGGTCCTCTCTTATCTTCCTCTTGCCGTTTCTGGATTCTTTTCCTTCTTTACTCTGAAGTGGGTTCACACTCTTGCCCAATTCCCAGAGGCGGTCTCATTTGATAGGAGCAGAGGATGCTTCCACCGAGGCCCTCACACTTCCCTTTCTCACACCCCTTTAAGGGAAGAGCAGTTGCTGGTCCGGTTAGTGAGGGTCAGAGCCTGACATTCACAGTGGGCAGGGTCACCATATGCCAAATGGGTACTCAATTCTGAGCCCACTCTCTGTTCCTGCTTTTTTGCCTACAGTCAGATGGGTAAGTCAGGTAAGAGTCTGAGCCACACACCTGCCAGCTCAGACCTCCGAGACTCAAGACACCTTCTCTAGGTCAGATTTCACCAGATTTCTCCATTGATCATGCTGGGCCCCAGTCAACCCATAATTTTCTTTCAGCATGGCTACTATCTTTTGTGTGTTGCCTTTTTGGTCAAAACTTCAGAAGGGAGGAGGGATCGGTGGGTAATGTTTAGATTCCCAAATCACCAACCCCACGCCAGAAACTGAAGTTCTCCATGCCTTTATCAGAGGACTGGTCAGTCCTTATGCACAAGCCCTAGGCTCTGAGTCACTGCACCTGCCCACGGCGCAGGATCTCCTATAAAATGAGATTAGTTCCTTAACCCTCCTGAAGTTAAGACGGCAAAATTAAAGGATAGGCTTAATTTGCTGGAAAGTAAGATCACAGCTTGAGACCAGAAGACCAAGATCTACCCCACCACCCACCGTGTGGCCTCAGGCAAGTATTTAACTGCCCCCTATGCCTCAGGCCCCTCATCTGAAAGTTGCAGGATGTCCTAGGAGACTCCAAGACCTCCTCCAGCACATAGACCGGTGGCAAAGCATAGCTGTTCCCTACTTTCTTTCATCCCAGAAAAGAGCTCCCCCAAACTGAGAGGTGGCTGGGAAAATGCTCGGCCGCACGGAGGAATTCTGCTAGACTGCAAACCATTTCAAATGAATGTTTAATAAGATACTGCATTGGTTGTATACTTCGGCTGAATGTGCTGCAGCCCAGGAGGCCTGGAAGAATTAATACGGATCCCAAAGGAGCTGGTGGGAACTGCTGAGGCAGAGGCAGAATCTGATTTGATGAATATAAAAGTGCTTTGAGAGCGTCAGAAGCAAAGTGCTCTGACAAATGTCTGTTCGTTCCATTAGAATGTCTCCTGCTATCCAAGGAACACCGTCCAAGACGGTGTCAGGGCTGGGTACCACGGCACACAAGTACACACACCCTGTCCTCCCCTTCCTACCTCACCCCGGCCTTTTCTGGGGCTTAGAGATGCAATGCACCCACAATTCCAATTTCTTCTCCTTCCTCACTAGGCATCTCCCTCTGACCCCTCCCCCATCCCTCTACTTCTGCACAATCCTCAAACTAGGCCCTCGTAACATCTCACCCAACCTTAGAGTCTCCCCTCTTCCCCAAACCAACACTCTAGGATGGTTCACAGAATAACCTCCTCTCTCATTCTAAACCAAGAGATGTGGACACACCTTCTTTTCGTTCGGACACTCTCCAAGTTCATGCCAAAACCCATCCTTGGGGGGCAACCCCTCCCTCTGACGTTCTGGGCGCCCCTTACAGCCCCACCCAGGGAACAAGTAGGAAAATGCCAGGCCCTCCGTGCTCAGGGACTATAGTCAGTTCTCTCCACTCACACCCACTCCTTAGAGGAACATTCTCCTGTGCATCTGCAGCCTGGGACTTCTCAAACTCTCCACCTGGAGCGACCGTGGAAGCATATTTCTCTGCCCTTTTGTGTTTTACCTAAAGCCTATGCATTGCATTCCATAACATACCCACGTTGAATCTTTTTAAAAATCGTTTTAGTTGCTTACCGCAGAGAGGAGACAAACGGACACTTTCCCACTAATCAGGAAAAACTGGCATCATGGAAACAGGAGCTGTAGTGTTTCAAGTATCCGCAAGCTCACCTCTGGGCACTATCTGGAAGCCTCCAAGCATTCTACCACCCCCTCACGCATCGCCATTTACAGAGCGCTTGGTGGTATACCCCAAATGCCTCAGGACCTCAGAACCAAGGCAAAGAAAGCACTTCCATTCATTTTTGGGTTGGAAAGGCCAAACCCGGCTCTCAGCAGGGCCAGTGGCCACGACCCTCTCTCAGACCAAAACAGATGCCACAGGCTCCCAGAGACCTGTGGTCGGGGCAGTACGGTCAGCAAATTCCTGCTCCCGGCAGCCTGTCACCTCTGTGACTTACCTTGTCAGCCATGATCATAGACGCGCCCCCGTGGATGCCCAGGATGGGGATGAAAGTCTGTGAAGAGATAAAATCCAGCATCTGAGCCACCGCCTCCTGGTCGGTGTCGTCCCCAAACACAAGACCATGGATGCGCGCCCCGGACATGAGGTCGCACACATGTGTGATGAGGCTCTTGGGGTCTGTGCGGTTCATCAGCAGGGCTACCACGTTCACGTCCAGGGGCAGCCCTGCTGCCTGCTCGGGGCCCCAGAGGTTTCGCAGTTCGCGCTCCGTCACGTCGTGGCTGTGACCCAGCAGCACCGCAATGTTCAGCGCCGGGGGACCCTTCTCCGCCGCCGCGCCCTGCGCCGGACCGCGCCAGACCAGAAGGGCCGGCAGCACCAGCAGGGTCCAATAACCCAGTCTGCCCATAGTCGCCACTTACGGTCCCTGCAAGGCGGAGAGGGAGAGTCAGGGCCACAGTGACCAAAGGATTACAGACCCAGCCCCTTGCTCTAGGAGCCAGGTATACAGCCCGTCCCCAGCGCGAGCTGACAGGGTCACTGGCTCTGTTCCCCACTCCCGCCGCCATCCGCATCCCTCGACCCAACTCTGTCCACAACTCCAATCCAAGCTAATCCTCCATCTGTATCCCTAAATCCATTTTTGCATCCAGCCTTCTTCTCTTCCCCAGTCTCCAGCCTCCTCTCCATATTCAAATCTGCCCACGGCTCCCACCACACCTCCAAGTTAGCTATGGACCACAGACCCTGAGCGTAGGCGCACGGAGCAAACCCTCCACCCACCCCTCTCGCACTCAGCTAGTTGAGACCAAGTTGCCGACCCCGCCCCCTGCTCAAAG
This sequence comes from Crocuta crocuta, assembly GCF_008692635.1. Lineage (NCBI taxonomy): Eukaryota > Metazoa > Chordata > Mammalia > Carnivora > Hyaenidae > Crocuta > Crocuta crocuta. Next base: position 8,069,144 of record NW_027531893.1, read on the forward strand.
GAACCAACTACAGACCAGCCCCCGCGTGCGGAGGCGGTGCCGAGACTCCGCAGCCCTGCTCCCGCGCGGTGCTAGATGACTGACCCCGCCCCCTGTGAACCCTCGGGTACAGCAAAGACCTGGCCTCACGCGAACCCTGCTGCAGACCCCACTCCCCTCCCGCAAGGCACCCCCGCCAATGCATGGGAATGAGGATGTGCACCCGTGCGCCCCAGGTGCTTGGGGAAGATTAGGGCTCTCCCCACCTCGCACGGAGGGGCCATCGAGCGGTTTCCACTCAACTGCAAGAAGGCCCTAGGACCCGCCCCCTACACGCACACGTACACACACACACACACACGCCCTCTCTCATGAACGCCGCGTGCAATGCAGAATCCCAGAAATGAGGGGAGGCGCTTCCACCCGTGGGCCGGCGCGTGGGAGCTGGCAGAGAACTGCTTGGGGAGGGGGGCGGGAGGGGGGAAGGGGGGCTCCTTGGCAGCTCTCCGACGGACACGAGCTGTACGGACCCTCCCCAGGATCCCCACTCCAGATCCTGTTACCAAGTCTCGGGTGCATGTGAGCAGTGGGGAGCACAACCTCACAGGCACGCGCGCATTTCTGCGCACAGCCGCAGGTCGTAGCGGTACCCACGGCCATCCGGAGTCCGCACACGTCCTCCGTCGGTGCACACACGTGTACCGCGCCAGGTGCACAACTGCGCGTGCCTGCAAATACCAGCACAGCCGTGCACGCGTGCACAGGCGCGCGCCCCTCGGGCCCGGCGCTGCCGGAGCCAGGGGAAGTTGGGGAGAACTCGGTCTGGCCGAGGCACTCTTGGGGTGAGCACAGCCGAACACGGAGCCGCAGCGCCCCCTGGTGCTCCTCCCGCACCTCGCTACAGATCATCCCTCTCCCGCTTCCTCTCTCCCTCTCCCCCCTGATCCTTCTCCCGCTCTCTCTCCGGTCGAGTCTTCCTCTTCCCAGGCCGGCTGAGCCCAGGTCTCCCGCTGGGACGTACCTGTAGCCGGAGAAGGTCGAGGATGCAGTGGGGCGCGCTGCGCGCACGAGCATCTCGGCCGCCTCAGCAGCCACCGGGTTTAGCGGGTTCCCGCATGCTGCGGCCCCCGCGCGCTCCCCTAGCTGTCCCGCGCTGTCTGCATCGCCCCCACGGGGGGCGGCTATCCCAGCCGGAGGCTCTGCAGCAGGGCTCTACCAGGGTGGAGAAGAGACGGAGAGGCCGGGTCAGCCCGCAGGCAAGAGAAAGGGGACGGGGGGGTGGGGGGAGCAGGCTGCAGTCTGCAATGCTTACAGCCCCCTGTGCGCCCAGGGGGCTCGACCAGAGAGGGGGAGCTGCAGCTCCGGGCCCAAGACCCCCTGTGCGGAGCCTCAGACCCCGTCGATAAGCAGAGCTCCGCTCCGCTCCTGGGCGGACAGGAGAACGGGAGCCCAAGGCTGGCCACGCACGAGAAGCTAACTGGGCATCTCCACCCTCACCCCCTACCACCTCCCCGGCGCCGGCTGCTGGCAGTTGTTCGGCCAGGAGCTGCTGAGCAACGGGGGTAGGGAAAGAAAGAGGAGAGGATGGAGGGGGGTGGCTGGCTGAGTTTGCGATGAGCCGGCAGGAGAGGGGGAGGGAAGGACTCAGGCTCCCGCGGTCCCGGATCCCCGAGGGAGGTGCGATCATTCCCACGCAACGACCCTCCTGCGGTCCTGCCGCCCCCTCCTATCCAGGCCTCCCACCGTCTTTTCCCCCAAAGGGGCGGCCCAGGCCCCGCGTCCCGCGCCAGCACTCACCGCAGCCTCTCTCCACATAGTTCTCAGCAGTGGCCGATCCTGGTCATCTCCAGGGCTGATGGCTGCGGCCGCGACTCTCAGCGCTCACCCAGCCCCATGGTCCCGCTAGCCCCGCGGCGCCTCCCCCCAACAGCCGGAGCTCGGCTTCCCGCCCCACTCCCGACAGCAGCCGCCCGGTCCTCTAAGCTCGGCCGGGAGCCCTCTCCGCAGCCCAGGCTCCGGGCTGGTGGTGTGTGTGAGGGCGAGTGTGTGTGTGTGTGTGTGTGTGAGTGAGTGTGTGAGCGCGCGCGCCGGCGTGTGGCCGGGGATCCCCGCGGTCCCCGCCGGAGAGGCGCGGGCGGGGGATGGCAGCTCCCTCTGGGCCCTTCGCTGCGGGGCCAGCTCGCCAGCAGGCGTTCAGCTCCCGATTTCCCGACGGGAGTCCGGAGAGCGCCTCGCCACCCTGGTTCACAGCGCTGGCAAAGCAGGGCTCCGGAGGGGTGCTTCTGCTACGATCGCCCCGGATGAAGAGGAGGAGGCAGGCAGGGGCGCCCCCACGCCAACTTAGGCACTTGTTCTCAGTCGGCTAGACGCAGCAGCCCCCACGACAGCCGGCGAGGCTCGGAGCTCCGGTGGCCGAAAGCATCTTCCGCCCGCAGCCGCCCTCCCCGGAGGCGGGCCGAGGCGGACCCCGCAGTCCCTCGGCGGCGGCGCAGGGCCCGGCCCCCCTCNCCTGCGGCGCCTGCCGCTGTCCCTGGTGCTGAAACCGCGCTCTCCGCCCGCTCCCGAGCGTCTGGTGCGGCTGAAGAATCAATTATTCAGATCTCGGCTACAGCTTCCTCCTCCCCCAGTGCCTTGTGGGGGGTACAGCAATCCCCCTCCACGCACAGGCGCGCCGACACACACACACACACACACACATACACACACACACACAACCACAGAATCTGCTCCAATGCTTCTCCCTGTGCCTCACCACCTCCGTAAGGGAACCCACTCTTCTGATCCCAGGGAGCCATAATCCTAAAAGTAAAGACATCTCTACATCCCCCACTTGCTTCCTTCTTGTTTTCTAAGTTATATCCAACAAAAGTCGCCCTGAAGCTTCCACTTCTCAGCTACCAGCAGGGGTGAGCCAGAGAGCATGGGACTGCCCGGGTGTGTGGGGCCCGGCTGGCTTGAATTCGGGCAACTGAGCATGAAAAACATGGTCAAATGCACACCTTGGTCCCTTTTACACCCAAGCTGTATTTCTCCAACTCCCAGATGCTTGCTTTCCTTACCTCAGGCCCCGGAGAGAAAGAGGCCTTAAATTATAAGAGGTTTTGCAGTCACTGTTCTTTCTAACCCTGTATCCACTCCTCAGCCTGGTATCACCTTTGGATTTGCTATATATTTATCGTTCCTTATCAACTGCTAATCTGGGAAGTGGAGAAGAACAGTGAAAATATCTATCTTTTAGGGTTATTTTGAAAAGAAAACGAGATAGCCTTGGTAAAGGAGCCAACAAAAACCCAGCACATAGTAGATGCTCATTAAACATGAGGTCCCTACAAGGTAGCCTAGGAAGGGCGGGCCTCTTTCCAGGAAGGCTGAATACTAAAATGGAGACAGGAAAGGAAAGGCTCCTGGAGATCTATGGGTTCATTAGTAAGCTGGCTGTTGTATGTTAAGTTCTCTAGAGTTTTATTATTCAAAAGACAGAAAGGAAGAAATTCTGGAAGGTAGATGAAAATGGTGGGTTGTATGAAATATGGCAAAGGAGAGAAGTGTTCCATTTCTTGAGGCTGTAAATGGGCTGAGCTAGATTGAGTGAAAACAATCATTTCTTGGATTTTGGCATAAGGGCAGGGCCCTAGTTTGGAGACTTACAGGGAAGTTGGGCTCTTTTATTTAAATAATATATAAATTATACACAATAAAACACACATCTCTTGGTGCACCCGGATGGCTCAGTCAGTTAAGCGTCTGACTTCAGCTCAGGTCATGTCTCCTTCTCTCTCTGCCCCTCCCCTACTCATTTTCATTCTCTCTCTCAAAAATAAACATTAAAAATAAAAATTAAAAAATGTTAAATGTATCTCTTAAGAACTCAAGTGTTGGAATTATATGCACCTGTGTAGACCATCACCCAAAACAAGGTCTAAAGTATTTTCACCACCCTGAGAAAGTGTTGTGTCTCTCTGTTGTTAATCCAACCCCCCAGTAAAAATCATAATTTTATTAGCACCATTTATAAGCTTTGCTTATTTTCAAAGTTCATACAAATAGAGTCTATGTTGTACATATTCTGGTGACTGGCTCTTGTCACTTAACCTAATGTCTGGGAGATACATTGATGTTGCTGCGTGTAACAATAGCTTTTTCTTTGTTGTTGCTGAGTAGCTTTCCAGTATATGAATAAACCACATTTTGTGTATCCATCTTTGATGGCTGGACATGTGGATTGTACCTATGGAGCTTTTTAAAATTTTTAATTAAAAAATTGTTTATTTTTGAGAGACAGAGCACAAGTTTAGTTTTGAGACACAGGGTAGGGAGAGACAGAGAGGGAGACACAGAATCCAAAGCAGGCGCCAGGCTTTGAGCTGTCAGCAGAGCCCAACATGGGGCTCAAACCCACAAACCATGAGATCGTGACCTGAGCTGAAGTTGGATGCTTAATGGACTGAGCCACCCAGGCACCCCTTTGTGGAGCTTTTTAAAAGACAAGTGGTTGTACCCACTGTCAATCTTCTCCATCAAAATCTTCAGGAGTGACGTTTGTTTCAATTCCTAGGTGATTCTGATGATGCCCTGGTGATGATCCACCACACTTTCCATGCTTGCCTATCAATGTTGACTGTGAAAGTCTTTGATTAAAAACAAAAAACAAAACAAACAAAAAACTATTGGTATGGAAGAGTTTGAAGTCATTCCTGACCAGACTGATAGAAAGGTAGATCAAACTGGTGTTGTCTCTTTTGAATAGAGAAAGAAGGCTGTCCAATTTTTTTTTTATTTTTTTTTTGTGTTTTATTTATTTCTAGGAGAGAGAGAGAGACAGCGTGAGCAGGGGAGGGTCAGAGAGAGAGGGAGTGACAGACTCTGAAATAGGCTCCAGGCTCTCAGCTGGCAGTCAGCACAGAGCCTGACGCGGGGCTCGAACCCACGAACCGCGAGATCATGACCTAAGCGAAAGTTGGACGCTTAGCCGACTAAGCCACCCAGGCACCCCAGGCTGTCCCCAGTTTGATGGAATAGTCTGTCCCTGCAGGCACAGGGAGCTAGGGCTGCCCCAGGCTGGACATCTCCCCAGTGTGGAGAACCATTTAGGGTCAGACACAGGGAACTCCACTACACCAGTGGAGACTATAATCGTGTGTACATGACTGCATACGGGCACATGGACCCCAATGTTCATAGCAGCACTCTCAACAATAGCCAAAACATGGAAAGAGCCTAAGTGCCCATCAACGGACGAATGGATCAAGAAGATGTGGTTTATCTATACCATGGAATACTACATGGCAATGAGAAACAATGAAATCTGGCCATGTGTAGCAACATGGATGGACCTTGAGGGTGTTATGCTGAGCGAAATAAGTCAGGCAGAGAAGGACAGATACCCTATGTTTGCACGTATAGGAGGATTAGGGGGAACTTAACGGAGGACCGTGGGGGAGAAGAAGGGAGGAACGGGTGGGGGAGAGGGAGAGAGGCAAACCATGAGAGACTCTTGAATGCTGAGAAAAAACTGAGGACTGATGGGTGTGGGGGGGGAGGGGGGAGATGGGCATGGAGGAGGGCACTTGTGGGGAAGAGCACTGGGTGTTATATGGAAACCAACTTGACAATAAACTATTTGTAAAAAAAAAAAAATAGTGTGTACATGACCATGACAAGTTGCCCAATGCTGTACGCTGTACTGCTAATGCTAAACCCTCCACAGAGGTTAGGAGGCCAACCAGGATGCTGCTGCTCAAGAGTTTCAGATGAAACATCTTCATAGCAGCTATGCTGACTAAGATTATGAGGAAAGAAAAAAAAAAAAGCCCCCAAGTCATACTGTTCTGCAATCAATTTTGCCAATTGGTTTTATGGCCAGTCACATCATTAAAGTAACTGAAATTACCTGGTCTAGTCTTAAAGAACAAATTGTTTCAGCTGTTTTCAATCTGATTGATTTATCTTCAAATGCGTTAGTAAAGAAATGACCCCCATGGTTGCCATTTGCTTTGAGCCACTTGAACTCTGTGGTTAAAAACCAACCACCAAATCATGTCTATAGCAGACAAGTAAAATAAGCCAATCATTGATTGTGCTTCTCTTGACATCTCTGTTCTCAAGGGAAATGAGCAAAGAATGGCAGCATTTTGAAGCTGAGACTATATCGTACATTGTTTTCAGAAAATTTGGCGAACTCTGCCTACCTGAATCACTATTTTTTTAAGTTTGTTTATTATTTTGAGAGTGAGAGAAACCATGAGAGGGGAAGGGGCAGAGGGAGAAGGAGTGAATCCCAGTTTGATCCTGATGTAGGGCTTGAGCCCAATGCAGAGCTCAAAACCATGAACCGTGAGATCATGACCTGAGCCGAAGTCAGATGCTTAACCGACGAAGCCACCCAGACGCCCCATACCGGAGTCACTTTCACGTGAATTCTTACATTAAAGGATCTGAGAAGTCCTGTAGGTTAGAACAATGTTTATTAATCCAGCAATATAACTGATCATGATCAGAAGAAATTGATCATGAAAACCTAATGTTATCCCACATAATAGCTGTTGCCATCCTATGAAAATTTTGGACCTAGCTCAAAACCTTCATTTTGCATATGGAGAAAGTGAGACTAACAGGAGACTAAACCAAAGGCAAAATTTGGAGCAGTATCCAAGAATTCTTGTTTTATGTGCCTACTATGTAAAATAAAGTAGATGTTCACATTCTACAAGGTTACAGGAATTCCAAAGCAGTATCATACAATTCTGAGACAGAAAGAGTAAAAAAGTAATGTAGGGTGGCCAAGAAACCTAAACACCAGCCTAGCCACCACCAATAGTTCTTGGTTTGTCACTGGTAATCTAGCTTCACCATCCCTCCAAATTCCACCTCTTGGGCTAACCCCAGTCCCAGGAGTCTTGATGTTATATTTTACAGTAGTAGAAAAACAGTACCCATCTGTCCTGTACCAAGGCAATCATCATTAATCAACTCGTGAACTATTTCTCTCTAGGTTTAGGTAGAGCATCCTAAGCTTGCTCAGTTCCAGGTTCTGGGTAGCCCCACCCAATGTGACATTCCTAAATAAGTTCTCAGAGATTCCAGAGTTTAGCATAACCTGACTCTGATGACCTGTGTCTCCTTTACTTTCTCTTGGATCCTAACTTCTATTTAAGACTCTCCTCTTTATAGCCCAGTTTATCCATTTGTTAAATAAAGTCTTACACTAGCCATGATGACCTCAGAGCTGCCTTCCATGTTTGATGTTCAATGACTCTAACTTTTTTTTTTTGAAGGTCTTGATCTTGGGATCAGCCAAGGTGATAGTTAACTGTCCTACAATTTCTTATCCAAAAGGCTAAAAATCCCTTCTTGCTCCCATTAGCTATTCAGATATCAGTAGTTCTACTCAGAGAGGAAGGCTTTTTCTAAATAAATCCACTGCCAGTCTGGAGAACTAAAATTAAGACAGAAGCAAAGACCTTGTCGGTCTTCACCCAATGCAACCCTTTACCGTCCTCTCTTATATCTCTTATAACAGGAGCCTAGCAGACACCAACACATACAATTGGGAAAAGAATAGGGGTGCTTGGGGGGCTCAGTCAGTTGAGCATCTGACTTCAGGTCATGACCTCACAGTTCATGGGTTCAAGCCACGCATCGGGTTCTGTGCAGACAGCTAGCTCAGAGCCTGGAGCCTGTTTCAGATTTTGTATCTCCCTCTCTCTCTGACCCTCCCCTGCTCATGCTGTCTGTCTCTCTCAGAAATAAAAAATGTTTAAAAAATTTAAAAAAAAGAATAATGTTACATTCTACCACTTTGGAAGGAGTCATTTTTGACATCTTGAGAAGTCCTCAGTTCCTTCATCAGTAGAACAGGAGTAAAATCACTCTGCCTTCCCCAACACTATAGTGAACTTTGTTTAAGTTCTATGTCTTAGTGTGAATTCCTCCAAGAACAGTAGGGGTTCTATACCCAGTTCCAAAGTTGGGGGGAGGGGTGGCTTCCCCCACATCACCAAGCAATTCTTGGACACCAGTGGGTGTCCTACAGTTCAACTCAAATCTGACTCTACGTGGAGATACTGTCAGGCTCCACAGGTTAAGGGCTCGGTCCCACAAGACTACCTTCCACTTCAGATGCCAACTGCAAGTTCAGGTTGTTTCCTGCGCTTCTGCCTGGCTATAAATCAGAAGTTCCCACAACCCCCTCCTTGGGTTTGATTCATTTGCTACAGCAGCTCACAGAAGTTAGGAACCCAGTTTACTGACTGATTACTGGTTTATCACAATGGATATTATTTTCTTACCTTTATTTTGAGAGAGAGAGCATGTGCATGTGTGTGTGAGCATGCAGGTGGGGGAGTGGCAGAGAAGGAGAGAGAACTGTCAGCATGGAGCCAGCTGTAGGCCTTGAACTCATGAACCATGAGGTCATGGCCTGAGCCAAAGCCAGATGCTTAACCGACTGAGCTACCCAGATGCCTATACAATGAATATTATAGGAGGCAAATCAATAGTCAGATGAAAAGATTATATACATTATCACACATATAATACAGACACACAGACTATAGATTATTATATAGGACAAGGTACGGTGCATCCCCGATCCACGTCTCTCCCAGACCTCCACATGTTCATCTGAAAACTCTCCAAACCCTGTCCTTTGGGTTTTTGTGAAGGCTTCATTACACAGGATGATGGATTGAATCACTGGCCACTGGTGATTGAGTTCACATTTCCACTCCCTCTCCCCTCCCTGGAGATCCAGGGATGGGACTAAAAATTCCAACCTTCTAATCACATGGTTGGCTCCACTCATTGGACAACCAGCCCCATTGTCAGGTGCAAGCCAAAAGTCACCCCATTAGCATAACAAAAGACCTTTGTGCTCTTATCTCTTAGGAAATCCCGAGGGTTTTAGGAGTTCCGTGCCAGAAACAGGAACAAAGACCAAATATATATTTCTTATTATAAATCACAGTATCACAAGCAGACCCTGAGATCAGGATTTGAGAACCTTAGTCTATCTGGGAGGTGATCCAGAAAGCACAAGAGGAAGTGGGAAAACAGGAAGCCAATAAAAGGCATGTGGCCAATTGGGGCAAGTCAGTCCCAATCCAGCTGAGAGATTGTACAGAACACACCTCAGGATTCTCCCACTTGGTGGCAAGGAATGAGGGAGGGCGGATGGCATTAACATACCCCCTCATCCTTCATTGGTTGAAACAGTTAACTCCCCACCCTTTCCACCTACTCTGTGCACAGAGACATGCAAGAAGCCTTGGGTGTGCACATGGACTTGCTACAAGTGACCTCGTAGACAGGGTGGGCCAGGGAGATGCAAGTGCAGCTAGGAACACACTGCCTTCATCTTGACCAAGTTAAGGCACCAAAGAGAGTGGTGCAGAGGGAGAGAGATGGGCAGGCCTCCTCCACTGGGAAAGGAGTCTGAGCCTTTTAACTACTACTTGGGCTTCAGAGAGGAGGAAGCCCAACACGTGAGCCACCTCTAAGCAACCAGTCACCCTGCTCACTAAAAAATACGGTTCCATCAGCGTTCCAGAATCTGACCAACCACATCAACATCCTGTGGAAGAGAAGGAACAAGAGTGAGCCCCTGCAGTGCCCATGCAGGCCATACCCCAAGGAAGTGCCCTGGGTGCACTTCTCCCAGTCACCAACCCAGGACAGTTTCTGTGTCCAAGGGAAGGCAGGCCTCTCCTTTAGAAAATCTCTTCCCTTACAGGCTCCACCACATTGTGTAGAGACTCTGGCCTGACCTAAAGCTCTCTCCACTTGGCTGTGGCTGGACTGTCCAGAGTAGTCACTCAGGACAGTGCTTTGAAAACCCTGCAGCCAGACCATTTGAGGCTAATCTCCCAAGGCCAAGAAGACTCAAAAAGTCTCATCACTCACCCCCACAGATAGAGAGGGAGACTCAGCCTATTATGATTCTGCCTGATTCATGAGTCTGTGCGTAGGGAGAAGACTTGTCGGAGTAATGTCTGGGTGCCAGGGAGAGAGGTCATATTTCCTGGCACCCAGGATCACTGAAGCATGCCATCTTGAAGGTTCAGAGGCCCATGGGGATCATCAGACCTCCTACACCTCTCTTTAAAGGCGAGGACACTGAACCCTGGAGACGTGAAGCAAGGTGCTGAAGGTCACACAGTAGTATGGGTCACACACAGTCTCTTTTGTCTTCTGTTGCAGGGATGGCCCTTTGCCTCTCCATGAACAGCCTCTGTGGGGCATGAAGTCTGGTAGAGGCTGCCAGATGGAAAGTCACTACGAATTACTCCTTGAGGTGGGAATGGTCCTTGGGTACCCCTGGTATCTGCACCTAACTGGGCAGGGCCAAAGGCAGGGAGTTGGGAGTTGGGACGGGGGGGTGAGGAGGGGAAGGAGAGGTGACCTGGTTACTGAGTGCTTTCATCAGAGAAGTGATGTGGGGCATCACTATCCCATGTGGAGCACTGAATGGTAGTAAAACAGGGACCTTATAGTAGTTGAGAGCTGCCCCTGATCAAGGACACCACTGGTGCCAGGCGGGGGGGGGAGGGGGGGTGGGCACCCACCTGTGTCAGGTCCCAGAACCTGCACTTTGAACCACTACACTATCCGCCAAAGTCACCAATTCGCTGGATCTCTTCAGATGGCTCCCTTACCCTCTGAGGCTTACTTGCCTCCTCTCTTTGGGTAGAAGAATGCTGGATCGGCAATGGCTAATGCTCAAACTTATCCTAAGTAGCAGAACCCCTTCTGTGCACCTTGCCTCATACATAATGCTCCTACAGGAAGCAGTGAAAAGTGCCACTTCAATCCCAAGTTGAAAAGGGGTAGGGGGTGGAGGCCTGATATTCATCATGAGCTTTCCCTTGCCTCTGCCCCAACTCCATCCCAACCAAATATAGCTGCTGACAGAATGCTAGGATTCTGATGAATGCATTTTGAAACTTTATTATTTTTTAATGTTTTATTTATTTTTGAGAGAGACAGACAGAGGGTAAGCAGGGGAGGAACAGAGAGAGAGGGAGACACAGAATTCAAAGCAGACTCTGGGCTCTGAGCCATCAGCACAGGGCCTGACACGGGGCTCGAACTCACAAATCGTGAGATCAGGACCAGAGCTGAAGTCAGACATTTAACCGACTAAGCCACCCAGGTGACCCCTGATGAATGCACTTTGAAATTGTGGTCTGACCCCTGCATGGTACACAACTATAAGGGACCGCACAGATGTTACTCATCAGTAACAGACTGAGCAAAGATCAGAATCCAGGACTCCTGAGTGAGCCAGGCATTAAACAGAATCTGAAACCAGACTCTTCAACTTAGAAGCTGCATGAGCCTGGGTAGGTCCCTTAGCCTCTTTGTGCCTCAGTTTCCTCATCTATAAAATGGGGATAATAATAGTACTTCAATACAGGTGAGACAACACAGAGCACTTAGCACAGTAAGTGGCCATAGTCAGGGTTTAACAAACGTCAGTTATTAGTATGCTAATTACTGCCTGATAGGGCCCTCAGAGGCCTCAAGAAGAGGTTCCCCTGGGATGATCTGTCACCTGACAGATACCTCCGTCAGCTGAACGGTGTGTGCTCAGGGAGGTGAGGCCCACGGGNGTACATCCCAGATGGTCGCCACAGGGGAGCTGGCCAGTGACACGTTGGCAGAGTCTCCCTTCCTTACACAGTTCACCGAGCCACGCAGGGCCCAGGAGCCTCGGGCTGGAGCCCACTGTGCCAAGGAGGCAGGCTGCCCAGCCTGGACTGATGGAAGACAGGCGTGGTGAGCCCCGGGAAGCAGCCTGGGCCTCCAGCCTGCGGGGAAGATGCAGGGGAGGCAGTGGTCCAGCCAGCCCCCCCCAGACTCCTCCCCAGCTTCTCTCTGGGTGGGAGAGGGAGGGATGTAGTGAGGGCCAGCCCCTGCCCCAAGGACTGGAGTCCATGCCTATCTTCACTCTTTTTCTCAAAGTGGTAGCTCTTTGCTAACAGCCATGCAGTGGAAGGAACGAACAAGAACTCATTTAAACAATGAGAGTTTGGGGTGCCTGGTTCAGTGGGTTAAGCGTCCGACTTCGGCTCAGGTCATGATCTCGCAGTTTGTGAGCTCGAGCCCCACGTCGGGCTCTGTGCTGGCAGTGCAGAGCCTGCTTAGTATTCTGTCTCTCCCTGGCTCTCTGCCCCTCCCCCACTTGTTCTCTTCCTCTCTCCCCCCCCCCAAATGAATAAACTTAAAAAAAAAAAAAACAATGAGAGGTCAATTGTCTTCAACTGAAAATGCAGATAACCATGATACCTACTCCACAGAGTCACTATGGGGAGTAAGTGCCATACTGCATAGAGTGGTTGGAACAGTATACGCCACAGAGAAAATGTTCCATCAATGGCAGCCACTGTCTGTTACTGTATTACATTCCTATTTGGGTCAATACTGTAGCACAGTGATACAAGCACAGACTCAGGAACCCCTCTGCCCAGGCCCAAATCTTGGATGTATCTCCTTCTACTTGTGTGGCTGTGGGAAGTTGCTCTGCACCTGAGCCCTCAGTTTCCTCATCCACAAAATGGGAAGGATATTTGTACCTCCCTCCCTGGCAGGATTGCAGAGATGAAATCAGGTGACACACATAGGATCTTCAGCACAGCACCTGGTACACGATAAGAGATCAATAAGTAGAGGCTATCACTATTACAGATGGGCGGTAATATTATGGGCTGGAATCAGGGTCTCCTGCCTTCCGATCAGGTGCTCGCTCTGCTACTTGCTGCTGCCTCTCCTGCAACTGAAGTTCCTGGCTCTGCCCTCCGAGAGTCACTGTTCTCAAAAAAGAACTCCATTTTTACTGGGAAGTCACAAAATAAATTGTCGCCAAGTCCAGCGGTCGGGTCCAAATTGCATCAAGAACATTCCTCTCCATTAGGCAAAGCTGCCGAAGAGTCCAGGCCATGGGGAGAGGAGGAAAGGCTCAAGTCCCACAACCAGACGCGGGCCCCGACAGACCCGAAGGCAACCACACTTCTGTGCCTCCCCCCTGCCCCGGTTGTGCCAGCTCAGGCAAGCCAACCCGCCCTCCGGGGCCTCAGTTTCCTTGTCTGCAAAATCATGGTTGCCTTGAGAAATGAGGCGAAGCATCTGGCACATACTGGGTCTTTAATAAATGGCAAGATTGATTATACTTCACAGCTTTCCCTCTCGAGTGAGGTATTCGTGGGGCTCGGGGGGAGGGAGGGCTTGTTTCTTTGCCTGAAAATGTGAAGGTGGAGGGGTCTTCAGCCCCTGGCAGACAGCTGGACCTCTTTCCATTGGAAGAGATGGGCCAGGTCAGGCAGGATGAGCTCCTGGGAAGCTCAAGAGCAGGGGCATGTTGGAGCCCAAGGCCCCACCTTGGCCATGGAGGCACCTCTCCTTTGCTTCCGTCTGGGTTGTTGCTTTAAGTGCATCACCAATGCCCCCCCCCCGCCACTCCCCACCACTTTCTGACCTTTGATTCATTTAACCAAAGGTAATACATGTGCATGTCAAAGACAAATCAAGCCCTAGTTGATGTTCAGTTCTCCTCTCTACCTGTCTCTCTGCTGTCCCCTTTCTCTGCTCCCAGGCATGGTATCTCCCCACCCCCACAGCCACCATGGCCACTCCTTCATCAAGAGGTTTCGTTCATGAACCCTTTTTGATTTCCTCAGTCAATACAGGACGGGAGAGGTGTTGCTAAGTGACTCCTGAGGCTAGACTGTCAAAAAGCCCTGTAATTCCATCTTGTTCTCCTGGGACACTCACTCTTAGAGAGTGTGGCTGTCAGGCTGTGAGGAAGGCTAGCATCCAATGGAGAGCCTTCCATACAGAGGGACCACAGCTCACAGCCCCAGAAGGAGGAAGCACACCAACCCGCCAGCCCCATGAGCGAGTCACCTCAAAAGTGGATCCTCTGGGTCCCAGCTGAGCTGCCCCAGCAAAGGTAAGCGGTTACTGCTGAACCTGGCTTGAATTGCAGATCTGTCAGCAAAATTAACTGTTGTTTTAAGCCACTCAGATTTGGGCAGTGTTACACCGCATGTTTAACCAGTCTCCCAGATTGTTCTGTCACAGGTGAGCAGAAGTTCATACTCTGGGACACACGGCCCTTGGCCAGCCTCTGTGAACACGGGAGGGACCTTAGAGACCCCACCACGGGCTTTATAAACACCAAGGACCCCTTTACAGAGAAACTTCAAGGATCCCTTTCTCTATCTTGGTTTGTTTTCATCTTTGTTTTTTCTACATTGGGTTTGATGGGCAAATCCTGGGCCACTTCTGCTTCTGTACGTGTTTGCACCAACAGCTTCCCCAAGGATGTCTGAAGTTCTCCCCCACTTCTGAATAAGCAAAGCCAATTTCCCATCCGTATTGACAGAGGCATTTGTTACCTAAGCAAGAAGCAGCCTTGCAAATTCTTGGGTAAATAGCACAAGTCCAAGAACAATACTTCCGAGCCAGTAGCCACGAGATGCTGGAAATGACAGACCTCTTGGGACGGCCCCGTCTTGCTCACAGACTCGGAAGGCGCAGGCTCCAAGGAGTGTGTGGCCACAGCCACTCAGGAGAGCGGGAAGCCAAAGAGGAGACCGAGCACCATGATGAAACACAAGGACTTGACTGTGCATCCTGGCTCTGTGACTCACTAGCTGTGTGACTTCTGGCAAGCTGCTTAACCTATGCAGACTTCAGGTTTCTGCTATGCAAAATGGGGAAAAACACCATTTTCCTCATTGGGTCGCTAATAAGATAATGTGGGAGAAATCACCTAGCACAGAGGAAGTTCGTACATACTCAGTAGATAGTAAGAGCTACTATTTTTTCACATGTTTTATTATTAGATGCTGCCCCCAATAAAAAGAAGGTGGAGGAGGCCCTCGGATAGAAGTCAGGGGACCCAGATTCTTGTATTGGTTTTGCTGCTTACTCACTTGCATACCCGAGGCAAGGTGGTTACCGTGCTGGATGGTGGTGGTAAAATGAGCCTGAGGGACAAGGAGGTGATCTCTAAGCTCCGAGTACACTCTAGCTTTCTCCTTCTCTTAACTGTTGAGAGAATCCTATTGCCTAAGATCTCAGACACCCTTTTATTTTTTATAGTTTAATTATTTTTGAGATAGAGACAGAGCATGAGCAGGGGAGGGGCAAAGAGAGAGGGAGACACAGAATCCGAAGCAGGCTCCAAGCTCTGAGCTGTCAGCACAGAGCCCGACATGGGGCTCGAACCCACAAACAGTGAGACCGTGACCTGAGCTGCAGTCAGACGCTCAACACACTGAGCCACCCAGGCACCCCTCAGATACCCTTTTGGATGGCAGAAACAACTTCAAAGCTACTTAAGTCAAAGAGAGACAGAGAGAGAGAAATGGCTGGCTCAGAAAAGCCAAAAATGGGTTGAACAATCAAACCCCAGGGATGCAGCTAGATCCCAAGAACAGCCGGAATCTGGCTCTCACATGTCTCTCTCCCTCCCACTTGCTCACTACATTCCCCCTCCCTCACCAACCTGTCTCCCTCTGCAGTCAGAGAGCCAATCAGTGCCCCTGTCCCCAGTTTAAACCCAAACGCTGCCGAGGAAAGAATGACTGACCGCCGTCCCTCCCCAAGCCCCAACAGGCCAAGGCAATGATTCATCGGCCCAGCTTGGCTCAACAGTTAACACCTTGACCAACCAACCATGGCACTGGGGTAGGGTCGTAGTAGAAGGTGGCAGCTCTGCAGGAAACCGCCTCCGTAGCCAGGGGAGCGCATCCGAATTTGGGGCTCGTAATGCACCCTAGAGACAGGCTCTTCTATCTCCATCATTACTTTTCAAAGCACTCCCACTTGTATTCCCGTATAATCCTTGTAACAACCTCACAGCGGAAATAGAACTGACAGCTTTAAATCTGACATAACGTAGGAGGACAGTGGGACTCGGGGAAGCTGGGTGCCACGGCCGAAGACACACAGCCTGTCCACGGCAAAGGCAAGCCTAGCCAAGAACCCAGGTACCTGAACTCTAGCAGTGTTCTTTCCCAAAACGCACTGTGCACTTTGCCTGGTTTTTCCAGAATGAGCATGAAAGCAGACCCAGGAATGGAAGAGTTGGTGAATCCCATGTGTCTCTTAGCCTGGCAGCTACAGAGACTCTCTTGAGGGCTGCTTTCTGGGTCTGATGTCTCCCTGCCTATAAACAGCAGACTCGGGAACTCTCAAGTCCAGACAAGGAAAAGCACAAGCTTAGGGCCCTTCCAATCTGCTAAGAATGGAAGAAAAGGAAAGGGGGCAGAAGGAAAGCCTGGAAATGTCCAGGACAGCTCCAAGCTCTGGCTGAGGGAGAGATTTAATCATTGCAGATGCCGCTCCTNACTGAGCATCCCCAAGGGAAGGCACTGTTGACTTTCCCACCCCGTTCCTTAGCTTAAAGTACTTCTTTCAGCTCTTTTAACAGAGCACAGCCGTCAGGCATGCTGGCTTGAGAGCCAGTCTGCCCAGCTATCCGGCCCTGGCAAATTATTTTACTTGCATGCCTCTTCATCATTTATATAATGACTGACTTTTTAAAAAAAGTATTTATGCCTTGGATGTATTATGTTCCATGCACAGGGCACCTGTCATTGCTATGTAGTTGCTATTGTTGCTCACACAGTTGGGAGAGTGGCTGAGAAGCATAGAGGGGGCATTTTTTGTATTACATTGTTTTCATATTATAAAAGCAACCCAACCACAAAGGAAAAGCTAATACAGAAGTTCAGACAAGCAGTTGTTGAACTGGTTAAGTCTGTTCAACAATCAAGGGGATGGATAAAAAGGCAGCAACTGCATTGTGCTTGATTTGAAAAGAGTTAAGGGACAGGACAACCAAATGAAATTATACTCCTTAATGCATCCTGGTTCAAACAAACCTACTATTAAAAAAAAAAAATTGAAGCACAACTGGGGAAGTATGAATATAGACTTCCATATAAATGGATCAGATTTATCACATGTCATCATGGTGTGATGGTTAAGTAGGAAAACATTCTTAGTGTTTTTTAAAGAAATACTAAAATATTTAGGAATATTTTATTTAAGTATTATAATTATAATACTTATATATTACATGTGTATATAATATACATAATACTTATAGAATTATATTTATAATATATAAGTATTATAATAACAGTAACTTTAAAATATTTCACCCAGGGGTACCTGGGTGGCTCAGTTGGTTAAGCATCCGCCTCTTGATTTTGGCTCGGGTCCTGATCTCACAGTCGTGACACTGAGTTCCGTGTCAGGCTCTATGCTAAGCATGGAGCCTGCTTAAGATTCCCATTCATTCCCTCTCTCTCTCCCCCCCCATGCCCCTCTCCCCTACTTATGATCTCTCTCTAAAAATAATTAAAACTAACAAGTATATATTTTACCCAAAAAGAAAAAAAAAGATGAAGCAACTACAGAAAGCTATTAACAATTATATCTATATCGTTACATTATTATTATATATTTATGTTCATAATATGTGTTCAGGACACTTGTCTAGTTTGGGGTATGCTGGGAAATTTTCATAATAAACATACTTAGGTAAAAAAAAAAAGCTACACAAACTACACTAAAGAAAATGACTCTACCATCTAGAAAAAAAAAAAAAAATCACCAAAAATGTTTTGCTGTATCTCCACCCTGCTTGTCTGTTTTAACATCACTGCAGTCACAAAGCACACAACATCCTCCACTCTGCTTTCTTCGCAACTTACCAGAACATGAGCATTTTTCTGTTACAAAAATCTTTGCAAATATCCTATTTGATGGCTATGAAATATTCCTTCAAGGGAATGAACCAGAAAAATCTTTCCATTCCCCTATATACAAAGTTCCAATGGTAATGATAATTAAGTTACAATTTTAATTTAAATGATAATGATAATGAAAATGACCGTGATGAAACTGGTAACTACTAATATTCTCTGAGTGCTTAACTACCCTGCCTGGCGCTTTAACAAGCAACACTTCTTTTCATCTTTGTAACCTGTGAAGTGGCTACTACTATTATCAATACCATTTGATGGAGGAAAAAAATGCACTCAGAGAAGTTCAGGGACTTATTCAGGGTCACACAGCGATGAAGTAGCAGAGCCAGATTCCTATTCAGGGGTACAAATGGACGCCCCCATCTTTAATTCCATTAATTTTTTTACTTACTAAACATTAATAGGGTCAGTTACTCAGCTGGGCGTCGGCCCACACTGTGAGTACCGTCTGTGGCAGGAACGCTAGCCCTTTAGGTTCATCAGACCAGAGGGACTCCTGAGTCTCCGAAGCCTGCATTCCTTCGCCAAAGATGAAGGAGCCCAATTCCACACTTGCAGTAATGACTCTTCCTGCCCAGGGAAGGGCTCCCTGACAGCCAGAGAGAGGGTAGGGGTGGGGGATAATTTACTACTGATAATTAATGACACCCAAAACCTTTTAATATTCTTATTATTTATTCTTAATCCTCCCTGCCTGCACCGGCACTAACAGTTTGTTGTTAATGAGACTGAAGCATTTTTAAATCACGTTAATTGACATTTTTATGGTGTTCAGCAGGCCCTAAACACAGAATTTTCAGTGGGGAGCTGATTAGGAGCTCAGGGAAGGGACAGGGCCCTGCGGAGCCTGGTGCAAAGGAAGGTCACTAAGGAGCAGCCTGAGGGCGAAGGCGCCTCATGGCTCCTGTGCCGGGTCCAGGAATTCTGTCCCATGGCTCCTTCTTGGTCAAGTTCTTCCTCATCCCCCAGAGCTACCCTGCCCCTCCCCACCTAGCCTTGGAGGCTCCACTACTTCCGCAATGTTGGGCATGGGGCTTTAATTGCTCAGTACCTCAACTGCCCCATCTGTAAAACCGGAATGCTAACAGTCCGTTCCTCACAACGTTATTATGAGGGTCAAATGGGTTAACTTAAGAAACCACACCTGGTACCGTGCTGTTACTATGGTTTAGAAAATGAATTTCATGACGTTTCTATGGTTGATTTTAATGATGTTTGCCAGGGATTCCTGACTACCTCTTACAAGAGTCTTTTATCTCCAACCTATAGAACTCAGCACCGGCTAGGTGACTTGTTTGGCCACCAACATGCAGGTGAAACTGACATGGGTCACTTCCCAGCAGATTTAACAGCCAATACGTTATTTCCTGGGTCTTTTTCGCCCCGCCACGAAACCAGCCATGTTCCCCACAGCGGCTCTTCCATCTGCTAGGTCCCAGGGTCACGAGGACGCGGGGAGAGGCCACTGCCAACAGACAGTGGACACACACTGTGGGGAAGAAATGAACCTTTGCGGTGGAAGCCTTGGGGGTCATTGGGTTAGTGCAGTGAAACCTCGCCTATGGTAACTGACACAGCATCTGGCCTCTGCAAGCCCCCAGTCCAAAGGGGAAAAATGTGACAAGGGAGAGCCAAGGGGCTGCCAAGGAAGAACACCAGGCCCAGCCAGGGAGGATGGGGTGGGGGGAAGGGTCCCAAAAAACCTTCCTGCCAGTGTGAGCTGGGAGTGCAAATTCCATCGCAGGAGGATGCATGAACGTTTATCCCTGCTCAGGTGGTCTTTACCTGTTCTCTCATTTAATCTTCAAAACAGCGCTATGAAGTAGTTACTGTTACTGTGATGCTTTTTTTTTTTTTTAACTTTAAAAGCTTAGGTAGCTTCTTGTCCCAGATCCCATGGGGGAGATGTGGACGCGGGCAGAGTGCATATACTTCCTACCACGTTGTATGGTCTCTTGCACATGGCCTCATTTGTACCTGGCCCACTGGGACCATGGAGGGTGTGGGGGGGATTATTAAAATGCAAATTCCCAAGCCCACCCCAGGTCTGCTACAGTAGGCGGAATTTTCAGATACCTCCCCATGAGCTCTACCCCATGGTGTTACACCCCATTCAGTCCCCTCACCTGAGTGTGACCCAGGGTCTGCGACTCACTTCTAACCGTTAGAATACGGGGTCTGTTGGGGCGCCTGGGGGGCTTAGTCGGTTCAGCGTCCGACTTTCGCTTAGGTCATGATCTCGCGGTTCGTGGGTTCAAGCCCCGCGTCGGGCTCTGTGCTGACTGCCAGCTCAGAGCCTGGAGCCTGTTTTGGATTCTGTATCTCCCTCTCTCTCTCTGACCCTCCCCTGCGCATACTGTCTCTCTCTCTACTAGAAATAAACAAAACATTAAAAAAAAAATACGGGGTCTGTAACTGGGGACGTTACTGCCGTCCACAAACTCGGGAAGTAAGGCTAAGGCAGTGATTGAGGAAGACGGAGCAGTCACACGTAGTGGCCAGGGTGGGGGCTGTTTGGTCACTTCCACCGTCTGGACAACATCCCTCTTTCATCTGTGTTCAGACGTGACTGCTTCTGTCTGGGCCAGTCACGGCCACACAGTGGCCCCATCTGAGGTGGGTGGTTTGTGAAAGCATTTGTTTGACAGAGCACCAAGGCAGCTGTGTGGGCCGGGCCTGCTCTGCTCTTTCTCATGAAGGTTTGAAGTGAGGAGCGCAGCAAGGTAGACCCAGGAAGGAAGGCAAGAGCCGGCTGTCCAGCGGCTTCTGTAGCAAGACAGGGCTCCTTGGGGCCTGTTCCAGAGCCAAGGTCCAGCTGGTGGGAGCTCACTCAGAGCTCAGGTACCAAGAGAAGGGATCCCTCCTTCCCTCCCTCTCCCCACTGCCAGGAGCTGGCACTATTTAGGACTCAGCTGGGGGGACATCTTGTTGCCTGAAGTCAGTGGCACCTGCCTTAGAAACGTAGATACTGACCACCCAGCTGGGCTTTAGACCTCCCCCACCCCAGGCCTGCAGACGGAATCACCATTGATTCTTTAATTCTTGCCCTCATTGCTTTATCTAGTATTTACTAAAAGCCTACGGAGTGTCAGGCACCACGCTTGCTTACGGATAGAAAACAAGACCAATGATTGGGTCGGCCAAGCTGTTTTCAACAAAATCCCTTTCCCCCAAATCACCTGCTTCCCTCTTCTGGTCTGCACTGCCCTCCCTCTTCTCCACACCATGCCTGTCTATGCAAACTCCAGCTATGCTGAGGTCCATGCCAGAAGCCTCCTCCATGAGGATTTCTAGATCCATCCTGGCCCCACATAGGGCACCCCCACCCCCACCCCCGCATAAAACCCTTTCTCCGGAACACTTTCCTATGAAAAGGTGCTGTCTGACAGGACAGGGGTCTGATGGTCTTGATGTTCATTGGGTGTCAAAGACAGCCTAAACCAACGAAAAGAGAGAAAGGGCCCAAAGGGTCAGCGACGGCTGGGGGGTGGGGGGGCACTGCACCCTAACAACTACGGAGAGACTGCTCCAAACTGAGAAGTGCCAGGAACTCAGCCACAAGAGCCTGCCCACCGGGGAGCAGGGGCCCAGGGAACTGCGTAGCAGAGCTGTTCACCTGCAGACTCCATGAGTTCGAAGACCAGACTCAGACCTGAACAGAAGGACCTTCTTGGTGCATTCGACTGAACACTTAGTCATAGAGCCTATTAAGTTGTGGCCCTCCCTCAGGTGCAGAGCTGACTCCATTACATTCAGGAATCGTAGGGGTTGCAGGGTTGAGTTCCCAGCATGCACCGGGCTCTGGCCAAGCCACCCGACAAGCCGAGATCGTGCTAAGAGCAGAGACATTCACCACAGGAATGGGGCTCCCCAACAGACTTTTTATAGGCTCCTTTTCTGCTTAATCAGCCCAAGCTGGCTTCTATTAAGAACTCTAATGGATACGCCCACAATCTGCCTACTTGGAGATGATCGCCGTTTAACTCCATGGGGTTCAGACTTCCAAATCTTTTCCTGGTCATATATGAATTAATGCTTTCTCATAAAAGTGGAATTGCATTTTTATATCATGTTGTATAACCTAGCACAATTTATTTGAGCTATTCATCAACTGTTTGAAGTACTAAGCTTTTTCCTACTAATCCTCTATTTTTGAACAATTTGATTGTGCCACCTAATCCTTTACGGTTTCCAGCGCTCACACAGAGGGGAACGATTTGATAATAGTTTACCAAAGAAAAGCTCCCCCCCCCCGTCGCACTCCTAGTTCTTTAAGGCAGACGGAACATTAACGGCTGACCACTAAGTTTTCAGTGTTTATTATGCATCGGGGGCTGTTATAAATTCTTAACGTGTGTTATCTCATTTAATCCTCACCAAAGTCCAGCATAGTTGGAAAAGCTGGGGTCTTTCATTCTCTGTTTTCCAGACAGAGAAGCTGAGACTTGGGATAGGTCTGACGCTTGCCCGAGGCATACAAGCAGCCTGTGCGTACCGGCGCCAGGATTCAAACCTGTATATTCTGACAAAAAGCTCTGGCACACCGCAGCAGGGAGAATCACCGTCTCTTGTGGATGTTTAGAAATATCTACATACGGAAAGCTCTTTGGCAGCCCTGACCCTCCAACATTTGCTTCAAATACCTGATAAGGTCTGCACATACGCTCCTCTCCGTTTTTTCCTAGCTCTGCAACTCCCTTCTCTTTTCCTCTCCAGGACTCACTCAGTAACAGAGCTGACTCCGCCTTATGGGCCTTCCCTCCCTTATCTAAAACCCGCCACAGACATTGCTAATCAATCATGTTCTTTTTCCTGAGGAGTCCGAACTGATCCTCTTTTCTAATAGGATACCCGATACCCCCGAGTACCCTCTACCAATCAGAGGGAAGAGAGGAGATGAAGCCTCTTGGCCATCTCTGTTCTAGGCTGTGAGTGCTTTGGGGGCGGGGAACTGGATAGCATTCAACCCTTTAATACAATTTTTTATAAATAAGATCAGCAACATTTTGTATGCTTTTAATATGCTTCAGACGTGGCGTTTAGGTGTTTAGTGGTTTATATGTATCCTCTCCCTTAATTCTTGCAAGGGAGATACTTACAATGCCCGTTTCTCAGATGAGCCAAGAAAGGCACGGAAAGCTTAAATAACGCAGGAAAAATTGTACTGCTAATAAATGGAGGCAAGGCCCCAACCTATGGAGCCTGAGTGACCGAGACCCTCTTCGCCAGCATGCACCATCCCCACTGCCCCCTTCCACGGTCCCTGGGCTCCATACAGCGCATGGCATGCAGGAAACAAAATCAGCATAAATGAATGCATGCACACATAAATACACGGATGGGATCAAACTCCAGCTCCAAGCGGGAAGGGCAAGGTGGGATCAGCCTCTCTAGGAGGCTGGGCTGTGGGAGATGGTGTCTGACTCAGACCCAGCTCCCAAACTCGGCAGGAAGAACTGCCTCCCTGCTTCTCAGCCTGAGATTCAAACCTTCCAAGATTATAATTATCTGGCTCGCCCCGCCCACGGCCCTGCTTCTCCATAGAGCGACCGCTCACGGCCTGGGGGGCTCCAGAGGAGAGGGGGCGGCTGAGGGTTGGCAGAAGAGCGGGGAGCCTCCTAGGTTCTCTTAGTCAGAGAGGGAGGAGCCAGCCAGAGAGGACTGCAGACTGGGGTGGAGGAGGGATGCCACGGAGAAGGAGCCACAGGTCACCACGAGTTCCCGAGTTTCATCCGAGGATACGGGGTAGGGCACAGGCATCGCGGCAAGCATGTGCAGAGAGCCAGGACCCGGTGGGTGGGGCCCTCCTGCTCCCCAGAAAAGTGCCAGGTCTTATCAGTTATTTCTGCTACCCCGGCCTCCACTGCCCCGTCGTGAAATGGCAGAGGAGCGGGATCATCTCAGAGGTCCTCTGAGCCCAATGTTCTCTAAGTGGCACGTTTGTGGCTGCACAGGAAACACGCGCTGCACCCGCACACCCACACGCGTGCTCTCCGTTTGGGTCCAGCCTGGCACCCTGATGCACAGAAGGGCCCCCATACTGCCATCAGGACTTGCACCACCCAGAGTTGCCTGCGACCTTGGTCGTTGCCAGTCCGTCCCCCACCAGGCACACACAGGGAGGCCAGAAGGTCTAGCAGCACACGTTATAGGGACATACTCTTTAACATTAGGCATTCTCACCTTTGCTTCTGGGCTTCATGACCACACTCCGGGAGGCACTCTGTGCATGCCAGTGGGAACCTCAGGGCTTATCCAATCAAACAGGCTGAGCTCCAATCCAATTTCCACGCTTAGTCCCTGCATGGCCCTGGGACTATCTCCACCTTCCCGAGCTGGAGTTTCCTCTTCTGTCCCACAGGGACTGGGTAGGTGCAAGGATAACAGGCAGCTGTTGCTCTAACGACCATATTTCCTCAACCGTTTTTGCTAACTCTTTTGTAAGAGGTTTTCCTACTCAAGACCAGGCAGGTTAGCCAAAGGCCCACCAAGAACACACATCTAGGGAGACGCCAAACTGCCTCCTTGAGCACGTCAGCACACAGCTCATTATAAAGAGGAGAATGCGCACCCGCCGAAAGGGAGGGGAGCAGGTGATGTGGTTATACCAGATGTACCTCGTGCTTGACTCTGACTACCTCTCCGAGCCTCAGCTGAAGACCTGTTGTACCTCGTGCTTGACTCTGACTACGTCTCCGAGTCTCAGCTGCCTCACATGTAGAATGGAATGTTAACAGAATCTAGCTTGAGACAAAGTGAGCACCTGGTCCAGAGCCTGGTTTACAGAATCCACTAATGTCAGCTGTAGCCACCATTACAGGGGAGCTGTCAGCCTCTGGGCCACCCGACAGAGAAATAATATGGCCACATTCTGTGCTCACAGCACGTGTAAGCAGATGCAGCAGCAGCAGCAGGACAAAAGAGAGGGATCCTCTGAGCACCGGTCTAGCCTGAAATGACCCTGGAGGGGTCAGGCTGCTGAGAATCTGCAGCTTTTCTAGCATTTTCGTCTGACCATGACCAGCTGCTCTGCACCCCCTTTTAGGCTAGCACAAAGGGAACGAGAGGAAAATGCAGAGACTCATGGGAGACACAAGGGAGACCTTCCTGGCTGCAGTGGAAAGGCATGGCCCTCCGGCACAGGGACACGGCACCCCGGCTCTCCCTCTCTTCCAAAGCGGATCCTCACCCCACCCTCCCTCCTGCAGCTTTGGCTGCAGCTGCACCTGACACCGCCCCTCCTCAGGCTTCCATGTCCCTCCACCTTCCTGTTTCAGGACTTTTTCCAGAACAACAGAAGCTCACCTCATTGGGTCTCCACTCACAGGGCAGGCTGGACTCTCGGAGGAGTTACGTCCTGGCGTAACCATCAACCGTCGTCTGTCAGTGCCCAGGCTCCCGTGCTCTGGAGGGACCGTCCTTGTGTATATTCCGGGTCCCAGGCGAACCGAGCCCAGTTGCCCACAGGTCACTAAGACACTTTTTACTGGCTTCCTCCCTTCCAAGACACTCCCTGACTTCTCCCTCACTCCTGCCTCCTGGGGTCCTCTCCCAAGTGAAATACCTGCACCCATGTCCTTGTCTCGGGCTCTGCTTTCAGAGAAACTTGAACTAGGAGTAAACCTATAGTGACATCACCGCTGTGCCTGCTCCAGGACACCTCCGCCGACCCCTCCCCCAGGCTGACTTGGTCCTGCGTCTCCTGCTCCGTCAGACATCTGTGCAGACATCTGCATGGCCCACCCCATCACGTCCAGCAGTCAGTGCATTTGTGAGCTCGCTCCCCATGTGGCTCTGAGATGCTGGCCGACAGGACAGTCTTATCACCATAAGGTCTAGGGGCTCAAGACACCCCTTATTGTACTGCAGTTGTGATCATCACTATCAGCAAACACAGGGGGTCTGGTGGCCTCCACACTGACACTTTGCTTTCCTAGAAGGTCATGTGGTGCTATACGGAAAAAACGGAGTTGACAGTTAGCTTGATTTCCTGACTCAACACTTATCAGTGGGTTCAGTAAAGGAACTGTTACATGAAAAATGACATATTCACTCAGTAGGCTACTCTGCAGCCATTTATGATTTTGAAGTATTTTATTATGATAATTTTTGCTGAGTACTTAATATATGCCACACACTGGGCTAAAGGCTTTTATATCCATTATCTCATTTAATCACCACAATAACCCTATCATATAGGTTCTGGTATTACTATCATTATTATCACTGCTGCTCTCCCATGTTACACATGCAGAAGTTGAGTCTTTTATAAAATCTCTTAATGCTCATAGTATAACACTGAGGTGAAGAGTAGGATATAAAATGGTTTATTCAATATGTTAATTCTGTTTAAATATATATATATATGGAGGGGAATAAGGTAATGTACTAAAATGTGAGCCATTGTTGTCTCTGGCTAATGGGGTTATAGGTAACATCTCCTTCCTATGAGTATATCTAGCCTGGCGATGATACACAATTAACATCTGTGGGTTGGGTTCCATCAGCTCCATCTTCTCCCTAATATGCAGTTTGGGTCTTCAGGGCTCCATCTCCTCCTCTCTGAGCTGCAGGCTGAGTCTCTAGGACTCAATCTCCTCCTCCCTGAGCTTCAGGCTGGTCTCCAGGGCTCCATCTCCTCCTCCCTGAGCTTCAGGCTGGTCTCCAGGGCTCCATCTCCTCCTCCCTGAGCTGCAGGCTGGGTCTCCAGGGCTCCATCTCCTCCTCCCTGAGCTGCAGGCTGGGTCTCCAGGGCTCCATCTCCTCCTCCCTGAGCTGCAGGCTG
>NW_027531893.1:8095705-8174342 GCF_008692635.1 Crocuta crocuta
ATCTCCTCCTCCCTGAGCTTCAGGCTGGTCTCCAGGGCTCCATCTCCTCCTCCCTGAGCTTCAGGCTGGTCTCCAGGGCTCCATCTCCTCCTCCCTGAGCTTCAGGCTGGTCTCCAGGGCTCCATCTCCTCCTCCCTGAGCTGCAGGCTGGGTCTCCAGGGCTCCATCTCCTCCTCCCTGAGCTGCAGGCTGATCTCCAGGGCTCCATCTCCTCCTCCCTGAGCTGCAGGCTGGGTCTCCAGGGCTCTATCTCCTCCTCCATGAGCTGCAGGCTGGTCTCCAGGACTCCAACTCCTCCTCACTGAGCTGCAGGCTGGGTCCTCACAGCATCATCTTCTCCGTAAGGAACAGGTGCCAGAGCTATGAGTCCTGAGGGCCCTCCTTGGTTAGATATGCCAGGCTTCTACAATTTCGGTGTCAGGAGAGGAAATTTCCAGGAGCCAACACGCAGCACAAAAGAGAGGCTGCGGCAATTATGCTGGGTCAGATCACTATAAACGACTCTCAAAACCCAGTAAGAGTCATGAAAGGTTTTGTTACAGGCAAAGTACACTAAACAACAGAGTAAGGCAATTCAGAGCAACTTCAGGAAGATACATCCCTGAGCAGTGCCTCTCTCATTCACACAGGACTAGCTTAATCTCTGGACCATTATCACCTGGATTGCATTTGGAGAATCTCAGCCCCAGGGATGCCAAGGCATAGGTTTCAGTGAACGTTTGTTCATTTTATCTCCCCCAATTGGGCTGAGTTACCCAGCATAATAACTGAAACCAGCTGCAGACCATCCATCTATTTTTACAATAAACTGTGTAGTAAGTTAGTATAGGGCACCTCCAGGCAGTTCTGGACTTCAGGCAGCACAGTGTAAATCACTGATTAATACATCCCATCCCTTCTTGGCCAACTCTGTGGTTCTAGCGTCTCTGGAGATGAGCGCAGAGTTACACAGACCAGCTGCTTACAGTTACACAGTAAGTTGGCCTTGTTCTTACAGAGGCCAACACTGAAGAGCAGCCTTCCTGGACCCCTAGAAGTTACCTCCAGCCTCGCTTCAGGTAAGAACAGTGCCAAGGGTACAAGAAACGTGGTCATGGGGAAAGCATTCAGATGTGCCCCCCGGAGCCCGAGTCCAGACTGGAGTGTCTCCTTCAGTCATTGATCTTTGATGCTGGCAAAGTGTGAGCCGTGGAGGTGAGAACAAAGACTAATTTCCTGCCTCCTCACTCCTGCATCCTCTCCCACCAGCCCCCAATAAACACCCTCTGCCAACGTCCCATAGCCTGGCAGAGTAGAAAAAGCTTGGCATGGAATGGGACCCAACCAACTAGAATTCCATCTTCATTCAATAACTATTAACTACTCCTATGTGTCCAGAACTGTGCCAGATGCCATAGAGTCCATGGGACTAGGCAGAGACCATCCCTATTTACATGGGGTTCACAGCCTCGTAGGGGAGGCAGATATTTAACAAACATTCAAATAAATATACAAGTTCAAGTCCGTACAAGGGAAAGGAAACAGGTTGTCATAAGAGAGAATAAAGCGGGTAGGAGCCTGCAGGAGCTCAGAACCCAAGGGAAGTGATACTCTTTACAGGACTGACGCAGACAAAGATTGAGGGAGGGGCATTCCAGGCGGAGCGAACATCATATGCAAAGGCCCTGTGGAGGGAATACTTGTTAAATTAAAAGAAGATGGGGGTGTGGGCAGTGTGGCTGGAAGGCAGCAGGTGCTGGGGAAGGTGGTCGGGGTGAGACTGGAACGATGAAAGCCCATCATGCCTGGCCCTACAGCCACAGTCAGGAGTTTGAATCTTAGTCCAGGCCTGATGATATCGTGAATTGGGCTGCCCACAAGCAGAGCCTGAGACAAGGGTTTGGTGCAGTTGGTTTATTTGGGAGATGATTTCAAGAAGTAAGAATGAAGCTGTGGAAAGATTTGGGAGGGAAAGCCATCCACATTCACCACTGAGGATAAGAGAAGCTCAAAATGCTGTTGGGGCCTCTGAGAAGTGAGCAAGGAGCCTTCCAGAAGTGTCCTCCTGAAGGAGGGAGGGTAGTGCGTTTGTCCACCGGCTCCCTTTCCCTGCTGGGTCTTGGGTGCCTCGTGGGCTGTTCACTCTGCACTTTTGCACAGCTTGAGCTGGTTCTGGCGGCATCTGAGAAGGACCTGGGGCAGAAAGCAGAAGATGCTGGACACACTCTTGAGGTGAACAGCTGTGAGCAAGAGTGAGTCTCAGCTCAGAGGGGGACCGCAGGGATGGGATGCAGGCACAAGGGACCTCTGCCACCAATGCAGAGTCTCAGAAAGTCTTTACGCAGAAGAGGCCCATGTGATCTGTGAAGTAGGGGGACGTGAGCCCACTACGCCCACAGAGGAAACAGGAAGACTGTCACACGTATTAAGCCCCTCCTCTAGGCACCAGTACCGGGGCCTTTATATACGTTCCCTCTGGTTCCCCACAACAGGAATATCATCCCCATCTCACAGATGTGGCAGCTGAGGCCCAGAGGAGTGAACTGATTTGCGGGACGGCTCACAGACAAGGAGCAGAGGAGTGGGGAGCCCGTCCCAGTCCCCACCGTTCTTGTCTGATCCTCCAGCAAGACCAGGGGGCCTGTGCCACTGTGTTCTTCTCTGAGGGGCTTCATCCCCACGGTCCTCTCCAGCCAGGTGGCACCAAGACGCCAGCTCTCCTGAGCGCCCAGGGCCCTGCATTTTGACTTTCTGCCCTGCAGGTGTTTGCCTCCCCCACACGCAGAACTGTGCCGCCAGGAAGACTAATTATAAATGCCGGATATTTATAGTGAGTTTCTCCACCCAGTGCTTCCAGCACCTCGAGGGAACTATTTACAGAATCCTCCCAGCACCTCGGAGAGAAAGGCAGAGCCTAGGAGGGGAAACTGAGGTGAAGCAGAGGGGCTGAGTCCTCCCCGGGTCAGGCCGAGGGGCCTTTACAGGTGTCCTCTGGCGCGGCCCTGGGGTCTGACTGGGCAGCGCAGGGGAGAGAGCGCGAGAGGAAACCCGTGACTGCACGCTCGCCCGTGGCCATGGGCTGGGCCATTTCCCAGCATCAGCCCATCGCATCTCTCAGCCTTGGTTTTCCCACCTGTGAAACGGGGCTATCGTTGCACTGCCCTCCAGACTTGTGAGATCTGAATGAGTTCAAGCAGGTAAAGAACAAAGCCTGGCAAGGAGTAAACCTCGGGACACGTTAGCTATCTCTTATTATCAGCGTGATCATCCCTGCAGCTGACCCGGTAATGCAGGTAAGCTTACAGCGGAGGGTTGGAACCTCAAGAACTTCATAATCATCATTACGGTTCCCAGCGCTTTCCTCTGTGATGTGCGGTTGTGCCACACAGAGGTTTGGGAACCAGAGTCATCAAGGCAAAGGCAGGTGGAGTCTCACTGCGTCCACCCAGCCCAGAGGAAAGAGAAAAGGAAGAAAGGAGATGGTCAGGGATACACAGCAACTTGTTTCTGGGTCTACACTGACGGTCACAGCATGTGACGAGGGGCCGGTAGTAGAAACAGGACACTGGGACGAGATCTCTGGGGGCTACCACATACCCACACCTCCGTAAGAGGGGCCGAGCCAAGAGCGAGGCCTGGGTCATTCAAGTTTTCAGCTGTCGGCTCAGCTCCAGGGCCTAAACCACAGAGCTCCAGAGATCCTTCCCAAAATGTGCAGAATGGGGCAATTATCATCTCCCACCTTGCCAAGACCCAGTGTGGACTGACTGAGAAAATGCACACGCAGTCCCTGGCACGTGGCGGGGTTTCCAAAACTGGTCACTGTTATTTCCTTTATTACTTATCGCTTGACCACTCTTTAGAATTTTTTGTATATAAAACCTACAACATGCTTGATATTAAAAACGATTCAAACTAAAGAAGGACAGAGGCAGGGGAAAAAGGGCTCCACTTCCCTCCCTCCCCGCGAATTGTCACTGATATTGTTGCTACTATTTTCGCTTCCCTGGGTCGGGGTGGGAATTCTCATCCAGAAAGTCAAGCGTCTCACTCCCCTCCTGGGATGGCCAGCAACCCTCTGGCCGACCCTGCGGAAGTCACTTTTGCTCCATAGAAATGTCTGGTTCTGCACCAGGAGGAAGCTGGGCCAGAA
Organism: Crocuta crocuta; assembly: GCF_008692635.1. Taxonomy (NCBI): domain Eukaryota; kingdom Metazoa; phylum Chordata; class Mammalia; order Carnivora; family Hyaenidae; genus Crocuta; species Crocuta crocuta. The sequence goes on from NW_027531893.1 coordinate 8,099,838, forward strand.
CCGCCAGTCCCAAACTGTGCTGCACGTTAAAATCACCAGGAAGAGCAGAACAATCCCGATGCCCAGAGGCCACACCCCAGGCCCCTGAATCAGGTGCGGCCTATGCATCAGTGTGGCTTGTTTTTTATTTGATTTATTTATTTTGAGACAGAGACAGCATGAGTGGGGGAGGGGCAGCGAGAGAGGGAAAGAGAGAGAATCCCACGTGGGCTCTGCCCTGAGAGCACAGAGCCCGATGCGGGCCTCCAGCCCAAGAACTATGAGATCATGACCTGAGCCAAAACCAAGAGTCAGAGCCTGACTGACTGAGCCCCCCGGGTGCCCCAGCATCAGTGTGTTTTTACAACACCCTGGGTGATTTCCAGGACCAGCCGTGGTTGCAGGAAGCAGCTCAGGGCCTTCTCAGACTTAAGGGTGTGTCCAGATTGTCCTAGGTCCGTGCTGAAATGTAGATTCAGGTTCAGCAGGCTCTGGGGTAGAGCTGAGATTCTGGACTTCTAGTAGGCGATGCTCACACTGCTTTGAAGCTGTGAGGGCCTAGACCGCTGGCTGAAAAACTTTGTTAGCTTTGGAATACTCCCTTCAAAGAACATTTTACATGGGGGCGTATTTAACAGAACTGCTCTAGTTGAAGTAAGGGATCAGAAATGGGGGTCCTAAACTCAATCTCACCTCCACTCTCTGTATGAGGCAGAATGACGGTCCCCCAAAGATGTGCTAATACTTAGAACCTGTGAATATGTTCTGTTATGTGGCAAAGGGGGAACTGAGATTTCAGCCAACTCTAAAATAAGATCATTCTGGATGATTCATCAAAGGGGGTCCTTAAAAGGGGAAGAGGTCAGAGAGATGAGATGTGAGAACTCACCCCGATGTTGCTGGCTTTGAAGATGGAAGGGGCCATTAGCCAAGGTGTGCAGGTAGTCCCTGGAAGGTAGAGAGCACGAGCACATGGTCTGAAGCCCCCGGAAGAGAGCACCTTGATTTTAGCCAAGTGAGACCCACACCACATTTCTGACCCCCAGAACCATAAGATCAATCTGTGTTTTTTGGTAAGCCAGTCAGAGCTTGTGTTACTTTATTATAGCAGCAACCGGAAACTAATACGCCCCCTGCAGCATCTCCTGTGAAGTCCTAACTCACTGAAAACAGCTGGACCGGATGACCTTCACCACCACGGATTCATGGTGGTGGGGCCGATGTGCACTTAGCCTGCCCTCCACAGCCTCCTCCTAGGCAGTCATTTTTCCAGGGCTTGCTAACACATCCTAGTCTGGGGGCATCAACTTCCCTGGGATTCCAGGGCCTCCACTGCCCCCCTTTCTGACAGAGGGGAATCCCCAATAGCCTCCTCAGCAAAGTGGAAGCTATTTTCAGCTCAGTCATTGAGCATTTCAGCCAAGAGCAGCTTGGAAGTGTCTCCTGGCCCCCGGGGGACCTCTGTTCCTCTCCTTGTGCTATACATGCCAGATTTTGCCTAACACCTGCCCGCTCCCCATGGCCCTGCTACCCACAGCATCTCTGGTCCAGCCAACCAGCTCAGGGCAGGACAGGGTGCGGAGGAGATCCCGAGTCTGCCTCAGCCTGGTCTCTATCCCAGAGGTGGGAGCTGAACTGTTCTGTAGAAGAGCAGATGGACAGGGGTCTCAAGAGGATCCTGGAACAGAGGAAGACTCAAAAAGAAAAAGCACTAGGATAGTGGTTCTCAGCCCCACTACACACTAGATTCACCCAGGGAGCTTTTACATGGATGACACCCAGGCTGTGGCACCCCAAACCAGTCAAATTAGAATTTCGGGGGTAGGGCCAATGTGGCAGGTGTTTGAAAGCTTTCAAATGTGCAGTCGGGGGTAAGACCCACTAGATCAATGGTTCTCAGAGAGCAGGTCACAGATCAACAGCACAAGCATCTCACTTCTAACAAGCCTAGACCCGTCCAATCAGACGCTGCATTTTAACAAGGTCCCCATGGGAGTCCTTGGTACACTAAGTTTGAGAAGCATAACAGTTCAGGCTCTGAGTCAGACTGCCTGAGACTGGGGATGGTCCCCATCATTTCTTAGCCACAAGGCCTTGGACACACATACAACCTCTGAGCATCTCTGTTGCTACTGTTGGCTTTTTCCCACCTCCCACGGTGGGGTTGAGCCAGGAAACCCCAGGGGTTCCTAATACGTCAGAAAGCTTGGTTGGGAAACCCAGGAGAACCCACAGCCTGTCTTGGAAGAAAAGATTCAGGTGGACCTGGAAGCCGAAACAATTTGGAGGCCCTCCTGAAGAAAACGAATATGGAATCCCAAATATAAAATCAGATGCATTAGGCAATGGGCCCCATTTTGAGTACTCTGCCTCTCGGGCTCTTTAAATGAGCACCCTCACCGGGTCCCGTGTCCTGACTTCTGGTTTCAAAAAAACCGTCTTTGTGTATAAGTGGATTTACAATCTCAGCCTCTTGAAAAATTGACGACCCCTCCGTAGTAGCTGAAAAATACCAGAAGCTCCAGAAAGTTCAAGGGAAGGATTACAGAAAGCACTTAATTGAAGCTCCTGCATTGAAGTCATCAGAGACCTGGAAGAACGTTGGAAAAGCCAGGGCTTCAAGAGGGAGAACCAGGCAGCTCTCCGAAGAAATTTTTAAAACAGGAACAAGGATTTCTCAGTTTGCAGGGCTCTCTGGAAGCGGGCCCTTTCGGATGAAGGCAGGCAGGCTATACTTAGAAAGAGACGCATGCTGAAGAGCAGTTCTGTTACTATAAATTCATTTCCAAAAGCCAAACATATGTGTGTGCACACACATAAATACCATATATATGGAGGAGATAAATCAGCGTATGACATTTAGCCCTTCCTAAATTGGGAAATATATAAAATTACTACTTTTTTTTTTCTGAAGTGTAGGGATAAGAAGGAAGGCCTCTCACTCCAGCAAGATCGATCCGATAGAGAATAATCTATATTGCCGAGGGTAGCTCATTCATTCACTCATTTGGTGCGCAGACAGTTGACAGCTTCTGGGTGCCAGTGAAGAACAAGACTGCTATCACTCGGGTGTTCATGGAGCCTGTGACCTAGTGCCCAGCACTCAAGTGCAGTCTTAAACCAAGCATCGGCCTCTTCCAGGAGCTTGTTAAAATGCAGGTTCTCGGGGCCCAACCTAGATCTACTAAATCAGAATCTGTACTTCATTTTAGCAAAAACTCCCGGGGACTTGGATGTACATTAAGTCTTGAGAAGCACTGATCCAATACAACCCACCTTCCAAATCTGCTGAGCCACAGAGGAAAGTTGTCTGGAGTTTAGATTTCACCCATGACCCACAGATACAGTATCATTAAATGGAAAGGTTGATAAAGTTAGTTATGTCCAACCCAATCACTGCCCTCACCAATGTACATTATGTACCCAAGACTGCCAATTTATATCACTGCAGAAGACTGTGGAAACTGGCAATGGTGATTGGGGAAGCTGGGAGGTATTATAAAACCATTTCATGATTCATGGGTCTGGGAACCCTCTCAGGAAGGAAGAGACGAGTTCGAGTTGCTGGGTAAGAGGGTTTGGGGGAAGAGCTTGCTTATCTTGGTACAGAAACTCAAACGTGTCAGATTCCAACTCCGACACTCAAGCCCACTAATGGATGGATTGGCTCCAAGATCGGCAGGGTAACAGATGGAAGTGGAAGGAAAAAAATATCATTTCCCCCAAACTTGCTGAGTCCGAGGAAGATGTCGGAAGATCTGGATGCAGCCAGCATGATTAATCTTACCGACTTTACCTTGAGTTTTGTTTTTGGCGGGGGAATGGCATCAGCTTAAAAGTTAATTACAAGCAAGAAACAAATCATGCAGCTGATGTGCACATTACAAACAAATTAAGTTCTTAAAATAGGCAACACACCACTTGGAACAATGGTTTATGAGCCCAGGGGTGCATGAAAATAATTGTGGAAGGTGAGCAAACTAATAGCTAATATATATGAATTAAATGAGGACAAATTGCAGATATTAACCAAAAAGGAAAGAGAAACATGGTCAACCTCTCATTCTATAAACGACAAGCCAAGCAGAATGATCCAGAATGCAACCCCTCTGTGGAATGAGGAGGGGGGCCCCTGACGGAGACAGGGCTCCCCAAAGCTGTAGCAGCAGCCCGAGAGCTGCAAATCAGGGCAGGAGGAGGGGCCGCCAGCGGGGAAAGCTCAGATCAGCGCTGGCAGGCAGCATCCCACCGAGGGTAAATTCAGAGGTGTGTGGGAGAGGAAGTTTCAGATGTAGAAAGTTGAAAATGAAGTCCAAAGTCCCTAACATAAAATGAAGATAGCAGGCACAGAGAGGAGAGGTGATTTCCCAAGGTCACATGGCAAGTGTTAGGGAGAGCCAGGACTTGACCTCTAGTCTCCTCACTTCCTGCTCACTTGGCAGGGATTGCAAATTCATATGCCTGTGAAGTTGGGCAGACAGCAGAAATGCAAGAGGCTGGCCTGATGTGGGAGACTGTGCACTGGCACTGTCCACAGACATCCAAGGGAAATGTAAGGGCAAGGGAGCTCTCTGGAGAGCGAATCCCATTCGTGAGGGTTCCACTTCATGACTTAAAAGCCTCTCAAAGCCTCCCCTCCCACAATACCATCACCTTTGGAGGCTAGGGTTTCAGCGGATGAATTGAAAGGGAACGGAGGAGGATGCAAACATTCTGACCGCAGCACTGAGCTCGCCAGAACACATCTGAGAATCATCATGTGGGCCACCATTTTGCAACCTTTATCTTATACCATGCTACCTCAGAAGCGAAGAACAACTTCATCAAATAAACATCTTAAAAAAAAACCTTTTCAAATGTCTATTCATTTATTTTGTGAGAGAGACAGAGAGAGCAGGGGAGAGGCAGAGAGACAGGGAGAGAGAGAAAAAAATCCCAAGCAGGCTCCACAGTGCCCGAACAGAACCCGATGCAGGGCTCAAACTCATGAACTGTGAGACCATGACCTCAGCCAAAATCAAGAGTTGGATGCTTAGCCAGCTGAGCCACCCAGAGGCCCCCATCAAATGAGCATCTTAAGTATCCTTAGGTACCTAATTAATCATTATCAACTACTTTTATTGATAAGTTCAAGTCCAGCTCTGTCATTCCTCCACTCCAGGAAATTTGGTGAGCTACCTTCTCTGGACCTCAGTTTTCTCAACTCCGAAATGGAAATAATCTCTTTCATGGGCATGTTTTAAGAGCCACATGAGAAAATTAAATGGAAAAACCACTCATAAATGTCGAAACCCTATACAAACGCAACAACTGTTACGGAGAGACTCAGAGAACAGGGCACAGCCAACTGTCATGATGCATTCGAGACCCCACCTGCCACTGTCCTGCGGTTCCAAGCCCTGCCTGTACACACCCCGTCCATGAAGAATGGAAGACCCTTCTTCACTGAGAGTTTCCTGCCTTTCTCATCCCATTGTGCCCATTGTAATCCACACCAGTCTGGAATCTTGGACACTGATCCACTTGTTTGTCCAACAAACACTGTGGACCCATTTGGCACAGTGGTTTGTCAAACGACTGTGCACCCATCTGGCCTCCGTTGTCCTGGGGACTGAGGCTAGATGGTAAAGTGGACACTGTCAGTGTTCTGCCCACCCCCTGTATCAGTCTCTGTTCTTTCCCAGCTTGCACATGCCCAGCTCACTCCTGCTACCGTCTTCAGAGGTATCGCATCACTGTCACCCACAACTCGGCCGCACAAGTGCCTGTGACCTGACATTCCCGGGAACTCACGTGGGCAGGCGTGTACAAGCCCAGCCGCTCCTTGGCTCAAGATGGGACAGACTCTAAAATGTCACTTATGCTCTAGAGCTCCCCACGGGATCAGACTGACCTTGGCCTGAAGTCTCACCCTTTTGGGCTGTGTCCCCTCTCCTGTCCTGTTTCCCCACACCTTGGCTGTCAACCTCTCCTGGGAACACTTTCCTAATGAATCACGTACACGGGCTCAGGAATCCTCATCCCAGGATCCGATTCTGGGGGCATGTGACAAGGACACAAACATCCACACACAGCCCCTGCCCTCAAGCAGCTCTCCAGCCAACTGGGGAGGCTGGCAGGCCATAAAGTGGAAAAGGCTTTATTCACCAGGATTCTTTTTGGGGGAACTGCTGTATGGAAGGGTGTCGTAATAAATTCACTGGGGGCAAAACGGATTCCCTACGGGCATGAGTGTGCCTGCTGGTGCCAAGACTTTAAGAGAAGAGGCTGGAACTGCTCTGTGAGAGAGCGTGAGAAGGACCTGTTTGTTCTCCAGAGCAGAAAACGAAGGCGAGTGCCAGGAATGGAGGGGAGGCCAGGGGCAGTGTGATGTGGTGTGGTGTTCTCACCCTTCACAAGTTGTCGAGCCAGTATGGACACAGGGGCTGGAAGCAGAAGAGGCCACAAGGAGCTAGGACCTTGAGAAGCCATGGGGAGAGCTTTGGACCATCCCAGGCCATGGTGTCAGGGACCTTTGAGGCAAGTTTGCAAGCTGACACCAATGCCAACAAGGAAGCCAGCAGCAGGCTGCTATGGGGGCTTCTGTTTCTATGCCTGCCTCCTCCCACACTGTCGGTTCCTCACCAGCAGCCAGAGGGGGCTGCTGAAATGCAACGAGGTCTTGGCATCTACATTTATGAAGTCCAGGTCTGTTTCAAACCCTCCAGTGGCTTCCTGTTGCATTTACAACAAAATCCAGAGTTCTTATCCTGGCCTTTCTGAACCTGTAAGGCTTTTCTTTCTGTTCCTTGAAAAGACCCGTGCTGCTACCACCCCCAAGGCCTTTGCACTGGCTATTTGTTTTGCCTGGACCACTCTCTCAACTTTCATACCTTCCCACGGCTGAGTGTTTCTCATCATCCAGTTCTCTGATCAACTATCACCTCCTCCCGCAAGTCCTTTCTCTCCACTCTGCACTTATCTATACCACATCATTCTACACCCATTTCTTTAGAACACTCACTATCACTTGAACTTGCACTATTGGTTGATGTGTTTTTTATTATTTCTCTGACCCCAGAACACAGGCCTCATGAAGGCCAGGGACCTTATTTACCAATGTGTCTACAGGGCCTGACGCATAGTAGATGCTCAGGAAATGCTTCTTGAGTGACAAAATGAGTCTGAGGGATGGAGCAGGGGGCAGATGGTATTTGGATGGTGCAAACAAGGGATGTTGAGCTAGAGTGCATAAAGGAAGGATGTACCAAGTGCTGTGAGGGAACAGAAGGGCCAGAGAAGGTTCCCCAGAAGAGAGGGTATCTGAGCTGAGCCTTGGCTTGTCAGCCTTGACCCTGTTGAGAACGTACAGATTGTTCCTCAAGAGCACAAAAGCTCTTTGTGATTCAGGCCTTTCGCAGATGCTGTTTCCTCTCTCTGGGAAGCTCCCCCCCATTCTTCACCTGGCTAATTTCTGATCACACTCCAGGTTTCAGCTGGAATGCCACTTGCTCAGCCCCACATTGATTCCCTGACTACCCACTCCCATCCAAATTAGGTCTCTCTGCCATTCTCTCTCCAGGCATCCTATCTCATCTTCATCATTCTTATACTTTCTGGGGATCCTCTGTTTAATCTCTCACTCCCCCCACTAGACGATACGCTTTGTGAGGGCAGGAACCATAACTTCTTCCCTGTGGTATCCTACGCTCCTCTGGTGCCACCTCGCACACAGCAGGTGTTTAGTAAGTCTTTGTTAGCAAATAAATGATTGGGAGCCCACAGGGAAGACAGAGGAAAGGGAGATTCCCAGTAGAATTAAGAGCATATGCAAAGCTAGTAAGCTTTGGTACATTGGGAAGTCACACATTGCAGAGTGTGTCAAGAGAGTAACGTGCACACAGAGAGAAGGCACGACATGGGGTAAGGGACGAAGGAAGACATGAGGTCGGGATGGACATTTTCCATCACCTCTGTTTTCCCTGCTGGCCAGACAGAGCCCTACAATTACTGGCACATGTGCAACTCAGAGTGATAAAGGAAAGAGTGGGTTTGCTTGTCCAAGCCCTCCTGAGACCAGAGAAGAATCTTTGTGGCTACCAAAGGGAAGAAACCTCCCACGTGCCAAGAAGGCGAAGAGACACAAAGAGTAAACAGCTGGCCACTCTAGTAAATTACAGGTTACCATGGGGTCTGGACCAATGACACCAGGCAACACACTCACCTTGGAAGAAGACATCCAAACAAAACCCAAGCAAATGTGGGTCCATCTGTGTCACTTTGGATCAGCTTGCTTTCCCCTGTGATGATGTTTTCTGAAAAGTAGGCAGACTGTTGGGAGAGATGACTGGATGAGAGTTTCGGGACAGAACATCCTGTGAAACATATATGTAAAACTCCCAGTCAGAGAAGACTTGGGTCCCAAAGGTGCCTGTGGTGGACATCAGCACTGTTTCACCTGATGTTTTCTGGCTTCCGGCTTCCAGGTTCATGGTGGGATAGTACTTCCTGTGCCTTTGCCATGGAGTAGGGCCACGTGACTAGTTCTACACAACAAGTCATGCACAGAAGGATATGTGACACTTCTTCATTGGGGCATTTGATTGACAGCACAAGACCTTCTGGAGCTCTCTTAATCTTGGTCTTTCTGGAGAATGAACCATTATTTCTTCTGAACTCCCTTCTCCCCACCCCCTACCACCTGATCTAGGGAGAAGCCCCACTCTCCTTCAACTCTATGCCAACCACTTGGGAATTCTTCTGAATCCTTTTCATTCTCCCAATGGCTGAGATGTTTGAACACTAAAGTCAGGCACTTGCAGACTTTCCTCTTTATACTGCCCCATATATTTTTTATACCATGCTATTCTTCCCCCTAGGAAATAGCCCAGCCATCTGTTTAGCTTAGGGTGGAAGAAGCATGGAGAGAAAAAGGAAAATGGAGACAAAGTACATCAACTAATACTTCAAAAATACCATTGATCTATTTTCAAATTCACTGACTCCTTCCTCTGTCATCTTTATTCTGCTGTTAACTCCTTGCTGTGGATATTTTATTTCAGATATTATATGTTTTAGATCTAGAATCTCCCATTTGCTTCTTTCCTATCATTTATATTTTTGGCTGAGATTTCTTATCTTTTCATTTATCATGAGCAGATTTTCCTTTACATCACTGAGCACAGTGATACTTTAAAAATCCTTGTCTGCTAATTCCCACATCTGGGTCATCTTGGGCTCAGCCTCCATGGATTGTCTTTTCTTTTGAGAATGAGTCACATTTTCCTATTTCTTTGCATTTCGAGTAATTTTGGATTGTATGCTAGATATTTTGAACGTTAGGCTGCAGAGACTGGATTCTGTTCTATTTCCCCCAAAGAGTGTTGATTTTTTAATTTGTGTTAGGAGGCAGTGAACTTCACTGGACTTGAATTGCAAATTCTACCGGGTGGGCAGCAATGCAAGTCTTTTAGCCTTATCTGGGCTGCTTTGGGTTTACCATAGGCAAGGATGCCTCACAAGTCAGCCAGAGATTTGGGTAGGATTTAGCCACAGATTTGAAAAGGCTCCCTACTCTGGCTCCTTTCCTGTGACAGCGGTAGTCCAGGACTCTGTGCTCTCTCTTCAGGCCAGAAAGAATGTAGGCTTCCTATCAGAGTTTCCTGCAGGCAGGTGGGTATTATATATATGTATACACACACACACACACACACACACGTTTGTGGATGTGGATGTGGATGGTGGATAATTTTTATCTATGGGAAGATCAGTTCAACCAGCACTTACTTAGCTATAATTAATAGAGCAAAATTCCACATTTCACTTAAGAAAGTATTTTAAGGGGTGTCTGGGTGGTTCAGTCAGTTGGGCATCCAACTTTGGCTCAGGTCATGATCTCACAGTTTGTAAGTTCAAGCCCCACATCAGGCTCTGTGCTGACAGCTCAGAGCCTGGAGCCTGCTTCAGATTCTGTGTTTCCCTCTCTATCTGCCCCTCACCTGTTCATACGCACTGTCTCTCTCTCTCAAAAAAAAAAAAAAATTAAAAAAAGAAAGGATTTTAAGATCAAAAAATCAAAAAGTACATTATCCTCATAATAAAGGATAAGCCTTGAGAGATATATGTATCTCTATTAAGAACCACCATTATTTTTCATTTTGTTGCAAACCTGGGAAAACTTCAGCTGGGATATGCCAGGGTCAGAGAAGAAGTCTGGGGATGACTCTGAATTTGTAACCATTTCCCACCTTCCCCTGAAAGCCCCTCTTTAAAAACCAAAGGACAAAATGAGTATTTCTAGAGCATCTTCTAAGTGTCAAGGTCTTTGTTAGATGATCTATCAGTTTACTGAGACACAGTCTCGCCCTCATTATACTGATGAGAAAACCTGGGCTTTGAGAGAATAAGTAGGTTGGTAAAACCTCCAAGTCACAGAGTGTTGGACCTGGGGTTTGTGCTTAAGTGATAAGGCTGTTCCCTAAAGGCAGGTACTATCAGCCAAAGAAAACACCTGCCAGGCACACCCCCGGCACTTTAAAAAAATCACATGTGTCCATCTTTTCTAAACAACACTACCGAAGCCCGGCCAGAGGTGATCGAGCAGATAAAGAGTGTTGGGATCCCCTCAATGTCATTTTTCATGGAGTTCCAAACGATTCCGGGTTGATGGTCCTGTGGGAGCCCCAATTCAAAGAGATCCCAGTCTGTTTGCCTGCTCTGAAATTTCTCCAGGGTGCCCTTGTAATCAATTACAAATACCAACCTCTCTCCTATTCTGCTGGTGGGGATATAAATTGCCCNAAACTGTCCAGACCTTTTCACCACTTCTAGGAACATAGCCTGAGGGCATAATCACAGAAGCACACTGAGATTTATGTACAAAGATGAACATTGCAGTATCATTTATAATGGTGAAAAATTGCAAAAAATTGAAATGTCCAAAAGTAGGGAATGGCTAAATAAAATATGATACAGCCATACCATAGAATATTAATGTGCAGCTGCTAAGAATCATGTTCCTGGAGAATATTTAAGGACGTGGGGAAATGCAGATGGCATATAGCATTGAGCTAAATAAAATAATGTGGAACACAGATCTCTGTGTAATATGTATGGGGGTGTACATGTGTGCATATGCATGTGTTTTGCATGTGCACTTATAGGCATGGATCTACCTCTGCAGGCATCTAGAAGGATACAAAGCAAAATGTTACGGTGATTATCTCTGGCGGCTGGTATTACATATAACTTAAATTTTCGTATTTCTCATACCATCTGAGTTTGTATGAAATGAGTATGTATAGTTCTTAAAAAGAAATATGTAACTTGTAAATGCTATCAAGAGAAACCAGAGTGTCAAAGGGTAGAGATGATGGTACTATAGACCCTTAAATACTGGAATTTCAAATATTCCAGGAGAATAAGGGCATTTCAAATCAAATAGTTAACAGGCATGTATCAATTAACCTCTGCCATATAATAACCGCAAAATCTCAGTGACTTATGACAAAAGGCATTTGTTACATTCATGTGTCTGAGTTGATAGGGCTTGGCTAGCTGACACTGAGCTCACTCACACACCTCTGAGCTGGCTGAGCCTGGATGATGGAGGCTGAGCTGCAATGGCGGGTAGGGGAGCGACAACAGTTCTGTTCCACTTGTTTCTCATCGTCTCCCCAGGACCAGCGGGCAAGGGCCCTGCAAGTTTCTCCTATGGTGATGGGAGTGTACACGTCCTTTCCTGCAAGTACTTTTTGACTCTTAGGTGATATCATGCATGTTGCCATTTCATTGGCTAAAGTGAATCACATGAACAGGACCAAATTCAAGGGGGTAATCCTGCCTCTTTAATGGGAGGAGCTGCAAAGGCACATGGCAAAGAGTATGAAAAACTGGGGCCATCAATTCCATTCACATGTGGTCACCACTCTACTTGATAGATGCTTCTATGTGGTGTTGAATTGGAGACCATGACTTAGGAGGGCCATCCTGTGTGGTCAGAGACAGACTGCCCCAATTCTACCACCTCCATCGCCACCAAAGCCACTCAGCTGATACTTGTTTGTTCCACGGATATCAAGCAACGCCAAGTTTCTCGATGTCTGGTTGAGTTTGTTTGTTGTTCGGTTTGCTGCTTGGTTGGTTTTGGCTTTTTTACATCATTCACACTGTTAATTATCTTTGAGATGCCTGTTAATTTGTTGCATTGCATGTGTCACTTGAGCATTCCTGGTGATACACAAAAAATAGCAGTGTTCTGAGAGACATGTGGTGTCCCCAAGAAACACAGGAGTCAAAACCACAACTTTTAGCCACGCAGGCTGGACACAGCAAGACTTCAGGGCTGTGCATCCAAATAGTAGCTGCTGCTGGGATTTCAATGTTAGTTAACTGAAATTAGATGAAACTTCATTAAAATTAAATACAATTTAAAACGCAGCTTCTCAGTCACACGAGACACATTTCAAAGTCTCAATGGCCACCTAGGGCTGGTGGCTGCCGGCGCAGACAGTGCAGACACAGAACGGCTCCACGTCTGCAGAAAGTGCTGATGGACAGCACCGCTCCAGACGGCACTGTAGACACAGACCACGATGTGGATGGAGCCCCCCGGAGTTGTGCGGGCAGCAACCCTGGTCCGGTGACTTAGCTTACTTATGCCTGGGTCCCCTGGCACTCAGTACAATTCTGTCTGTGCTAAGTTTTTGATAAACATTTCTAAAGGCACTGGCTTCTTCCATTCTTTCACTTTAAGCAATACGTGCCTGCTGTCCTTTTGATTTAACCAGTGTTTGCCAACCCAGTTCATCCTGGATGCTTTTCAGGAAGTAATGGGTTTCTCTAACATTCTAGCTCCTCCTCTAGGCAGCCCCCGGCCCTTAACCATCTCGTGGTTCCCATCCCCCCACACTCCTTGCCTCGCACTCTTGCTCCAGCACTCTGTAGTTCAGCACATATGTTATATTGTTCTGTGTCTCTGGACTTGGGGACTTCTAGACATTCTTTCCCTGCAGCTAGAATGCATTTGTCCACTCATCACCTGGTCTTTTAAGACTGAGTTCCAGCCTGCATTGTGGGGATACTTTTCCTGACCACAATGGCTCAGGTGCTCCTCTCTACCCTCAGGTACCCAGAGTATTTTGGGTTTACCTTTATCATTGGCCCTTTGCTCCAGTGTCTGGCTTCCTTTCTAGGATATGAGATCCCTCAAGACAGGATGTTTAGATTATTATTATCTGTCCAACTTGGATTATTAAAGTGGCCAAGAGCCTGACCCATCTGGGTATGAATTGCTGTTCTACCACTTGCTGGCTGTGTAATCATAAACAAGTTGCTTTAGCTCATCTGTGTCTCATTCTCTTCATCTGTAAAGTGGAGATAATAATAGGGGTGCTTTGGGGATGACTTAGGATGACACCGGAAGGAAACTGAGAACAGTGCTAGGCACACACTTTAAGGGTCTGCCGTTACTTATTTCTCTTTATATGGCAAGAGTCTGGCTTACAAGAGGTACTTGGTTACTGCTACTTGAATTATTAAAATGATAGAGGAGACCCAAATTACTTTAAAGGAAGTCCCTATGGGTTATCATCGTGCTACAGAAGAACCAGACACTTTTAAATAATTCTCCTGCCCAAGAAAAGCTACGAGTTTTCCTCCTAAGGTCAGGAACAAGACAGGGATGTCCACTCTCATTACTTTTATTCAACATAGTACTGGAGGTCCTAGCCACAGCCATCAGACAATAAAAAGGAATCCAAATAAGTAAGGAAGAAGTAAAACTTTTGCTATCTGCAGATGACATGGTACTATATATAGAAAACCCTAAAGACTCCACCAAAAATCTGCTAGAACTGACAAATGAATTCAGTAAAGTCGCAGGGCATGAAATTAGTGTATAGAAATCCATTGCATTTCTCTATACTGATAATGAAGCAGCAGAAAGAAAAATTAAGAAAAAAATTCTCTATATAACTGCACCAAAAACCATTAGGTACCTAGGAATAGGCCTAACCAAAGAGGTAAAAGACCTGTACTCTGAAAACTATAAAGCACTGATGAAAGAAATGGAAGACAACACAACAAAATGGAAAGACATTTCATGCTCATGGATTGGAAGAACAAATATTGTTAAAGTGTCTATACTTCTCAAACTACACACTTAGTGCAATTCCTATCAAAATACCACCAGTATTTTTCGCAGAGCTAGAACAAACAATTCAATGAATTTGTATGGAACTACAAAAGACCCCAGATAGCCAAAAGTAATCCTGAAAAAGAAAAGCAAAGCTGGAGGCATCATGATTCTGGACTTCGAGCTACATTACAAAGCTGTAGTCATCAAGACAGTACGGTACCGGCACAAACACAGACACATGGATCAGTGGAACAGAATAGAAAACCCAGAAATGGAGCCACAACTATATGGTCAGTTAATCTTTGACACAGCAGGAAAAAATAGCCTATGGGAAAAAGACAGTCTCTTCAACAAATGGTGCTGGGAAAAGTGGACAGCAGCTATATGCGGAAGGATGAAACTGGACCACTTTCTCACACTATACACAAAAATAAATTCAAAACAGATTAAAGACCTAAATGCGAGACCTAAACCTATAAAAATCCTGGAAGAGAACACAAGCAGTAACTTCTTTGACATCAGCCATGGCAATTTCTTTCTAGATATGTCTCCTGAGGCAAGGGAAACAAAAACAAAAATAAACTATTGGGACACTATGAAAATAAAAGCTTCTGCACAGCAAAGGAAACAACCAGCAAAACAAAAAGGCAGCCCGCTGAATGGAAAAAGATATTTGCAAATGATATATCTGATAAAGGGACAGTATTCAAAATATATAAAGAAATTAGAAAACTCAACACGCCAAAAACAAATAATCCAAGTAAAAAATGGGCAGAAGACATGAACATATAGTTTTCCAAAGAAGACATACAGAGAGCCAACAGACACATGAACAGATGCTCTTCAGGGACGCCTTGGTGGCTCAGTCAGTTAAGCAGCCAACCCTTGATTTTGGCTCAGGTCATATCACGGTTCGTGGGTCCAAGCCCCACATCAGGCTCTGTGCTGACAGCGTGGAGCCTGCTTGGGATTCTGTTTCCCTCTTTCCCTATCCCTTCTCCCCCATTCACTCTCCATCTCTCTAAAAATAAATAAAAAATAAACTTGGAAAAAAAAGAAAGAAAAGAAAAGATGCTCATCATCACTTATCAGGGAAATGCAAATAAAAACTACAATGAGATATCACTCATTGATAGTGTATTATCTCACTGGTATCTCATTTACAGTGAGATATTGTAAATATCATATTATTTACAATAGCCAAGATATGGAAGCAGCCCAAGTGTCCATAGACAGATGAATGAATAATGAAGATGTGGTGTATAAACACACACACACACACACACACACACACACACACACACACACACAGGAATATTACTCGGCCACGAAAAAGAATGAAATCTTGCCAATTGCAACTGACATGGATGGATCTACAGGGTAACATGCATGCTAAGTGAAATAAGTCAGAGAAAGACAAATACCATATGTGGCATTTCACTCATACGTAGAATTTAAGAAGCATATCAAACAAGCCCAGAGTGGAGGGGCAGGTGGAAATTGGAGAGAAACACACACAAAGTAACAAACAGACTCTCAACGAAAGAGAACGGACTGATGGTTATCAGAGCGGCGGAGCGGGGGAGGGAGGCAATCGGGATTAGGGAGGACACCAGTTATCATGAGCACAGGGTGATGTCAGGAAATGTTGAATTACTATAATGTACACCTGAAACTAATACAACACGTATGCTAACTACACTGCAAGTAAAATTAAAAGCAAATAAATAAATAAATAAAATAAAAATAATCCCCCAAAAGGAATTGGGAACAAAACCTGCTTACTATTGCCAAGGAGAAGGCACAGCTCTTTGGAATGGTTTTCCCTTGAAGCCACCCTAGCCAGCGAGCAGCTTTCCCCCAAGAGGCTGCCCTCCTGGCGGCAAAAGATGTTAAGGAATTGCCCAAAGGGCTTCCCGGCAGACAGCTCTGAGGCAGCCTGGGCTCCCGCCAGGATAATCATCGCCGAATGCCCACCATGTAGTGGGCACTACTATGTGCCAGCGATTCTCGAGCGGGGGCCGTTTCCTCCCACACAGTGGACACGTGTCAACGACTGGAGATACTGTTGGCCATCATGACTGGGGGTGGCAGTGCCACGGGCACCTAGTGGCCAGAGCACACAGGACAGCCCAGCCTGTCCCCATCCTCCAGTGCGGGAGCTGAGGCTCGCTCATGCACTCCGCCCACGGTCACACAGCAGAAAGTGGGAGAGACCTGCCTCAGACCCAGGCGGCCTGACAGAGCCCAGACGTGCTCTTCACATCTGCCACACAGTGGGGGGCACCCTTGAACCCCCTGTCGTTCAACAGTGAGAGCCCCGGGCTGTCATCACCTAGACCTGGGTCGGAGTCCTCATGTGGGCCACGTGACCTTGGGCACACCATCTGTTAGGCCGTCTAAGCTTCTATTTTCCCATCTGTAAAATGGGGGGAGGATGCCCACCTCGCAGGGCGCTTTACGGGTTAAATCTGAATGTAAAGTGCCTGAGGGAGAGCCTGACACTCATTACACGGTGGCTGCTTCTGTGCTGTTGCTATCCTTGTCAAATCAGTATTACCATGCCCATCGCCTCGGAGCCCTGGACTCCCTCCCACCCAATCCTGAGGAAACAGGAACTGGGTTTTGTAGCTGGTCCCAGTGCGCCAGCTGGCGCTGGGAGACCAGTGGGATGCTGCCTCCCCGGCACCAGATTTGTCCCCTGGAGAAGGGGCCTGTGCCTGGGGAGGTGGCGGGCGGTAGCGCAGAGGGAGAGAGGCGTGTTGCTCACGTGCGGGGGCCGTGGGAGCCCAGGCGGGTGGCTGGACCCCTTGGGCTGCTCCCTCTCTCCCAGGGGCGGTCAGTTCTTCCTGGCTCCGCCCCTGGGAAGCACTGGGGGTCCTTCCACAGAGAAGCGGGGAGCCTTCAGCCCCAGATCCATGCTGCCCTCAGAGCCTCTGCTCCCAACACAGGGAGGGCAGTGGTGGCCAAGGGGGAGAGCGGAATTCTGGGAAGAGAAAAATGACTTCTCTGCGGTCTGGGAATGCCTATCTTCTGGAAGGTGCCCAGACGATGCAACAGCCAAACTGGAGAGAAGGGGCTAGAAGAGCTTCCAAAACATGGGAGCCGGGGTTGAGTAAGGCAGTGCTTCCATGAGGCCTCGCAGACCTAAGGCCAAGCCTCACTGCACGTCTCTATTAGTAGCAGCGAGGAGGAGGTCCACCATCTGTAGCCCACTGAGTCTCCGGCGCTGTTACAAGTGCTTTGCGCACGGTCACCAACTTGAACCCTGTGATCAGCGCACCCATCGGAGGGCTGTGTGTTAACACATGTAAGATGCTTACAAGGGGGCAAATGGGAAGCAGTATGTCAGTGTCTGCCATCAGCGTCATCATTACTACTACAACTAGTGCTATCGCAACCTCCCTGCAGGATAGGTGTTCTCTCCATGGAAGAGCGGAGCAAACGGAAGCTCAGAGAGGCTGATCTGCCCAAGGCCACAAAGGAGGCAGGAAAGCACAGAGGTGACGGTGCTGCCAACATTCAAGCCCTGATCTGGCTGTTTACTAACCACGTGCCAAACTTACACAGGTTATTTCCCTCTCTGAGCCTTGGATGTCTCTCCTGAAAAATAAAGGAATCAAATCAAGGCTAAGGCAGTGATTCAACCTGTTTGTTTCCTCACGAAGACGTGGCTCGCAAGTACAGGAAGTAGAAATCAGACAACTTATGTTTTGTGAAGATTGAGCCCTCCCTGCCCTGAAAGAGAGAACAATGAATGTTTTATGGCCAATATTATGTGAGCTCCATTGTTAATGGCAGGGAGGGTCATCCTGCTTGGCCACACAAAGGCTCCCGTGAGAGACAGGAAGGCAGCAGGACCAGGACGGGGGATTTGGGGATTCGGAGAGTGAAAGGGGCAGGAAGGAGAGGCCAGAGAGGGGTGGGGGAGGGACCTGACACCAGGGGCCCTGAACAGAGAGTGGTTCTGAGTGGGGCCAGTTCCCTGGAAAAGCTGGCTGAGCAGGACCCTCTCTCTCCTGCTGCCCGCCCCTCTTCAGGTGATCCGCTAGGGCAAGGGAGGCATCTGCCCAGGGTCAAGGTCTTCATTCCTGCCACATGTAGAGAGCGCAAGAGCACACACCTCCCCACCCCTTGACAGCCATGAGACCACGGCAACCTCCGGACACCTGGAAGCCTAAACGGACAGTGAGAAAGACAGACCACACACACACACACACACACACACACACACACATCTGGTGTGTTAAAGTGATCCCAAGTGGGTGTTCTGAGCTGAGACAGTGGGGAGTGGATGTCACCATCCCATTAGCTCCTGTCATTGTCACTATCGTTCACCATCCTGTTGGGCGGGGCTGCGGGTTGAGGAAGAATCCCCTGAAATCTACTGACCCTCCAAAGCCTCTGACCCTCCAGCACTGACCTCTTTCCTCTGTTCATCCAGATGCCTGTCTCTCTCCCCCCAGCGCTTCAGGCTGGTCAGCAAGCCCACCACCGGCAGGGAATGGGAGCGCAGGAAGTAGCCTGGGGCCCCCCTTTGCTCAGCCTCTGAGGCAGGGGGTGGTGTTGGGGGAGGACAAGGCTTTAGTACACAAAGCAGATGCGCCAGAAACTCATACTCCCCGGGCACAGACACTCCGGGGGAAATGCTGCCGATTTTACCCACTCATTCCTCTGAAAATAACTGCACGCACTCCCTGCCAAGTTTCCGGAGCAGAATGAGTGCTGAGAAATAGGGACCTGATGGAGAGATGGGGTTTGGGGCGACAGGAAGTCAACCACATTGCTCAGCCCAACCACAGGTCTCTGACAGAGGAGACGGATTTGCAATGGACGCTCTCATATCAAATGTTGTTAAGAACAGCGATACTAATTGCTACTGTTTTCACAGCAGCTACTCTGTCCTGGCTCCATGCTTTACATATGCGGTGCCTTAGTTTAACTCTGCTGCTATGACTAGTGTCCCCATTTTTACAGATGAGTAAAGTGAGGCACAGACAGGTTAAGTTACTGGTCCAAGGTCACACAGAATAAAATAGCAGAATCATGATTCAAAGCCAGGCCTCTTTGGCTTCTGAACTCTTCACTCCTAAAGCTGCCTCTCAAACAGTCCATTCACCTGTGTTTCTCAACAATGGATGGATGGATGGATGGATGGATGGATGGATGGACAGATATGAAAGATAGAGATAGATAACTGGCAGGTAGATAGGCAGGTTAGAGACAGATGGAGGGATCCACAGATGACAGATTAGATAGATAGATAGATAGATAGATAGATAGATAGATAGATAGACAGATGAGGGATGAGGGAAAGTGAGGAAACTGGAAATACTCGTGATGAATGTAAGACATATCTCTACCATCCCCTTTTCTAGATGAGGAGCTCAAGTGCCTAGAGGTTGAATAAAACTTGCTCTAAGTCACCCAGTGAGCTGAAATCAGAACTCATCTGTCTTGAATTCAGTGACTAAGTGTTGCAGGTCTACAATGTGTCAGGCACAGCCCTAGGCACTGAGGACAAGACCTGCTCCCACGGAGCTTGGAGTCTGGCAGAGTGGGCAGATTTACACAAGTCATGATGGCAAAGGTGGGCCTGTGCTGCAACAGGGAGAACATCTCTGGTGGTCCAGGAGGCATCCTTGAGGGGGAAGAACTGAGCCTGGTAGTCTCTGGAAGAGCAAGTGTTGGGGAAGGAGAGAGGGCTGAGGGCTGGGGCCAGGGGCCAGCTGAAGCATCTGCTGGTAGGACCAGTGGCAGCAGAGAAGGTGTAGATTAGCAGCCGGACCACACAGGACCGTAGGGACCACGCTGGTCTTTGAACATTACCCTGAAAGCACTGAGGCCTTACTGGAGACTGCCAGCAAGAGGCTGACATGACCAGTTTGCATTTAAGAAAGGTCCCCTGGACTTCTGGGTGGCTGCACAGACCAATTAGGAGGTCGCTGGAGGCGCAAAACTGGCTTAGACAGGTTGGCAGCTGTGGGGCTGGAAGGAAATGGGAAAACATCTAGAGGAAGAACTGACAAGGTTTGGTTAGATATGGGATCCACGGTGACCAGACGGCCCAGGCATCTTGAGGACCNGGGATGAGGGAAAGTGAGGAAACTGGAAATACTCATGATGAATGTAAGACATATCTCTACCATCCCCTTTTCTAGATGAGGAGCTCAAGTGCCTAGAGGTTGAATAAAACTTGCTCTAAGTCACCCAGTGAGCTGAAATCAGAACTCATCTGTCTTGAATTCAGTGACTAAGTGTTGCAGGTCTACAATGTGTCAGGCACAGCCCTAGGCACTGAGGACAAGACCTGCTCCCACGGAGCTTGGAGTCTGGCAGAGTGGGCAGATTTACACAAGTCATGATGGCAAAGGTGGGCCTGTGCTGCAACAGGGAGAACATCTCTGGTGGTCCAGGAGGCATCCTTGAGGGGGAAGAACTGAGCCTGGTAGTCTCTGGAAGAGCAAGTGTTGGGGAAGGAGAGAGGGCTGAGGGCTGGGGCCAGGGGCCAGCTGAAGCATCTGCTGGTAGGACCAGTGGCAGCAGAGAAGGTGTAGATTAGCAGCCGGACCACACAGGACCGTAGGGACCACGCTGGTCTTTGAACATTACCCTGAAAGCACTGAGGCCTTACTGGAGACTGCCAGCAAGAGGCTGACATGACCAGTTTGCATTTAAGAAAGGTCCCCTGGACTTCTGGGTGGCTGCACAGACCAATTAGGAGGTCGCTGGAGGCGCAAAACTGGCTTAGACAGGTTGGCAGCTGTGGGGCTGGAAGGAAATGGGAAAACATCTAGAGGAAGAACTGACAAGGTTTGGTTAGATATGGGATCCACGGTGACCAGACGGCCCAGGCATCTTGAGGACCTTCCTGCTTTGAATACACTGTTCTATTATTTGACCTTATTGACCTGATTTTTGGTTCAAAATCTATAGTCCCCTTCAACAGTTACGGGGAGGCATCCCAACCCTAGTTTGGTATTTATTCCTATCTTATTGCCAACTTTTGTATGAGAGGACACCCTCTCTAGAGAGATCTTTTGAGCATGTGTAAAAGCAGCTCACCATGGGTGTGGCCCCACCATGATGCAGAATAATGTCCCTCTCCCAAGATGCTCACATCCTAGTTCCCAGAACCCTTAAATACGATACCTTAAATGTCAAAAGGATTTAGCAGAAGTAGTTAAGTAACGCTCTTGAGATGGTGAGATTATTCTGGACTTTCCAGGTGAACCCAGTTAATGCAAGGGTCCTTAGAAGAGGAAGGTGGGAAGAGATGATGGAGGAAGCAGAGGAGGGAGTGATGGACTATGAAGGTGGACAAGGGGCCAGGAGCTGGGGGAATGCACGCAGGAAGCCTCCAGAAGCTGGGAAAACACCAGGAGACAGATTCTTCCCTGGAGCCTCCAGAAGGAAAACAGCCTGCCGACACCTTGACTTTAGCCCGCATAAGAGACACTCTGGACTTCTGACCAGGACGGTAACGTCACAAATTTGCGTTGTCTTAAGCCACTAAAATCTGTGCTACTTTGTTACAGCGGCGATAGAAAAATAGTACAATGGACTTCTTAGTTTAAAATAAAACTGCATTTCACAAAATAGCAAATACAAAGATATTTCGGGTCTGTATTACATTCATGAAGGAGAGATGTAAAGGAGCGGCAGTGTGGGAGGAGATTCAGAAAGAGGCAGAGAGACACCATCACAAACAGAAATGAGAACAGAGTACAATAGATACCTACTGTCACAGGGACTGACTTGTGTTCCCCCAAAAGAAGTATATTGAAGCCCTAAGCCCCCAGCACCTTCTGCCTGTGAACTTATTTGGAAATAGGGTCACTGAAAACACAATTAGCTAATATTCTGTCTGATTGGAGTAGGACGGGCCCCTAATCCCAGAGGACTGGTGTCCCTAGAAGAGGGAAACTGGGACACAGGCCCAAACTGGGAGAAGCCACGCAATGACAAATGCAGAGACTGAAGGGAAAGAACTGCAAACCAAGGAAAGCCGAAGATCGCCAGCCACCAGCAGACGCTGGGTCAAGTCGGGAAAGAAGCGCCACAGGCTTCGGAGGGACCCTGGCTCTGCAGACATGAGACAACACCTCTCTGTTGTCATCCTTCAGGACGGTGGTCCTAGGGAACTAAAAACACCTACTTTCATGAAGCCCTGTCTACTGGGTTTCTGGAATTCCATTACTAAGTATGTCCCACTGCTGAGGCTGTAGGCATGTATTTTTCAGGCCCCTCCAAAATTGAAGTTTACCAACCCCCAAGTATTAACGTTTAGTATAGAATGTCTTCTTTTCTCTATTTTTTTTTCTTTCACTTTCTCCTTTCCTTTTACCACCAGAGGCCACTCTCCAATTTGTGCTGCATCTCATAATCAAGAGCATTGTAGACGCAAGAAGACAAGTGGATACCCAGTAGACCATCAGCAACGTGAACACAAGGGTCCCTCTGCACCCCAGGACTTAGAGCAAGCGCTGGCAGGCGGGGCTCCTGTTTGATAAATAACTATGTGTTGAAAGAGAGGAAAGGGGGGAGGTCAGGGAGAAAGGGGTGGGACGGGGAGAGAGTCTGGACAGTTTCCAAAGGACTGGAAGGAATTCAGGAGAGGCCTAAATGAGACCCCAAGCAGAAATATCCCCCATGTGCATGTAACGCTGGCTTCTTCCCTAATTCCCATTAAGCTCTGTGATTCTGCAGTTCTAAAGGAACAATTAATTTCCTATTGAGAACACCATGTGGTTACATAAACTCCCTGAAAAGTTGGAGAAATCCTCCAGACCCATATCAGTTTGTGAAGAACGTTACCTGGAAGTTAAGGGAAATGACAAACCCCTGGGGGTGGGAGGGGTGCTTGGGGTTGGGGAGAAAGGCAGCTGGGAAAGTCTCAGAGGTGCATAAATCCTGGGTGGTGTTCCCAGGGGACATGGTGGTATGTGCAGAGGAGCAGTCGGCTCGGCCCCCCAGATACAGGCTTGCTCTGTCCCCAGCACAGTGGAAGATGACACCCGTCGGGAGCCTCAGCTTCTCCAAGTGAACAAGAAAGGTTTGCAACTACATTCAAGGACAGCTGGAGCCATGCTGGTAACTTCACAGGAAAGTAGGTCAAGTGTGAGGCTGGTGGTCGGGGCTGACGGTGGAAGGGTTAATGGCCCACAGCAGGGGTTCTCAACCCGGGACAACTGTGCCTCCCAGAGGGCACTTGGGAATGTATGGAAACATCCTTTGGTTGCCACAGCTTGGGAAGGAGGTGTTACCAGCATCTGGTGGGTGGAGGCCAGGGGTGCTGTTAATATCCTGCAATGCACAGAACAGCCCCTCTAGATGGCAAAGAATCATCTGACCCAAGATGTCTATAGTGCCAGTCTGAATAACCCTGGCCTATAGTCCACCTGCATTCAGATTTGTCTTATTAAAAAAAAAAAAAAAAAAAAAAAAAGAGGGGGGTGTAGGGGGTGTAGGGGGTAGGCAGAAAGATAAAACTGGTTGCTGGATGCACAGATAGGTAGACAGATAGATAGATGATAGATAGATAGAAAAACACAGATAACTCTAGTGCCGTCAGCCATCAGCTTGTAACTGGGACAGAGACAACATCTCACATTCTGCTTTGAGGACAAGCACACCGCAAGCGGTGTTACAAGACCTTGCCCAAGGAAGGTGAGCCCACTTACCAGGCGAACTCACAACAAGTAACCACTGGGGAGCAAGTTTAAGGCTGCTTAAGTCATCACAGCCGCCCTTGCTCTGTGGGCTCACCTCCATTTGCCTTGGCTGCATGTAGAAAGGACTCAGGGTTGGGGAACCACCCAGAACAGTCCACAGCTAGGCTGTGAGTTGGGAAGGAGGCACACTCCCTAACGACCCCCCCAACTTAAGCCAGGGTCCCCCTTTTAATGTGCCCCCACTCTTCTTAGCACTTGCCAGGGTGTAATTCGGTAATAACCAGTATTATCGTTTAAGGATTATTTCCGTCCACATCATAAGCTCCATGATATTGGCACCTTGCGTGTTCTGCTCACTGCAGCATCCCCAGCAGTGAGCAGGATGCATTCATTGTTTGTTGAGTGAATACGTGACCACAGGTGACGACTGCATCCTGGGAACCAGATCCCAATGAATGCAGCTCCAACAGAGTAGATGCCCAGGGGAGGGCTGTAATCAAGACTGCCTACCAGAACTTGGGCTGCCACATCGCCACCCATAGGGTTCACCTTTTCTTCTCTCTGCTAAGCTTCATCATCTGGTGCCCCAAAGCCAAGGGGTTCACTTGGAATCTCTCCTGTCCCCAGCCAAATCCAACCTAGGGAGGAGCATGGAAAACAGTGCTTGAGAACGCGAGTCGGAACACTCTGGGCCATGTGAAATCAGCGTCTGAAAAAACACAAGCGTAACTAAGACATGTGTGGACATGCTTGGCATCTTTATTTTCTTCCTAAGTACCAATTACTCATCCTGAACCCAAATGGTGGCAAGTTTCCTTCCCAGGAGGACAGATTGCAGATGCCAGAGGAGAGGGGTGGGAAGAGGAGGGCTGAGAAGGGCACAGGATGGGAAGACTGGACGCCACCTTTGCTGCAGACGGGGCGAGCCAGTGCAGCAGGAGTGGCTACCTTCCAGAATAGCTGCAGCCCCCTGCAAGGTTATGCGCGGCACAGGCTTGAAAGCCACGGGGCAATAAAAGTGAGTCATCGTCACCCAGCGAGAGCCAACTCAGCCGCCTGGGGCTCTGTGAAGCGTGTCCCCAGATGCAAAGTTACTCAAATGCTGGAATGAGTTTTGCCTGAATAAAGGGCATAAAAATGTCCGTGTGCATAAAGACCGGCTGCTGTGTATAGCCGGCGTGGCTGATGCCGCCAGGGGCATCAGCTGACAAGCACCACCTGAAATGAGCCTTATGCTGGAGACAGTGTCATAGCCTTTAGAGACATCTGTCCTCAGGCTCCTAACCTGGCTCCCTGGACAGGGACGTCTCCTCTCTGACATTCACGTTCCGCACCCGTAAACGATTGCTAAAGTGCCCTTCATACTCTCAAATTCATGCAACAGTTATGAATAGCCTTGCGTATTGTTCTTCCTGGGGCTGATGTGTGCACTTGAGCCAGAAGTGTCTGCTCTCCAGAGCAGTCTACTAGTGAAAGTGACAGGTCCCAGAACCCAGTGGTCCAGGTTCATATCCTGGCTACATTAGTAGACAGCTCTGTGACTTCAGGAAGATCACTTAACCTCTCTGAGCCTCCGTTTCTTCAGGCTAAGGATAATGTAACCAATGGAAGGGCAGGGAGTCTTTCCCAAATCCCCATCTTTTGACTGGATTCCCCACGGTGCAACATCTTTGGGTTGAAGTTTCTGGACCCTAATGTTTGGGGCAGAAGCCAGAGCATCATGATAACCACGCCATTTGCTCCACAGATAACAGCTTGCAAAGGCCCTCGGCCAGCATGCTCTCTCTCTCTCTTATTACTCTGTGTTATTTTTCTTCGTATACCTATTACCACCCAAAATTGTCTACTTGTTTATTTACTCATTTGCTATCCATCTTCCTCCGGTGGATTTAAGCACCGTGAGATCATGGACTTAGTGTAGTTCATGACTATATTCCTAGCAACTAACACAGCACCCGGCACATAGCAGGTACTCAATAAACACCTGTCACTGCATGAATGAAAGAAAGAGTGAATTGACATTCATTTGGCTGCTTCTCACGTCAACCTTCACAAAGTATCCCCACTTTGCAGATGAAGAAATGGAGCCCTGTGGGGTGGGAAGGACCCGAAGTCACCAGGCAGGGGCTGATACCCAGGTCTGCCTGACTCCAAATCCCATGCGTCAGCCCCTGCCCGGAGTTGTTTCCCCTAAACAAGAATGTTCTGGTGAAGGCAACAGCGCCAAAGAGTTGGGGTGCGAGCTCTGAGCCGGCCAGTCCCACATTCCATCTTAACACCATGATGACAGACTCACTTGGTCAAGGGGCTTAAGCTGGGCTTCGGTCTCCCCATGTGCAACATTAGGATACTACTGGGAATATGTTCCTCTTAAGGGTGAGGTTATCAGGAAGATTAAGTACACTGTGCACCACGCAAATAGCAGGCCCTCAATAAGTGTTAGCTCTTACACGTTACTACTTCTACTACAAGCTTGCAGAAAACCCTCCCCAACCCCCAGGCACGTGTGGTCCTGTGGCAGCCCACACCAGCCTGCTGTCCACATCAGGCCGTGTCCCCTGGCCTCTAGCCTCTAGCCTCCCTGGCATACACCTGCATACACCACACACACACCATATGTGTGGCACGCATGGGCACCTGTGTTCCCTGTGTTCCCGTCAGGCCCTCACCTGTGGGAGGAGACCCCCACTGCCAAGGCAGACTCAGGACAGCAAGCCTCACTGCCCCTTGCTCTTTAATCCACTGCAATCTGGCCCCTCCCTGGAGTGCCCCAGACCTGCCCGAGCCAGGGCCGTAATGCCTTCCACTCGCCACATCCAGCATCTTTTCGATGGTCCTGCGTGTCTCCTGGGAACATTTCATTTTGATGATCACCACCTGACCACCGCCTTCTTCTAACCACCACTTCTCTCAGCTTCTCTGACCCCGCACACGCCGACTGTTCCGTCCCTTCCCGCCCAGATTCACTCTCTCCCACGCTCTTCCACCAAACATTTAATGAGATTCTGTCCTGAGTGGAATGTGGCTGGGGCAAGGTGAAGGGCGGGGCAGACCCTCGGAACAGTATGCTCCCAGGGCAGGAGGCGGCATCGACACCACCTGGGATCAAATCCCTGCTCTGCCCCCCTGCTAGTTGTGTGTCTTTGGGCAGCTTGCTTAGTGCCCTCCCTGAGGCTCAGTTACCTCCTCTGTAAAATAGGGATCAATTGTGGGAGTTGCATGAATGTCTTAAAGGATTTAGCATAGTGGGTTACCATTGTTGCCCCACCTTAGCCCCACGTTAATCCATTTTCTACACAACAGCCAGGGTGACCTTGACACATAAATTAGGTTTTGGCAATTGCTCACCTAAAACCCCTCCAAAGGCTTCCTGCTGCTCTAAGCATAAAATCCAGACTCCTCGCTGTGGCTTCCCCGGCCCTGACAATCTTCTAACATCATGTTGGGCCACTCGGATTGGTCCAGAAAACTCCAGCCACACAAGCTCATTCCTTCATGGGGACTAATGCGGTGCTGTTCCCTCTGCTGGGAGTGCTGAGCTTCGTCTTCCCCACCCCGCCCCCCGGGTCTCAGCTTCAATGCCACCTTCTTGGAGGCCTTCTCTGACCACGAGGAAGCAGAGTGTCCTCCCTCAGATCCCGATCACCAGGCCCCTGAAGGTACTGCCCCTCATGGCTCACACCCGCGCCCTCCTCCAGAGAACTAGCCTTGGCCAAAGGAGGCTACCACACCTGAAAATGCTGGCAGGTGACGCCCTCCCTGGGGGGCCACAACCCCTTGCTTCCGGGCAGGACAGCGTCTGTGACGTGGTCCACACTCCAGAGCTCTGGTGGGAGCAGGTCAAAGCTAGTTTCTCCTGAAAGCACGTTGTCACGCGGCTCCTCCCCTGTCCTCGCTGGCTTCCCTCACCGTCCTGTCTCCTGAGAGCACCCCTCAATAGATCATGACATGAGGACCCCGTCTCGGTGTCTGCTTCTCGGGAGCCCAACTTCAGACAAGCTGCGTCTCGTTCTTTACGTCGGTTTCTCTCAGAGCGCTCACATTCATTACTACCTCCAGGAGATCTTCAGTGCGTGTCTCCTCTCCGTCTGCTCCACTACGGGGGTGCTCCAGGAGGGTGAGGGTCATACTTGTTCAAGCCATCACTTCACATCCAAGGCCCGGCGCAGGGCTTGCACGCGGGAGGTGCTGGACGACCCTTTCCTGCATTCAGGCTCTCAATAAATGCATCTCTGACGATGGCTTCTTCCCCGGCTTCTCCTCTCTCAGCCGTCCCCTGCATCCACCGCATTTCCCCTTAGGTGACCTGCCAGGATCCAAATTCCGGGGCTCCAGGCAAGGGTTAGCTGTCTGCCCTGGGGAGAGGGCCCCGACTTCTCTAGCCCTGGCCGGGCAGCAGGACCTATGCTGGAAACCTGGGCGTCACTGC
Organism: Crocuta crocuta; assembly: GCF_008692635.1. NCBI lineage: Eukaryota > Metazoa > Chordata > Mammalia > Carnivora > Hyaenidae > Crocuta > Crocuta crocuta. Next base: position 8,128,036 of record NW_027531893.1, read on the forward strand.
TGCTCGCTCAGCCCTGCCCTCCCTGCACCCAGGCGATGGCCCAGACGTGTCCAGGCCAGCAGGTCTACACCGTCCTCTCCCCCACGCTCTGAGCCCACAGCCTTCAGGCCAGCTCAAGCCCATGTGCAAAAGCCCTGAAAGTTCACAAAGCTGCATTCCAGTGCTTTGCCTGAGCCTGGCATTCAAAGCCCCCAGTGATAAATCCTCAAACCATCTCTTCCAGGCTTTTTGAGCAATAGCAATAGTGATAGAAAAGGTCTACAGAGCTCTACACTGGGGGTGCATGCCTCCCTGGAACACGGACAGCATCTGCCTCCGACCTAACAGCTACTCAATACACATTCGATGAGGAAAATTATTACAAGGTGCCGGGCATGTTATCTAGACTGTATTTAATCTGCATGGCAAGCCTACAGGGTGAGGACACTGAGGCTCAGAGACACGACCACTTCCCTCCAGGCACCCAGCTGGGGCCGAAAGCCTGGGCTGACCAAGCTGAGAGCTGGGCATGGAGTCACTATGCTCCCAGCCGCGGTGCCCCTGCCCTCTGGCTACTGCAGAACCAGGCTACTCATTCCCTGTCTCACACTATGCCCCACCTCCCCACGCCTTCTAACCTTTGCTCAAACTGGGCCTTTCCTTGGAATGTCCTCTCTGTTCCTGCATATACAGACTCTGTATAGCCTCCCCTGAAAACATCATGTCCACCAAGAATTCTTTCAGATCTGTCCCCAGCCACTGTGTCTTCCATCAGATCCTCAGTGGACTTCAATCCTTGCTCATGGAGTCACACAGTCATTCAACAAACATCACCTGAGCGGCTACTCTGGGCCAGGCCCATGCCAGGTGCTTGGCACAAGGAGGTGGATGTCACAGTCCCCTGCATTCAAAGGCCTGACGGTCAAGTTAAGAAGTCCATCTGTCCATCCATCCATCCAACCATCCACCTATGCATTCATTCAGTAAATACTGACTGAGCTCCAACTGTATGCCAGGCATTGCTCTATGGGCTGGGTGGACAACAGTGACAGTGTCTGCCCTCAAGGAGCTTACAGTTTGGTGGGAGAAACAGATGATAAATAATAACCCCTGTGTGTGGGGGGGACTCTTCTAAACACATCACACCCCACACTGGCTTAATCCTTACAACTACCTTATGCCACGGATGTGGTTCTCTCCATTGCACAGACGAGGAAACTGAGACTTGGCACAATTCAGTAACTTGACCAAATCATGTCGCTTGTGAATGCCAAGGGGACTAAGATCCTAACCCAGGACCATAAAATCCATGCTCTTAACCACACACTGTACTGTTTCCCTAGCAATTATCCAAAGAAACAAGAAACATGTCAAATGGCAGAAGTACTCTGCATAGAAAAAACATAAAGTGACATGAAGGAGATGGGCAAGGTCATGAGGGGTGGTCGGGGGAGGCCTCTCTGAACAGGTGACATCTGAGCTAAGCTCTCACTCACAAGAAAGAGCAGACATATGAAGTGGTTTACAAAATTTCAGGCCCCTCAGAACCCCCTGGCAATGTAAAAATACATAAACTCCTGAGCTTCACCCTGGATCTGTGTTGAAACCCAGTAGTGAAGGCTGTATTTCTCCTTCCCCTTCTCCTTTTTTTAAATTTTATTTTAACAAACCCTCTAGGACTTCTGTAGTCAGACTTAGAAGCCACAGGTCAAGGTACAGACAGATGGAAGGACAGGGAGACTTATAAGTCAATATGTTGTAACTATGAATCCCAGAGCTATGTCCAAGGAGCTAAAAGCACAAGAGCCCTGCGATTCTCCTTCTGGGAAAACCCAGGAAGGCATCAAGGACGAGGGGACCTTTGAACCACATCTTAAAGGGTGAGCAGTTTGCAAAGAGAAAGGAGGAAGAGAGAAAGAGAAAGGAGGAGGGCCCCAGACAGAGAGAGCAGGACAAGATGGCAACAGGGAGCTGTGACTGCATTAGGAGCAAGGGTTGGGTGCAGGGGTGTGCAGTGCAGTACGTGGGGGATGGAGTAGGAATCTAAGGCTGGAGCTGGGGCTGTGAGGGTTGGATGGGGAAGAACTGTGGCATCTCAGTAGGCCAGAGTTTCTCCATAGGTGTCAGAAGGCACCATGGGTCACTGGTTGGAGTGGCTTCCCTCGGCTGGGGAATGGCCCTGAGTGGGGCTGGTAGTGAGGTGGCTGTAGCAGTGGAAAGTTTATAAAGAAATAAAAAGGCCTGTCTGTGGGCCGTAAAGGAGATTTACGGCTCCCACTGAATGTTTTCTGGCCTGCATGAGAATTAGTGTGCTCCCAGCAAACAAAAGTCCAGGGCTGGGTGGCTTTCCAGAAGAATTCTACCAAACATTTAAGGAAGAGTTAACACCTATTCTTCCGAAGCTGGTCCAAAAAATAGAAGGAAAACTTGGAAGGAAGACTTCCAAACTCATTCTACAAGGCCATCATTACCTTGATCCCAAAACCAGACTAAGACCCCACTAGAAAGGAGAACTACAGACCAATTTCCCTGATGACCATGGACGTAAAAACTCTCAACAAGGTACAAGCCAACCAGATCCAACAATACATTAAAAAGAATTATTCACTGTGAACAAGTAGGATTTATTCCTGGGATGCACAGCTGGTTCAATATCCGCAAATCAGTGTGGTTCATTACATCAGTAAAAGAAAGGATAAGAACCACATGATCCTCTCAACAGATGCAAGAGAAAGCATTTGACAAAAAAAAGCATCCTTTCTTTTTTTCCCCTGTGTTTCCTTCCTTCCTTCCTTCCTTCTTTCCTTCCTTCCTTCCTTCCTTCCTTCCTTCCTTCCTAAATATAATGTACTGTCAAGTTGGCTAACATACAGTGTATACAGTGTGCTCTTGGCCTCAGGGGTAGATTCCCATGATTCATCACTTATATACAACACTCAGTGCTCATCTCAACAAGTGCCCTCCTTAATGCCCATCACCCATTTTCCCTACTCTCATTGCCCCCCGCAGTTTGTTCTCTGTATTTAAGAGTTTCATGGGGCACCTGGGTGGTTCAGTTGGTTAAGCGTCCAACTTTGGCTCAGGTCATGACTTCACAGTTCACAGATTTGCACCTGGCACCAGGCTCTGTACTAACAGCTCAGAGCCTGGAGCCTGTCTCCCTCTCTCTCTGCCCTTCCCTGACTCATGCTCTATCTCTTTCTCTCTCTAAAAAGAAAATAAACATTAAAAATAAAAATAAATTAAAATTAAAAAGCAGAGTTTCTTATGTTTTGCTTTCCTCTCTGTCTGAAACTATGTTTTCCCTTTCCCTTCCCCCATGGTCTTCTGTTAAGTTTCCCAAATTCCACATATAAGTGAAAACATATAATATCTTTCTCTGACTTACTTCACTTAGCATAATACCTTCCAGTTCCATCCACATTATTGTAAATGGCAAAATTTCATTCTTTCTCATTGCCAAGTAGTATTCCATTGTATATATAAACTACATCTTCTTTATCTATTCATCCATTAATGGACATCTGGGCTCTTCCCATACTTTGTCTATTGCCAATAGCACTGCTATAATCATTGGGGTACTTGTGCCCCTATGAGTCAGCAATCCTGTATCCCTTCGATAAATTCCTAGTACTGCTATTGCTGGGTCGTAGGGTAATTCTATTGTTAATTTTTTGAGGAACCTCCACACTGTTTTCTAGAGTGACTGCACCAGTTTACATTCCCCCCAACAGTGCAGGACGGTTCCTGTTTCTCCACATGCTTGCCAACATCTGTTGTTTGCTTAGTTGTTAATTTTAGCCACTCTAACCGGTGTGAAGTGGCATCTAATTATGGTTTTGATTTGTATTTCCCTGATGATGAGCAATGTTGAGCATCTTTTCATGTGCCTGTTGGCCATCTGGATGTCTTCTTTGGAAAAGTGTCTATTCATGTCTTCTGCCCATTTCTTCACTGGATTGTTTGTTTTTTAGGGTGCTGAGTTTGATAAGTTCTTTAAAGATTTTGGATACTAACCTTTTACTTGATACGTTATTTGCCAATATCTTCTCCCATTCTGTCAGTTGCCTTTTAGTTTTGCTGACTGTTTCTTTTGCTGTGCAGAAGCTTTTTTTTATCTTGGTGAAGTCCCAATAGTTCATTTTTGCTTTTGTTTCCCTTGCCTTTGGAGATGTGTCAAGTAAGGAATTGCTGCAGCTGAGGTTAAAGAGATTGTTGTCTGTTTTCTCCTCCAAGGTTTTGATGGCTTCCTTTCTCACATTTAGGTCTTTTATCCATTTTGATTTTATTTTTGTGTGTGGTGTAAGAAGGTGGTCTAGTTTCATTCTTCTGCATGTTGCTGTCCAGTTCTCCCAGAACCATATGTTAAAGGGACTATCGTTTTTGGATACCCTTTCCTACTCTGTCAAAGATTAGTTGGCCATACATTTGTGGGTCCAATTCTGGGTTCTCTATTCTGTTCCATTGATCTGTGTGTATGTTTCTGTGCCAGTACCATAGTGTCTTGATGATTACAGCTTTGTTGTACTGGTTAAAGTCTGGGATTGTGATGCCTCCAGCTTTGATTCTCTTTTTCAGTATTATTTTGGCTATTTGGGGTCTTTTGTGGTTCCATACAAATTTTAGGATTGTTTGTTCTAGCTCTGAGAAGAACGCCAGTGCAATTTTGATTGGGATTGCATTGAATGTGTAAATTGCTTTGGGAAGTATCAACATTTTAACAATATTTGTTCTTCCAATCTATGAGCATGGAATGTTTTTCCATTTCTTTGTGTCTTCTTTAATTTCTTTTATAAATTTTCTATAGTTCCCAGCATACAGATCTTTTACCTCTTTGGTTAGGTTTATTGGTAGGTATTTTATGGTTCTTGGTACAATCGTATATGGGATCAATTCCTTGATTTCTCTTTCTTTTGCTTCATGATTGGTGTATAGAAATGTGCTCAATTTCTGTACTTTGATTTTATATCCTGCAACTTTGCTGAAGTCATGAGTCAGTTCTAGCATTTTTTTGGTGCCGTCTTTCAGGTTTTCCTTGTAGAGTATCATGTCATCTGCAAAAAGGGAAACTTTTACTTCTTCTTTGTCAATTTGGATGACTTTTATTTCCTTTTGCTGTCTGATTGCTAAGGCTAGGACTTTCAACACTATGTTAAACAACAGTGGTGAGATTGGCCGTCCCTGTTATGTTCCTGATCTCAGGCGAAAAACTTTCAGTTCTCCATTGAGGATGACATTAGCTGTGGACCTTTCATATATGGCTTTTATGATGTTAAGGTATGTTCCTTCTATCCTGACTTTCTTGAGGGTTTTACTAGTAAAGGATGCTGTATTTTGTCAAATGCTTTTTCTGCATCTATCAACAGAATCATATGGTTCTTATCCTTTCTTATATTGATGTAATGTATCACATTGATTGATGTGCAAATATTAAACCAGCCCAGGAATGAATCCCACTCAATTGTGGTGAATAATTCCTTTAATACACTGTTGAATTCAATTTGCTAATACCTTATTGAGAATTTTTGCATCCATGTTCATCAGGGATATTGGCCTGAAATTCCCTTTTTTTTTGTGGGGTCTCTGGTTTGGGAATCAAGGTAATTACAGCATCATTTCTTGATAAAAACACTCAAGAAAGTAGAGATAGAAGGATCATACCTCAAGATCATAAAAACCATATACAAAAGACCCACCATTATATCATCCTCAATGGGGAAAAACTGAGAGTTTTCCTGCTAAGGTCAGGAACGTGACAAGGATGTCCACTCTCACCACTGTTATTCAACATAGTATTGGAAGTCCTAGCCTCAGCAATCAGGCAACACAAAGAAAGAGAAGGCATCCAAATCGGCAAGGAGGAAGTCAAATTTTCACTCTTCACAGATGACGTAATACTTTATGTGAAAAACCTAAAAGACTCCTCCAAAAACTGTTAGAACTGATCCATGAATTCAGCAAAGTTGCATCATACAAAATCAGTGTACAGAAATTGGTTGCACTTCTTACACCAATAATTAAGCAGCTGAAAGAGAAATCAGGGAATTGATCCCATTTACAATTGTACCAAAACCCATAAAATATCTAGGAATAAACCGAACCAAAGAAGTGAAAAATCTATACAATGAAAACTATAGAAAGCTTATGAAAGAAATTGAAGAAGACACAAAGAAATGGAAAAACATTTCATGCTCATGGATTGGAAGAACAAATATTGTTAAAATGCTGATACTTCCCAGAGCAATCTACACATTCAATGCAATCCCTACTAAAATAACACCAGCATTCTTCACAGAGCTAGAACAAACAATCCTAAAATATTTATGGAACCACAAAAGACCCTGAATAGCCAAAGCAATCCTGAAAAAGAAAACCAAAGCTGTATGCATCACAATTCCAGATGTCAAGCTGTATTACAATGCTGAAATCATCAAGACACTATAATACTGGCACAAAAGAAAATAAAACCTAGAATTAGACCCACAAACATACGGCCAACTAATCTTTGACAAATATGAGAGAATATCCAATGGAAAAAAGACAATTTCTTCAGTACGTCGTGTTGGGAAAACTAGACAGCAACATGCAGAAGAATGAACCTGGACCATTTTCTTACACCATACACAAAAATAAACTCAAAATGGATAAAAGACCTAAACATAAGACAGGAAGCCATCAAAATCCTAGAGGGAAAAAGAGGCGACAACCCCCTCGACCTCAGCCGCAGCAATTTCTTACCTGATAAGTCTCTGAAGGCAGGGGAAACAAAAGCAAAAATGAACTATTGGGACCTCATCAAGATAAAAAGCTTCTGCACAGCAAAGGAAACAGTCAGCAAAACTAAAAGGCAACTGACAGAATGGGAGAAGATATTTGCAAGTGACATATCGGATAAAGGATAAGTATCCAAAGTCTATAAGAACTTACCAAACTCAACACCCCCCCCCCAAAAAAAATAATCCAGTGAAGAAATGGTCAGAAGTCATGAATAGATACTTTTCCAAAGAAGACATCCAGATGGCCAACAGACTTATGAAAAAATACTCAATGTCACTCATCAGGGAAATACAAATCAAAACCACAATGAGATACCACCTCATACCTGTCAGAATGGCTAACATGAACAACTCAGGCAACAACAGATGTTGGCAAGGATGTGGAGAAAAAGGGACCCTTTTGCACTGCTGATGGGAATGCAAACTGGTGCAGCCACTCTGGAAAACAGTATGGAAGTTCCTCAAAAAATTAAAAATAGAATTACCCTATGAGCCAACAATTACACTACTAGGTATTTATTCAAAGGATATAGGAGTGCTGTTTCAGAGGGGCACATGCAACCCAATGTTTATAGCAGCACTATCCATAATAGCCAAAGTATGGAAAGAACTTAAATGTCCATCAACAGATAAATGGATAAAGAAGATGTGTATACACACACACACACACAATGGAGCATTACTCAGCAGTCAAAAAGAATGAAATCTTGCCATTTGCAACGATGTGAATGGAATTAGAATGTATTATGCTAAGCAAAATTAGTCAGAGAAAGACAAATATCACATGACTTCACTCGTATGAGGAATTTAAGATAGAAAACAGATGAACATAAGGGAAGGGAAACAAAAATAATATAAAAACAGAGGGGAGACAAAACATAAGAGACTCTTAAATACAGAGAACAAACTGAGGGTTGCTGGAGGGGTTCTGATGGGGGGATGGGCTAAATGGGCAATGGGCATTCAGGAGAGCACTTTCTGGGATAAGCACTGGGTGTTATATGTAGGGGATGAGTCACTAAATTCTATTCCTGAAATCATTATTACACTATGTTAACTAACTTGGATATAAATTAAAAAAAAAAAAAAAGAACTAGTGTGTGCATCTATCACATCTCCCCACTAAATTGAGACCCAAGTGGAACTAAAACCTGTATAATGTGTTGGCTAAAGCAGGTTTTCCCAGCCTCCTCACTAATGACATTCAGGGCTCATAATTCTTTGTTGTGAGGACTGTCCTGTGCACTGTAGGATGTTTAGCAGCATCCGTGACATATCCACCAGATGCCAATAGTAATCTCATCTCAACTAGTGACAGGCAAAAGTGTCTCCAGACATTGCCGCCTATCCCGTTGAGGACAAAACCGCTCTCAGTTGAGAACCTCTGGGTTAAAGGAAAGGGCTGTGAAGTTCTACCCAATCCTGGCTCTGCCACTTCCTGGCTAGGTGGCTTCAGGAAACTGATAACCCCACTTTACGGATGAAGAAACTGAGTCACCTCTCTGTGCCTCTGCTTTCTCACCTATTAAGTAGAGACAATTAAGTACTGACTCCATCGTCATTATAAGAATTAAATACAGTGATTCATGTGAAGTGCACAGATGGTGAATAGCAGCTACCTTGGGCATTATATATGAAGGAAATGAGCCCTTAGCCTAAGCCTGGACATATGTGAAATACTTAACAAATGTTAGCTGCTATTCCTTCCATTATTATTTTCTTATTCACAACCGCTGTACCCCTCCCTCCCCCGGGCACTTGAATGGGTCTTGCACATACTTGCCGAAAAAAGGTCAGTGGATTGGAATGAGAAAGGAGGGCGCCTACTTCCTAAGACGTGACCTTGCCCCTGTTGGTACTGTCTCATCATCCCCAAGTGCACTAAAATTTGGGAATGGTTATGGTTCCCACGATGAAGCCACCACACTCCCAACCCAAGGATCTCCTAAGGCGTATTCCAAGGAACGCTCACCTTGAGAGGTATTTCTCCTAGAAAGGGTTTCTAGGCCAGAAAATAGAAGACACCCCCTTCTTTTTTGAGCCAGTGAGCAGTGTTGGGTGAACAGAAGCCCTCAGAGGCCTGTATTCTAAGCTCTGGGAAGTCAGGGGGCAAGCCTTGCTCACCACCGTATCCCTGCTCCTTGAACAATGCTGAACAAAAGAGCCACTCGATGAGCATGTGATCAATGAATACACGAACATTTACATGAGGGAACGTGTTGGTTAAAAGCATCTAAGGCAGTGTTCCCAAACTTTCTGGATCACTCCCCCATGGACATCCCCTACAACTAGAGCCCCCCCGCCCCCGTCCAGACACACTTTGTAAAATGTGACCCCTTTGTCACCATGGGGTGACAAAGCAAAGATGAGTGACCACAAAGGCAGGAGTGCCCACAATACACGTTTCTGGCTCCTATGGTTCCCAGGAATTTCATCTTCACCCAAAATTAATTGGAAACATTCTCTTTTAGCTCCAAAATGAGGCCACAGAGGTTGAAAAGAAAATACACTCTTAGGGACTCTTGAAGAAAGGGTTCCATGTTCTAAGAGAAGCCTGGCACCCGTGTGTGTATGCTGTGTATGGCGAGGTGGTGAAGCAAGTGTCATCCACAGACGTGATAGCAACCTCACTCCTCACATCCACGGAAACATCTGTCACGGCACAGGCTCTGGCCCCTATACCCCAAAAGACTAAGTTTTTCCCAAGCCCTGGTTCTACTCAATGGCAATGCTGTCCAATGGCAATCAGGGCAAAGGTCAAGACAACTGTCTTGCAAACTCAGTTTCCAGGTTCTGATTTTTCAAGTATATGTGTTTAGACAAATGTCCCCCTTGTTTGCAGCTAAAACGTCCACCAGGATGAACAGTAAGCAAAACTAACCACTGTGGGAAATGTGCTCCAAAGGGACAAAGACTGTGCAACAGAAAAGGGGGAATATCTTAGTTGAAATGAGACCAGACACATGCACTGTGCTCATTGTATGTCAGATTCTATTCCGGATGTTTCACCGAGGCAAGTCAGCAGACCCTCCCAGCAACCTTCTAAGGGTTGGGTCCTGGTATCATTCCCATTTGATAGAGGAGCCCATTGCGGTTCTGAGGGTAAAGTGACTGGGCCCAGGACACACAGCCAATAATGTGGGAAATGGCATTTGGACCATGGTCAACGCCACACTCTGCATCCTCAGGAACTTGCAGTAATCACAGATGCTATTTTTATTTTTAAGAAAAGTTTTAACATGCACTTAAGTTCTCCATTTATACTACTAACGCCTGGGTTAATTATCTGCTAGGAGTGTGAAACGTATGGGGAAAAGAGTCCCTGTCTATCACCAAGACATACGAGATAGCTTCACTCCCCTCTGACCTAGATGACATACAAGTAGCTTCACTCCCCTCTGACCTAGATGACATATAAGGCAGGGTGTACTTACCATTTGGTGATGACAGGTAGTTAGCAAATCTACCTTTCATGTTCCCTATATGTTCCAAGAAGGTTTAAAACAAACAAAAGTTCTGGGATGCCAGTCCAACCTGCATAATTTTAATGAATTAATGCCCAAAGACATTCAGAACAGTAATATCCATCTCACACCCTGGCCTTTCCCCCACCCACCCCAAAATTACTTGATCCCTTTGTAAACACTGGCATAGTAACACTACCCATTGTACCTCATTCAAGCCCTGGCTTAATCTAAAAACCAGAGCACAGTCCCCATTTTGTAGATGAAGAGACCAAAGGTCAGAGTGGTTGATGTTTTGCCCAAAGTCACAACAGCTAGTAAAGTACACAGGTCTCTGTTTCCAAAAACTCTAGGTCCTGCTGCCTCACATAGTTTAAGGCAAATTCGCCCAAAAAGCCCATAAAAACAGTTTTGGGTTTTATTTTTAGTCAAATATCCTCATGAGGGCTGGAGACATTGTAAATGTTATTGAACTTGAGGTTCTGCTGGCTGAGAACTGTGACCAATTACACAGCTGTTTGTCTGTTCTGAGCTACATCAGGCTCAGAGACCAGCAGATCAGCAGAGTGAAGGTACTAGTAACTCTGAGGTGTAAGGCGAGGATCTTACAAGGGAAGACAGAGGCCAGGTAATCGAACTTAATATGGGTGGGGCCCAATACCTTTAAAAATACATTAATAGTGGGGCACCTGGGTGGCTCAGTCAGTTAAGTGTCCAACTTTGGCTCAGGTCACGATCTTGTGGTTTTTGAGTTCGAGCGCTGTGTCATGCTCTGCTCCGAAAGCTCAGAGACTGGAGCCTGCTTCAGACTCTGCCTCTGTCTCTGTCTCTCTCTCAAAAATAAAATAAACATGTTTTTAAAAGATAAAGCTACATTAATAGTAACACTTCTGATATCCTTCATGTCAATGAGAATGTGAGATAGATATATATATAATCTTTCCCACATTAATTCAGATGGGAGATATGAAACCTATCTGCGAGTTTCACTCATTTTGGGTGCAGACACATTTTGTCACATGCAAACGTAAAATCTCTGAGACTATTGCTTGCTCTTGAAAAGCTAATCATGATGCATCCACTGATCCACTGCTATAAAAGCTATTTCATGCCCTGGCTGAAATTTTTCCACAATCCAAATGGTGGACCATTTCTTCCAGGGCTTCTACAAGGTTGCTGCTGTTTTCCAGGGCGCACGTCCCAAACTGCGGGAGTAAGAGTGAGACTGGGGGTGTGTCAATGCCACAACTTCCATCTGAATATTTCAATCTGAATTTCAGATGTATTTATTAATTCAACAAACTTTCTGAGCAACCGTTTTTTAGTAGAGACCACTGTTCTGACTGTGAGGCTAGCAGGGCAGAAAGGAGACGACCAGGTCTGCCTCCATGGAAGCTTACATCCTACAGAGAAGGGGTGGGGTAGAAAATAAATAAAACAGGGGCACCTGGGTGGGTCAGTTGGCTAAGTGTCCGACTTCGGCTCAGGTCACGATCTCACTGCTCATGGGTTCGAGCCCCGTGTCGGGCTCTGTGTTGACAGCCAGCTCAGAGCCTGGAGCCTGTTTTGGATTCTGTTTCTCCCTCTCTCTCTGACCCTCCCCTGTTCACGCTGTCTCTCTCTCTCTCTCAGAAATAAATTAAAAAAAAAAACATTTAAAAAATAGAAAATAAATAAAACAAATTAACATCTGTAATGATGTAATGAGTAGAATTATGTCCTCCCCCAAAAGATATGTTCAAGTCCTATCAAGTAGGACCTATGAATCTGACCTCATTCGGATATAAGGTCTTTGTTTATTTAATCGAATTAGATGAGGTCTTGCTGTTTTAGGACGGGCAGTAGAACCTATTGTGTCCACTCAGGAGGTGGGAAATTTGGGCACAGACACACAGGGGAGATGGCCGTGTGAAGACAGGCAGAGATTCAAGTGATGGATCTACAAACCAAGGAAAGCCAAAGATGTCTGGCAGCCACCAGAAGCCAAGTAGGACAGAAGCAAAGAAGGATTGTCCCTGGGAGCCTCCAGAGGGAGCACAGCCTGGCAGACACCTTGCCTTCAGACCTCTGGCCTCTGGAACTGAGAGAATAAATTCCTGTTGTTTGAAGCCACTGTGTTTGTGGTGCTTCGTGATAGCAGTCCCAGGAAGGGGATACAACTCCTAACGTGTCACCAGAGAGTGATAAATGGGGTGAAGAAAAATGAGCAGGAGAAGAGATGAAGAGTGACTGGGAAGGTGGCTATTTCCGATAATGGAGTTGAGCGAGGGGGAGAGTGCACAAAGATGGGATTGTGAAATTGGTGCCACCCAAAGCAGAGGTTATCTGAGCTCCAGCTGCCATGAAAAAATACCATAGACCCAACAGCTTGAACGCAGAAATTTCTCACCCTTCTGGAAGCTGGGAAGTAACAGATCAAGGTGCCAGCAAGGTAGGTCGGATGAGGCCTCTCCTCTTGACTTATAGGAGGGGAGAGCACATCTGCTGTGTGCTCACTGACCTCCTCTTTGTGCAAGTATGTAGCCTTAACTACTTCTTATCCCAAACACAGCCACACTAGGGTTTAGGGCTTTGACATTTGGTGGGAGGAGGCAGGAGTGGTCACATATACATTCAGTTGGTAACAGATCTTACCCAAGAGCAGGCTTTACTGATATTGCAAACGATTCAGGTGACCGTGAGACACAGGTATACCAGCAGGAGGCTGAGACACCAGCACGACTCCCCTGGGCCCTGGATTTACAAAGGCCCTGGCCAGAATTCACATATGTGGCCTCTAAGTGACGCAGGCAGGACAACTTCTGTGATACAACACCTCCACGTTATACGTCAATAATTACATGGTCAACAAGGGCATTTTTCCAGAAGTCCATTCATTCCAAGTTCGTTTATCATCAGCAACTCAACCAAGCAGGTTTAGCCTGCTGAAAACCATTCCATACTGAGAATAAGGACCAGGACTGGCTACATAATGACAGTCCCAGTGCATAATGAAAAGGACAGACGCTCTGTTCAAAACTTATTGAAGAATTTCAAGATGGTGGCTGCAGAGAACTGAACAGAGAATGGGGGTTGGGAGAGAGGTTTCTAACCACAAGGCCCTGTGTGACTGATAAGGTGGTGAACCCCACCAAGAGGAGTAAGGAACTTGTTGGCTAGGAGATCTGACCTGATCATTTCCTTAACTGTCTTCTCTCCCTTGGCTTCTCCAGGTTAAGGAGGGTGGACAGGCCAGGGGTGAGGCTCCCTGGGTAAGCAGGCATGGGACCACAGCCTTCTGAGGTGGAGAAGGAAAGTGAGAGGTCCCTGCGGCCCAGCGGAAGGACTTTGGTCCTAGTTCATGGTGATGAGGCCTCATTTGCAGGCTTTGAGTGTGGGAGTCACATGATCTGACATTTCTGAATGCCCTCTCCCTGTTGTTGCGAAAAATAGTCAAAATAAGACATTCCTCGTGATTCTCAAAGTTATAATCACAGGAGAAATGGCCAGAACTGCCATTCTGACCTAACGCAGCAAGTAACAAAAAGGTTCTGTGTTGAGGGCCTGACTTTTGAGTTATGCTTTTATCCTTGGGGCTATCTGTTGAATGTCTGCTCCCCTAGTCAACCCTTAGTGCTATGAATAACACTGTCTCCAGTGCCCAGCACTGTGTCTCACACACACTAACACTCAGTAAATACTTGCTGAATGAATTAGTCCTTTTGAGGCCAAATGTTCCTGCTGTTGTCTTTTTTATTATTATTAATTGTGATAAAATACACATAAAATTTAGTATTTCAACCATTTTTCAGTGATATTAAAGTATATTTATGTTGTCATCTCCAGAACTTTTTGTCAGCCTGAACTGAAACTCTGTCCACATTAAAAATGATTCCCAGGGGCACCTGGGTGGCTCAGTCAGTTAAGCTTCCGAGTTCAGCTCAGGTCATGATCTCGCGGTTCATGAGTTGGAGCCCCATGTAGGGCTCTGTGTTGACAGCTCAGAGCCTGGAGCCTGCTTCAGGTTCTCTCTCTCTCTCTCTCTCTCTCTCTCTCAAAAATAAATATTTAAAAAATTAAAAATAATAACTCCCATTATTCCCTGCCCTCCAGCCCCTAGTAATTACTCTCCTATATTCCTCCTTTATGAATTTGACTACTCTGAGTCCCCATAGAAGTGGAATCACACAATACTTGTTCTCCTGTGTCTGGCTTATCTAATCCAGCATAGTGTCTTCAAAGTTCATCCATGCTGTAGCACATACCAGAATTTCCTTCCTTTTTAAGGCTATTCATTGTACGGATAGACCACACTGTGTTGATCCATTCATCCATTGATGGACATTTAGGTTGTTTCTACCTAATGGCTATTGTGAATAATGCTGCTCACATGGGTGTGCAAATACCTGTTTGAGGACTTGCTTTAGATTCTTTTTGTCTATTTTTTTTAATTACACTTTTTATTTTGAAAAAATTTAAAACCTCAGAAAAATTGCAAAATATCACAATGAAACACAGGTACCCTGTACTTCTATACTTCATGTTAGGTTGGAAAGCAAATCTTGTTTTTTAAATTTTTTAAAATGTTTTATTTATTTCTGAGAGAGAGAGAGAGACAGTGTGAGCAGGGGAGGGTCAGAGAGAGAGGGAGACACAGAATCTGAAGACAGGCTCCAGGCTCTGAGCTGGCTGTCAGCACAGAGCCTGACACAGAGCTCGAACCCACGAAATGCAAGATCATGACCTGAGCCGACGTCAGACGCTTAACCAACTGAGCCACCCAGGTACCCCATGGGTTGAAAAACAAATCTTAACAGCTTTTCTCAGTCACCTGAATTCAACTGTGGGTGGAGAGGAGGTGGGTAAGAGGGAGGGGAATGACTGGTTGCTATCTGAAAGCAAAAGGAAGCTTGCTTTTTAAAAAAAAATTTTTTTTAATGTTTATTTATTTTTAAAGGAGAGAGACAGAATGTGAGCAGGAGAGGGGCAGAGAGAAAGGGAGACACAGGGTTCAAAGCAGGCTCCAGGCTCTTAGCTGTCCACACAAAGCACACAGAGCCTGATGCAGAGCTGGAACTCACAATCTGTGAGATCATAATCTGAGTGAAGTCAGTTGCCCAACTGACTGAACCACCCAGGCGCCCCAAGGAAGCCTACTTTCTTGTGTAATGTTTACATGAGAATGGTCGCCTCATCAGGGCAGACTTTGGGGATGATACATTTTCTCTGAGCCTTACTTTTCTGGACCGTAGAACAGGAATAACTCATACAGCCTAATTCATAGGATCATTATTAAAAAGAACTGAGATGATACAGGCACTGGTCTTATCTCATAAGTGTGTCTAAATACTCATAAGTGTTAGCCATTCTGATCACTAATAATGATTAGCATTTCTATTTTCCACCTGATTTCATTTGATGGCTCAGAGGAACTGTAACTTCCCAAGGTCACTAGAGGCAGGCTGGGATTGGAGCACAACTGTGGATGGTAGAAAGAGGTTCTGAGAGACCTGAATGGTTTGCTTTGGGTCTTTCGACATACTCTTGGCATGTAACCAAGAAGAAGTTTTATTCTTTCCTAAACTCTGTGTACTTAACTCATATTTTGATGGGTTTGGACAGTCAAGCAGGACAAAAATAATACATTTACAAGACAGAGGTGCTAAACAGGACATATTTTCCCTTTGAATATGAGAATAATCAAAATCAGGAAGTCCTAATTCCCCCCTTCATATGAGCATGCACCCTGGAATCCTGGGTTTGTTTTTACCCAGGATTACTCAACAACTTCAGGAGATTCCAGAAGTCATCCAAGGCCACCAAGAGTATAACACATCTCTTGATGGCCACACTAATTCATCAGACTCGCCAAAAGTGGCTGAGCAAATGAGATAGGATAAACAATTAAGCCAACTGAGTTTTCATACTGAGAAACCACAAGGCCAAAATTGTTTCCTCTGAAGACCGTGATCCACAGTCATCACTGGGTATTCCTAATTAATCCAAAACCAACTCAGAGAAATTAGCAAACTGCAGCAGACAGATTAGGGCTCTTCCATAAAGGAATGTAACATCTGCACATATATCTTGCTTGTAATTTTTAGTCACTAGGTAGGATTAGTGTTAGATTAGCTGTACGAATTCACATGAGTCTGATCTGACACGTTGACTCTTTGTGCTGACACAATTTTCTCAAGGAAATTTTCCCAAAGTGAAAATTACATAAAATTCTGAAACTGAAAGAAACTCTTTAAGAATTGAAATTGAGTTTCTAGAAACTGAAATTTTGGAAGTGAGAAGACAAATCTGCACCCCTAAAATTCTGATCTCTATTGCCAAGTTGTCCTTCCTTCGGAGAGTCTTAGCCATTTTCAGTGACAGCAAACAGAACACGAGCACATCCCCTCCACACATGCCCACACACAGGCTCTGGGCTCCACCTTTGCCACTGTGATCAGTAGAAAACAAAGGCATCTCATTTCTAGAGTAAGAATGATGAGACAGTCTAGGGAAGAGAAGTCAACCTAGTCTCCCCAGCTTAGGATGGTATGTCCTTGGAGGGGCCAGAAGAGCAGATCAGCTGTCAGTCAGCCATGTCCCTATATCTGCCTTCCCAAAGGACCTAACCCGAGGCACCTGCCAACCACCGTCTCAGTGAACCTGCAAACAACTCTTGGAAACACCAGACTTTCAATAAGAGCAGAAGCCTGTGGGCCAAGTGAGAGAGTCCCGTGCGTACAGGAGGCAGAGCACTGGACGAGGTACAAGAGCCCTGGGTTTTGCTGTCTTGGGCATGCCATTTCACTTCTCTGGGATACACAGTTCCAGGGACCACCGGTCATATAGACCAATGAAATGGTTCAAATGAAATGAATTTCAGAGACAACTCTGTAAGGCTCCAGTTGTTTAGAGGAGGAGACCAAAGCTCAGAGAATTTAAAGTTCATCACTGAAGAGTGATGATGATGAAAGTTCATCACTCAAATACTTGTTGAGTGACTAACATATTCAGGGTCAGGCATTGTGCTAGAAGGCGGTTGTGAGGGCAACTAGATAAACTTGTCCCTGACCTCACAAAGCTCACAGTCTAGTGCTACAAAAGAGGTGGGCCTTAATATAACTTGGGGTCAGGGACCACTTGGAAAATCTAATGAACCCTCTTCTCAAACCAAAAAAAATTAAATTAAGTAATGTACATGCACAGACCCTCACATAAACACAATTCAGCCTATGTATTCTGGTAGATTCCCTGCCTCTGGGAAACCCATCCATGGCTCCCTAATTTACAAACCGTTCATTTATACGAAACACGCTGTCATTGCATTAAGCTATTTCATTGTTAATCTTTTCACCAACCCATCAAGTAGGAACTCATAGCCTCATTTTACAGAGGAAGAAACCAACACACAGCAGAGTCAGCAAACCCACTCAGATCACACTGCAAGCTGTGTTGCATTAGTTATGTTCTTCGGGTGCAAGTGATGGAAATTTGCTCTGGCACACTCATGAAGAAAAGAAATGAATGGAGAAAGCATCAGATAACTTGAGGAATCAAAGAGAAGGCTGCAGAATTGAGCTCAAAATCCTAAGATTCAGGGCAGCTCTGCAACTCTACATGTTTCCCCCAATCTTTGTATTGCTCTCGTTGAAATACAGGTCAACAAAGTGGAGTTGCTTATGCTAAGCCCCAGATAACCGAACGGAGAGAGAACTTTAATCACAGTGTTGGCCTCTCCCAGAAATGGAATTTTAAACCAGTCAATCGGGAATCACCTGCTTGGCACTAACGAGGTCCTCTGCCTGACAGACCCCCACCATCCACCAAGGGAAAGTGACCTTGCAATAACCATCCTGGTGTTTCCCTGGTATAATTTCCTTGTTCTGCTCCTTGCTGCCTGTGACACTCTCATTTTGTACACCTACTCGGAGCTCCTTTCTATCTGCTAGATGGGATGCTGCCTGATTCAAATCAAGTTTTGCCCAAATAAACTCTTAAAATGTTTAATAGGCTTTAGTTTATCTTTTAACACAGTCCTTAATCAAACTGGAGTCAGGTTCCTCTGAACCCTCTTCCCAAGTAGGCATCAACCTTTGGGTTTCCTTGCTCATCACTGCATGGCCTCACTTGAGAAAAATTCCTGTCGAGTCAGTTTAGTGTGAATCCCCACCTTCCACATTTGATCAAATTCCTCATCTGCCACCATCCCGGGGCGCTGTCTGCGCCCCCATTAGGTCATTATAGGAAGAATGACCCTATCTTCTTCCACCCACGTCTTGCTTTAAATCCCCACTTTTTGTGCTACGTTAGGAGTCTGTGGCAAGACCTCTCGCAGTGGTCCCTTGGATAAAGTCCTTGGTACTATTCTTCAACAAGTGTCAGAATAACTTTTTTTTTGACACCATGGAGTAGATTTTCTGGGGTAGGTCCTATGTGCATGCCTGGCCAAGGGAGGATCTTCACAAGGCTGTGCTCTATGGGAGGCAGATCTCTGAAAGGAAAGGGGAATGCACTGACTAAAAACAAAGTAGGGAGGCCAAAATTACCAACAAACTTACAGGAAAAGTGGCATGTGTAGGACCATGGTTTGGAAGTGAATCCAACAAGGCTATCCCCACCCTCCTTTTGAGATTCTCTGATTTGAACAAAAGTAAGGCTCATTGGTAATTAGTCAAGGTACCTAATTGATGCTCCTCTCCATCCTGAATTTGTAATTTAATTATCCTAATGATATGCCAGAAGTTTGGAACCATCTCTGACCTGTGAGCACTCAGAAAGTAAATCTAAAGCCAAATGGATTGTTAGGCTGTGTCCCAGGCCTTGGATGAGTCATGAATGTGCAGATGACATAGAAGGATAGAGTTCTGCCTTCCCAGCATCTATCCCTCCTTCTGATAACAGTATCCTGATTTCCCCCTGCTCTGTACTCACGAGAGAGTATAGGAATGAGGCAGAAATAATAAGCATTACTCCCAGGACTGAAAATATTCGGTAGATTATTGGGAAATGCATGTTTCTTTCTGGGTTTCCTAGCCTGGAAGGCAGGCTCAGACTAATGGGTGTTTATTTCATCATTTGAGTACCTAGATCCAGCCATGCCTGAAGCTTTATGAACTTTTCAATTAGGTCATTTGATGTTATGTATACGTGTGTGTGTTTTAATGTTAGGTCTATCACCTGGATATAAATACATATATACATATATATATATTTTATTACCATATACACATACATGTATATAAGTATATAGATATATAGGCTAGTATAAAAGTGTGTTATCATGTCTAATCACGTAGTGTGATACCAATGATTTTATTATGATAGTAAAGGTATTTTTTAAATTAAGCACATAATAGAAAACAGACACAGAACAAAAGGAAAAACACAAGAGAGCAAACACAAATCCAGCTCGCTCTTCCTATTCCATTCCTCTCTATTTCCAGGCTCCTTTTTCATAGGCACCCAATATTACCAAGATGCTGGGGTATCAACCACTCACAACTCTGAACCATGGGAATATACAACTGATTTTGAATAAACTAAGAAAATTAAATAATTAACAATCCAAGACTTGAATGTATTTTTGTCACTGCAGTGGTGTGTATTTCAAGAGGCACCTTTAGGGGCTGGCTCAGTCGGTAGAGCATGTGACTCTTGATCTCAGGGTTGTGAGTTGAAGCCTCATACTGGGTGTGGAGCCCACTGAAAAACAAGGGGGGGGCAGCTTTTAAGAAAGGGCATTGTAAGGACACCTGGGTGACTCAGTCGGTTGAGCGTCCAACTTCAGCTCAGGTCAGTCTCACAGTTCACGAGTTTGAGCCCCGCATCCGACTCCGCGATAACAGCCTGTAACCTGCTTCAAATCCTCTGTCTCCCTTTCTCTCTGCTCCTCCCCTGGTCACATTCTCTCTCTTGCGTGCTCAAAAAAATAAACAATTTTTTAAAAGAAAAAAAACCACCATTTTTTTAAAAAAGAGGAGCAATGTATAATCTAATGGAATCAATTAACAATGGAGAAATTTCAGGTACTCACCTGATGCAATGGACTGAATGTTTATGTCCCCTTTTGAATTCATATGTTGAGATCCTAACACTTAACGTGATGGTATTAGGAGATGGGGCCTCGGAGAGGTGATTAGGTCACAAAGGGGAAGCCCCTATGAATGGGATCGGAGCCCTCATAAAAGAGAGCCCAGAGTGCTCCCTCGTTCCTGGCATGTGAGGACTCAGCCGGGACACACCATCTGTGAACCAGCAAGTGCGTCCTCGCCAGACGCCGGGTCTGCCAGCGCCTCGATCTCACAGCCTCCGGAGCTGTGAGAAAGATGCTTCTTGTTTACACCGCCCAGCCTGTGGTATCTTTGTCCTCGAAGCCCAAATAGACAAAGGTATCTAAAGATTTACTGAGCACCTACCATGAGCTAGACAACATGCCATGATGCAAGGATACACAAGCGTTCTCTGCTTGCAGAGAATTTGCAGACAACTTCAGGGAGCAGCTCAGGAAGCAGACTGTTCCACGGTGGAATGGGGAGGTTAGCACAACGCTGTGAGAACACTCCCCAAACGCCTAACCTCCGGAGGAGGGCGCCGGCCACCGGAAGAAGCCTCCTCGGGCCCAGCACATTCGGTCTAGCCCTAGCACGGCGCCCGGCACACGGTGTTTGCTCTGTAAGTATTCACTATGCAGTGAAACAAGCTGATGCGAGACCTGAGTGTTCGGGGCTGTGGACTGGCCTTTGGCACTGCCCCTCCGGCTCTCTCCGAAGGGCACTCTGTCAGGCCGGGCAGTGTTTTCCTCGGCCTCAGAGGGACTGCCAATCTGCTAGCTCTGTTTACTCCGCTGCCACCTCTCCCCTAGTCATTAACGTCCTATTGTCAGGGCTGGAGGCTTTTCACTACCAGCAATTAGTCAGAGAGTTTTGCACACGGTAAACAAACAGGGGTTGCGTTAGGGCCAAACTCAGGCACTGGTGTATGATTGTGAAGCCTTGAAGAGAGAAGGGTAGGCGAATTGGGTTGAACTCTGGGCCTGCCTGCAGCTACCCTAAAACAACTACAAAGAAGTGGAGAAGGTGGAAACATGAGCCAGCAAACCCCTAATTATGTTGATCAAAGTTAATGAATTATGAGGAAAAGGCACCTCCATGGGCTGGGAGGACCCAGTGTAGATCCAACTGGCAGCAGTCTTAATGTCCAAGAACAAATCCCACACACGAAAAACAGCAGACTTGAATACTGCCAAGCAGAGTGAATAAATGGAGATGCAGGCAGATCGACAAAGGCACAAAGAGATGAACAGGAAGGAACACTCATGGAATTGGATAGAAGCTTCAGATGTGTAAGTAGGTGTGTGTGTGTGTGTGTGTGTGTGTGTGTGTGCACACATCATGCCCTAGTCAGGGCAGAATTCCCCATTACAGGGTGCTTGGGTGGCTTAGTCAGTTGAGCATCTGACTCTTGATTTTGGCTCAGGTCATGATCCCAGGGTTGTGGGATCAAGTCCCACATCAGTCTCTGCACTAGGCATGGAGCCTGTTGGGATTCTCTCCCTCTGCCCCTCTCCTCTACTCACACTCTCTCCCTCTAAAATAAAAAAAATTTCTTAAAGAAAAAGAAAAAGAATTCCCCATTAGGCGCAGTGCTCACAATACCTAGGGCCCATGATACTTTTAAGTATCATGTTGTAATTTTACTCTATGGGCACCTGGGTGGCTCAGTTGGTTAAGCATCTGACTTTGGTTAAGGTCATGATCTCGTGGTTCATGAGTTCAAGTCCCACATCGGGCTCTCTGCTATCAGCACAGAACCGGATTTGGATCTTCTGTCTTCCTCTCTTTCCCTTCCCTGCTGGTGCACATGCACTCTCTCTCTCAAAAATAAACAACATTTTTAAAATAAAAAAAAATTTAATAATTTTACTCTAGGGGCGCCTGGGTGGCTCAGTCAGTTGATTGCTGACTTCAGCTCAGGTCATAATCTCGTGGTCTGTGAGTTCGAGCCCCTTATCGGGCTCTGTGCTGACAGCTCAGAGCCTGGAGCCTGCTTCAGACTCTGAGTCTCCCTCTTTCTCTCTGCTCCTCCCTCACTTACACTCTGTCTCTCAAAAATAAATAAACATTTTAAAAATTTACTTTAAAATCAGAAGAAAGATATGAATATGGCAATAATTATTCCAGCTTGCATTTTTATTCACCTTTATACCATCAGAGCTGCAAAATATGATTTTGTATACTTTTTAATTTTTTAATGTTTATTTCTTCATTTTGAGAGAGAGAGAGAGAGAGACAGACAGACAGAGAGCACAAGCAGGGGAGAGAGAGAACCCCAAGCAAGCTCCAGGCTATCAGTGGATAGGAGCCCCTAAGTAGGGCTCCATCTCATGAACTGCGAGACCATGACCTGAACTGAGACCAAGAGTCAGACACTTAACCAAGTGAGCCACCAGGGTACCCCGAATTTTGTATTTTGTATGGAGATAAGGACCCATGACAGCAAAAGTACCTAGAGCCCATAAAATCACATGTGGCCATGGCCCGCCAGCCCCGTCTAGAACAGCACACAGGCTGGCACTAAATAAATTGCTGAATGGATGAGTGAACTGTAAGTGGTCCTACCTGACTGGAATGTGGGACAAGAATTAGATGGACATGAGCCCCAGCTGTGGACGATCTTGACTTTTGGTTAAAGACCTTGGACATTATCTGGAGGGAAATGGAGCCATGAGAGGTGAGTGACACTCAGAATGGAGTTTGGAAAAGTTCCCTTTGGCTGTTCTAGAGGAAGGTAGAGGCTGGGGGCAAGGCAACCACTGTGGTAGAAGGAAGGAAGCACCCGAGGAACAGGAGCCCCTTCTGGTTAGACATCACTCCTGGCCAGCATTTCCCAAAGCACGGCCACCAAAACCTCTGCCGGCACTTGGATACATTGGGACAGCAAGCTCCCATGGCATCAGACAACCTTAGATCATACAATTAGGAAGGCTCTCCCTTCTCATTCATCTCCCAGTGCTGCCCATGACAACACAGAAAAGGTCTATTTGGTGGTAGTCTGACTTTAGATCCCTCTCTAATCTTGGCTAACATCCCTTTGTAACAGTAAGAAGAAGACTAATGTCTTCAGGGCCAAATGTATCTTATTATTCGATAACCTTGTTTTGGTTTTCATTGTATTTATTTGCAAAGTTGCCTTTCAATTACGGAAAGCAATCCAGGATTTCCCATTTATCATGGGGATGTCAAGTCTCTTGCTGAATGAATTGCCTAAGTAAATACAAAAGCAAATTGATTAAAAATGACATCATGAAAGTAATTATGAAGACTGTAAACACAGATGACTAAAATGAAAATCAAGGTGGTACTAGGGCACCTGGGTGGCTCAGTTGGTTAAGTGTCTGACTCATGATTTTGGCTCAGGTCATGATCTCATGTTCATGGGATCGAGCCCCATGCCGGGCTGTGTGCTGACAGTACTTCGTCTGCTTGGGATTCTCCCTCTCCTGTTTCTCTGCTCCTCTCCCCTACTCCTCAAAAACAAAACAAACAAAAACAACAACAACAAAGAAACAAAAACAAAAAATACCAAGTTGATACTCAAATGGCTAGAGTTTAGGAAACACTAAACACTGTTCTATGCAAAAAGTATACTGTCCTACATTGTCTCTCATTCTCTACCTCACAAATTGTTCCAGAGATGTTGTCTGCATGTAGAATTGCAGGCCTTGGGGCAGAAAGCAGGCGCTTCCAGGGAGGCCCCTGGCACTGACCCAAGATTCCAGGAAGAAGATCAGCCCTCCTGCTCCTGTCTCTCCTCCTCCCCTCTAGTCTGACAGCAGACAAACTAGCCTGGGACAATGTTAAGAACTGTGAAGGTCTGGGATGCCTGGGTGGCTCTTAATTTTGGCTCAGGTCATGATCTCATGGTTTATGAGTTCGAGCCCCACATCGTGCTCTATACTTACGGTGTGGAGCCTGCCTGGGATTCTCTCTCTCTCTCTCTCTCTCTCTCTCTCTCTCTCTCTCCTCTCCTCTCCTCTCCTCTCTAAGCCCCTCCCTTGTTCTCTCCCTCTCTCAAAATAAGTAAAATAAACTTAAAGGGAAAAACAAGAACTGTGAAGGATCAGAGATTTTAGCCCTCTTACATGCTAACATGTTAGCCAACCACAATTTAATGGATGTTGCTAAAAGACATGAAACTCCTGAGTCATACAAAAAGGACAATTGTTACTCACAAGATTAGCCAGAGTATTAGCATTTTGGGTACCAGTCCGTCCTTTCCAAATTTTCACAGGGCAACAGAGAGAGTCAAATAACAGCCATACCCATAGCAGATAATGTAGGGAGAGTTCTTGAGCCTGGAGAACCTGAATCTTTTATAACAGGCAGTAAGCAAGCTGCTCCTTTGTAAGAGGGACATTATCTTAATTACATTAGACAGTAAGCACCCCTGCCTTTTGACCTGAAGGAAGTCAACATCTCTATCTTCCAGAGCTGTTCATTACACAAACATCCTTGTAACGTCCAGAATAAAAGGCATTTAGTTCCTTGCTTCATATGGTGTGAACAAGAAGTGAATGGATGAATGAAGAATGGATGGATGGATCGATGGATGGATGGATGGATGGATGGATGAATGAATGAAGAACACTTCACCATAGTTGAACTGCCTTTCAAGGCTGGCCCATGAAGCACAATGGAGAGTTTATAGCCATATACACATAGTTAACATTTACTGAAAACTTCCTGGGTGTTACAGGCATGTTGTTTCCCTGCAATAGCTCCTTCAGGTTGATAGTATCCCCATGTTACAGACGAAAAAGCAAAGGCTCAACCAAGGTGAATACATTGTCCATGATCACCCAGTTAGAAGTAGGAAGACTGGGATTTGAACCCTGGTCTGACTTCAGACTTCTGGTATCCCTCTCTATCAGAACACCTGTTACCCAGATAAAGTTAGATGGCCAGGAATACTTGTACTTGCTTTTTACCCACTACACAATCTTGCACTGCATTTGCAAAGACAACACTGGTCCAGATAAAGGCTTTGTCCCATGCCAACTGAGCCCTCTGCCAGCCCCAGGTGGTGATCCAGTGGTCTACATCACTTCCTTGTGGACCCTGGCTCCATGAAGGTCAAGGTTCCAACAGAGCCATACCACTGTTAACCACCCCTGGAGCCAGGATGGCTTTTCTTTGACTCAGGAGTAAGGAAAACACCCAGGTGGGAACAGGGCCCTAGGGTCAGAATGGGGGGCAGGCAGACAAGTCGGGGTGCATGATTGCCTAGCGTCATACTTAAATGAGGCTGCCTCAATGGGTTATAAAAACGCTTAAGTGAGGGAAGAAGGAAGATCAGTGATGATGATGCTTTTCTCAGTCACTACATACTAATTACGATTGCTTGTCACCCTAATATTTCTTTCCCTGGCAACATCAGCTCCACTTAAGAGAGGAAGATGTTGCTGCCCTGAAACAGACAGACCTGAGTTGATGGGGCAAGTTGGAGATACAAAGAGTGGTGGAACCCAGGTCTTCCATCTCCCAACCTCAAACTCTAGTCTCATGCACCGCTATCTGTCTGAGCGACACTACCTGTCAGAGAGAGCCCTGGATGCAAATCACTGGTGGCAGGAAGCATGTCTATAAATCAAGAGTAGCATTTTATATGGGACACAACACCATCATTTCATCTCTCAGGTGATCAATGCATCATCCCTTTTGGGTCCTGCCTGGCCCCGCAGTGGCTTCTGCGGGATTCACTAGCATGCAGGCAAGAATCTGTATCTTCCAGGAAATCTTAGAATCATAAACTATCATCAAGGAGCTGAATACCATGACTCCACCAAGCTTGAGGCCTCCTTCCTGCCACCACCAGACAGCCCGAAGCCAGAGAAGCAAGGCTTACAGTCAGCACTTGAGGTGACCACCACACGTCAATAGGATTACCCTTGAAGGCTCCACTTGGAGCGCTCTACCCGCACTATCTCTATTAGGCCCAGTGCAGCCAGCGTTGCTCACTTCCAGTAGTGAGAAATATCACTGCTTCCTTTGTTATGTGTGAGATGGTATGGATGAGCTACATTTAGGGGTCAGGCTATCCCTTAATGTGTAGCAATCTGCGTATCCGTTCAAGTTCTCACTCTGCAAGAGCTGTGCTGGTCCCGACTGCCCAAGGGACCCGTGGTCTCACCTCCCCGTGGCACAATCACCCCAGAGCACAGATCACAGATTGGAAGGTGGGATGCCCCACACTATTTTAACTTCCCTCTTTCCTTTTCTCCCTCCCTCTCCTCCTTGAGTGAGGGTAGCTGAGTTTACATACGTTATTCGCATCTAGGATATGATGTCACTTTACTCAACAGAGTGTGGTCCTTGGAGCAGTCACCTCTGGGTTCAAATCCCAACTCTTCCACCTCCTGGCTGTGATGCCTCAGAAAAGTGACCTTGGTCTGCTCAAAGCCTTAATCGCCTCCTCTGTTAAGTGGGAATTATATAGGTTGCCATGAAAATTAGAAGTAACTTTTGCTTTACCACGTCCTTAGTAACGGAAGGACATTATGGCATAGCAAACTCTATCCCACAGGCCAAATCCAGCCCACAGCCTATTTTCATGAATAACGCCTTATCAGCACATGGCCACATCTGTTTGTTGATATGCTGTCTATGGCTACTTTCCTGCCACAAGGGCAGAAATGAGTAGTTGCAACAAAAAAATGCATGCTCACAAAGATGAAAAGCTTTATATACTATCTGGCTCTTTGAAGAAAAAGTCTGCTGACCCCAGGCATAGCTCATTGCAATAATAATAACATTAAATTAATTGAACAAGGAGGCCTTGACTGAGGTGGTTCTAAAACCTTAGCAGCCTACAAAAGCAACCCAAAACCTAAGCTGGGCAATCAGAACCTGCCTGCTGAGCTGGATACCTAACCTAACCTAAAGGTCTCTTGTTATTCCAAATAAGGAAGGTCACCCTGCATTAACCAGGCAGTGTTTGCCTACGACGGCTTCCTCCCTCCTGCTTACCTAGGGCTATCAGACCCTGTTGCTTGTCCTTCCCTTCAGAGCTCCTTTCTATTTTCCAGACTGGATGCTTCCCGATTCACTAAATAAAAGTCAACTAGAGCCAAAAATTAATATTTATTTACTTTTAAGCCGGGGGAGGGGGCAGAGAGAGAAGGCAATAGAGGATCCAAAGCAGGCTATGCACTGACCGCAGAGAGCCCGAAGTGGGGCTCAAACTCACGAATTGCAAGATCATGACCTGAGCAGACTTAGAGATCACGCATGACACTTAACCAACTGAGCTACCCAGGCACCCCAATAATAATAACAATTTTTTACATGTTTTAAAGTCCAAAAGAATGTAAAGACCTTTTCTAGAAGATTTGCTTTTGTAGGGGTTCAGAATATGTCCCCCCAAATATGCCACTTTGCCATTTTGATTATTTTGAATTAAAGGTGCTTCAGAAATAGCCAAAAAAAAAAAAAAAAACCACTCTGACCCTCCTTTGTCCTCCTGAAAACCCAAGTGAAAGGTGCCCTCCCAGTTCCAGGAGGCGAGAAGGCATTCTCATTGATCAGGGAGCATAAAGCAAGCTGAGGGCAAAGCACAAGCTAGCACGCGCGTGCGCGCGCGCGCACACACACACACACACACACACACACACACACACACCCAGGTGGGATATGTGTGATGCTCCTCGGGCACTCCTGGCTGTTCGGGAACAAAGGAGAGGACAGAAAACAAATGGTTAGACTGATAGGGTCTCCATCAGTTTACAAGTTTCTTAGTAATTTGATAAGTAAAGGACAGTCTTATCAATAGCCTAAAGTCCAGGAACTCCCTACTGCCTTTAAAAACTTTTTTTTAATGTTTATTTATTTTTGAGAGAGAGAGAGAGAGTGTAAATGGGGGAGGAGCAGAGAGAGAGGGAGACACAGAATCCAAAGCAGGCTCTAGGCTCTGAGCTGTCAGCACAGAGCCCAGCATGGGCTTGAACTCACAAACCATGAGATCATGACCTGAGTTGTAGTTGGGCGCCACCTCCTTACCGTCTTAATGTTAATTCTTTGCTAGAGGGGAAAACAACCCTAGCTTGATGATAGCTAGGCTTCCAGTAATCTGTAAGTCTTTAGCATATTAAAATCCTTTTAAGAAACTTCCTGTTGGGGCGCCTGAGTGGCTCAGTCGGTTAAGCATTGGACTTCGGCTCAGGTCATGATCTCAAGCCCTGCATCAGGCTATGTGGTCACAGCTCAGAACCTGGAGCCTGTTTCAGATTCTGTGTCTTTCTCTCTCTGTCCCTTTCCCGCTTTCGCTCTGTCTCTGTCTCTCTCTCTCTCTCAAAAATAAATAAACATTAAATAAGAAATAAAAAGGAAAGAAACTTCCTCTTGACTTTACCTCCCCCAACTCCACTGTATATAACCAATCACTCTTCACAACCCCAGTGCAGCTCTTCCTGCCCACAGGTCCCCATGCTTTCATAATATCACCCTTTTGCACCAAAGACATCTTCAAGAATTCTTTCTTGGCCGTGGGCTTTGAACCCCCATCACCCCACAACCTCATCATTGTCATCTGAGACAGGGAACCCCTTTGTCTTGTCAATTCTTCATAAATTGTTTCTTTGCCTAAAAGGTATAAAAACTTCCTTCTTTGGTCACTTCTTTGAGTCTTACATCTCTGTGGGGCTTCCGTTTAATTACAATGTAATTACATTTATTTTTCTCCTGTTAGCCTGTCTTTATCACAGGGGAGGATTCTCAGCCAAGAACCTAGAAGGGAACATTTTTTTTCTCCCCTACACTTCCTGCCAATGGGGGAAAGTGAATGGAGCCCCTCCTCCGCCTCTTTCAGCTTTCTAAGTGAGGGGGTTCAACTCTTGCCGCCGTCATTCACTTTGCTTGGAAATCTGGACCAAGATGTTCAGAACCTGGATACCTCCCTGCCTTGGAGTTACCTCAGAGTTGTACCCCAGGCTCCCAACCTACCTGGCAGAGTCTTTCCAACAGGCATGCAACTCCCCAAGCCCCTGGTCTTCCCTGCCTTGAGCCAGTTCTCAGTGTTTACACTGCATCTGGCTTCCTAGAATAGACCTTCAAGAAGGCAACCTGGGACCCCTGAGGGCAGAGGCTGGGGGAGGAAGAAAAGAGTCTCTTTCTTGGTTTAAGGTGGAGTTTCTACACACAGGTCAGGCCTCCCAGGAGGCAAGAGTCGTCTCTTCACAACACCTGGTTTTTATCATACTACTAGTGCATCTTCTTCTCCTCCTGAGTTGCATTATGAAAGACCCCTGCTACGGGGGGGTGGGTAGAGGCGGACTCAGGAAACAGGGAGGGGGCTGGGGAAGAAAAGGAGGTGTGAAGCTTTCTACCTCAATCTGTGTCACACAACTCCTGGAACAGACCACAGCAGCTGCCTTAGAAGATTTGTACTTTGAGCCAGTAATGGCGCTACGAGCCTTCATGGACTTGTCATCTGAGCTCCATTTTGGTATTGGCTCTGTTCTTATTCTTTTTCTTATAAATGAGACCAAAGTGGTTAAATGACATGCTTCTGATCACAGAGCTGAAGTGTCAGACCCAGTCCTCAAAACCAGGATGCCTGAGGCCAAACCTTATACTCCATCAGATCATAAGTCCCCCCAAAAATGTTTTTAAATAATTCTCATTCAAACAGATATTATGCATGTGTCCAAATCTTATTGAGGGAAGCAAAATAATGACAAGACTACTTCACTGTGGGAAATTGAAATGTTGGAAACACTTAAGAAAAAAGAAGAAGAAAAAGAAAGAAAGCTAAGATAGAATTGATATTACCAAACTAGACACAAAATCAGTTAATATCCTATAGGACACTGAAACTATAATCTTTGGGTTAATCTCTATTAGACAGAAAAGAAACATCATCATACATCATTACTAATTTTACAAAATGGTACGATGTCTGGGCACTAATCAGTTGTGCACAGTTGCATTCCCTGAGGGTGTAAGCAAAGCTTTAGGTGGGCTCTTTAGATGTTCTAGCAGGTTGTGGTCATCTTTTTTGTCTTAGTTCCAAGTTTTAGATGGTTCTCCTCAGCAACTCAACCTTCATATTATTATTGCTGTTGTTTAGATGGTAATGGGGGCACTGCTCCTTGATCCCCTCAATAAATCCCCAACTATCCTTATCCTGGGACTTCCCTGTGGCCCCATTTCTCTACTGCTCCCAAGTCTGGTTGGGACCAAGATGTGGAACTATCTCACCAGGCAATAATCAAGTCTGACACTTGGGCAGGAGCCGGGGACGTGAACTTCCTTCCAGCTTTTAAGGATGTGACTCATAATGCAATCAGACAACAGGGAAACTTATGTACCGGGATCTTCACCCTTTCTGCTTTGGCCACTCTTGTATTTAAAATGACTTCTTCTCGCTGCCTGTCTCTATTAACCTCAGTTTCTGTTGGAAAGTCAAATGCCTCCAAGGAAAGTCATCGTGTTCAGAGGCAAATGAGCAGAAAATCTGCTACTGGCTAATTGGGAAATGTACCGTGAGCAAAAAGTCTTCTGTTCAAAGGGGCCCCTCTGGTCTTGTCCTTGTTTTCTGGGGAGGAAACTAAAGATGAAATCAGGGGAGAAATGGCTCTGTTTCTCCCCTTGTTGAAGTTCACATTTTTTCCCTTAGAATTAACCTCTCCATATAATTTTAACCATCACTCATGTCCTATGAATTTAAAACATTCATAACTTAATCCTGATGTTGTGAGGTCATCGAGCACAATGGCCAAGAAAGAATTCCTGAGACACTGTATGGTGCAATTTAGTAACTGTAGTTAAGTAGCTCTGGGACAGGACTATGGGCAGAAAGAGCTGCACCTTTGCTGTGTGAAACTGGTGGTTATATGCTTAGTGCTCAAGAGGGAGGGAACGTGCAGGGAATATTAGATCCTAAGTGTCTTCTTCAAATTTCAGCTCATAAAACTCCTTTCACAAGATTTCTCTGGTGCTTATCATTCAGTTTGATTTTAACTCTCAGTGAGATATACAGGCAGTCCTGAGACCCTTTAAGAGTGTAGCAACCAGCATGCATTTATTTGATCCTCATCGAAACTATGCACACTATCAGTCAGCCTTCCACACTAAAGGTTAATGTTTTCTGCTTCTACCTTTCATTTCTGGTGTTTCCTTCGATTCAGAAGATGGACCTTTGGACATGGAAATAACATCTTGTAATAATGCTCACAGTAAGAACAGACACTTGCCTGTGAGTAACAGGAACTCTAATTACAATGTCTTATAAGAGCAAACGTGAAAGTGTATTTCTCTTTCCCCCTCAAAAGGCAAGCAGCTTTGGTGGTTCTGTTTTGCAAAGCTGTCAGGAGCCTGGGAGCCTTTAATTTAATTGTGTTTTCATCTCTAAGGTGTTATTCTTGTTCTTGAGGCCCAAAGTCCACATTCTAATTGGTAGGAAGGAGAAAAATGACCAAAGGAAGACACACAGCTTACTTTAGAAGGCATAACCTAGAAGCTGTCCATAGCACTTCTTCTCACAACCCATTGGACAAAATGTAGTCACATGGACATGTCTTATCATGAAGGATCCTGGGAAATGTAGTTTTTATTCTGGGAAGCCTATGCAGCAGCAACCTAGCAGACCTCTTAATGGAGAAGAGGGGGATGGCTTTTAGAGAATGGCAAGCAGATTGTGCCATGGCTAGGTAGCTGAGTATTTGACAATTTCCAGACCTGACTGATGATTTTATTGCTTTGCCAGGAGCTTCTTTAAGAGAAATTTACCCAAGACAAAGTTGTTAAATACTTGAAATTCTTTCCAGTGAGTTATATAACAAGTGAAAAAAGTGAGTTCTTTTTATGGATGTGTGTGTGTGTGTGTGTGTGTGTACACATATATATTTATCTGCCCTGGAAATTTCTGAAAGGATACTCCGGAGACTGTTAAAAATGGTTAACTTTGGAGAGTAAAACAGGCTGTGAAGAGGAGGGAGGCTTTACATTTCATTTTATTCCCTTCTATGCTGTTAAAGACACTTACCATGTATATGGACTTCCTTTATAATAATGAGAACCAGTTAATGAAAATAAGTGAGCTTCTGGCTTTGACTCAAAAGCATACAATTTAAAGTTGGAAAAAAGGGATGCAGAGGAAATTCAACTCAAGATATACTATCAAATGGGGGTGGGGGTTGGGGGAAGCAGTTGATGATTCGTTTGACTACTATGATCCAGTACGGGTTTTTAAATTATATATAGGATATAAATATACATTATGTAAATGTGAATATAGATAGACATCGCTACATAAAAAAAGAGTAACGAATTGGAGGAGTACACATCAAATCATGAACTGTGCTTATCTCTGGAGGTTAACCATGTGGAGGAGTTTACTTCCTCTTTTATTTATTTTCGTAATGACTTTATTATTATATTGGCTCATATTTTAATAAGCAGGAAAAAAAAACCACCAAGATAAAAATGGAAAGATTCCAAGGAGGCTTTTTTTAATTCCTTCTACAACAGCTCTAGCATTTAGACTTCCATTAAATAATTTCAATAAAGGAGAATTCATTCATTTATTACAGAAAAATAGTATGAATTATGGCCCACCATGCTGGGCCCTAGGAATACAAAGAGAAAATAAACCCAGAAGGGTCTTCGTTTTGGAGCCCTAAGCAGTCAAATGAGGGTAAGGTTGGTAGAGGAGGAGGTGGGGAAGGAGGAGAGGAGTCAAGACAAGAGTTAGGGTGGATCCTGCCTGTCTTTTCATGGTTGTATCCCAGTTCCTAGACTAGAAGCTGGCACATAATAGGTTCTCAGTAAATATTCATAGAAGAAATGAGTAGCAGAGGAGGAAGAAATGGCAAATAATCTAATTTGTCAGGTCGAAGGGTCATTCTGCCAGCACTGGAAGAAAGAACCAGGGATAGGATAAATGAAGGCAGCAGTGATGGTCAGTGGAGGGGGTAGGGGGTGCGCAGGGAACACAGAACTGGATGTCAGAGAAAAAGAACTGGAAGAGAGACAAGGGGTAACCTCTAATTCTCAGGCTGTCCTTTCTTTTGTGACATCTTCCTCCTTGTGCCTTCCACTCATTGGTATTTTGCTACATAAATAAAGGTGTTGTACTAGTATGGTGATTAGAAAGTTAATGATAATTACAATCACTTCCTTTGGTTCTCTTGCAATTAGTCTAGATAAGATATTTCATTTGGTATATACATTTTATTCAATTATACTGAGCTAGTTTTGATGATGGAAAAATACAAAAGAGTTCAATGTTAATTATAACAGGATATTTACATAATTTCCAAGCAGTCCCAGATTTAGTTCATCCTTTCTGAGTGAACCTCAAAGGATGATTTTGAGTTTCCTTATAATTTTTTTTTTTACTTTAGCAGTCTCTTTACAGTGAAATTGTGTTACCTTTAGCATAATACTTTGTGGGAAAAATTGACCAAAAAAATAAAACAACTTGAGATTTTATTTCTTCTGTTCTAATTACTCCAAAATTTGAGTNCGCTGAACTGGAAAGTGACCAATCAGCCCCTTCCCTGTACCAGAATATTTCCATGAGGAACCCCAGGGGTTGTAAATCCTTTCTCTAATATTTCAGCATGTCTGTAAATCTCTTTAAAGGTAAATAAGTCTCTTGCCCATTTCACAGCCCTGAAAAGTTTTTGGAAAGGTCTTGAATTCATCCCTTTTGAAATGTGAACTTCTGAGAAGTTAACAGTCCTGTCTCCTTGTCACTGTGGGTACTTTTCTATGAGCTAGCAGGGGAGGGAAGAGAAGTTTTACTGGAAATTTTCAGCCCACTCAGGCAAGGAAGCCCAGCATCTTCACCATCTATCTAAAGAAAAGAAAAACTCTTTGATCCCTCAATAAAAAATTGCACATAATCAGTGCCACTGGAAATGGATGGGATTCTCTAAACGGCATCTAGAGGTTGGATCTTTCCAGCAAACCAGATAAGCTGTGCCCATGAGATTTCCTAAATCTGAACTGGGAACCAGGACTCTTAAACTGTAGTCTCAGGTCACAACTGATGAGAAGAGGGATTACCTCTCAAAGGTCTTCAATTTCATCCCCCATAAAGGGGAAGTGATAAATCCTTTCCATTTAAATTACCATGAGATTCATTCAGCCTTAGCTGGGTAGTGCATCTGGTATCTTTTCTTTCCACTTTAAGGAGACTATGGATTAAATCCTCAACCAACATTAATATCCCACAAACCTCTGCCAAGAATTTGGCTAATGTCTGCACAAAAGTGGTGCAGACAACCAGTGCAGAAAGTACAAGTTGGAATACCCAACCAACTCTAACGAATCCTCCTCCTCCTCTGGATAATGTCTTTTTGGGCACTCTGGGCAAATTAGGGATTTGTGACAAGAGGATGGCTTTCCCATCTTGTCCAAAACCCTAGATGGTAATTAATAGCCAAACGACTCAAAAAGAAAGAGTGAATGGGTAGCATCACCCAGGCGATGTCTACAAAGCCGGCACTTGGTGTTGAGTGGGCTGGTTAATTCTGTAATAAATATTCATCATGTTTCTGGGAAATTCAATCTATGAGAAATACAAATTCAAATACAAAAAAAAAAAACCCACAGTATTTTAATTTATCTCTTATTTCAGTTTAATGGTCTCTGCAAATAAAGAGCATAATTTGGCAAAATGAATAAATCCAATACAAAGAATGAGGTAAGATGTATCTTAACCAAACAGGTGTTCTGAAACAGGAACCAGACCAGGCCTCAGATGTCACTGGACAGTGATATTTGGAATAATATAAAAGATACACAGGTCTATAAGATTCAGAGTTCATGAGTGGTTTAGCCAATTGAGCGTCCAACTTGACCTCAGGCCATGATCTTGTGATTTGTGAGTTTGAGCCCCACACAGGGCTTGCTGTGTCACCCTGTCAGATCAGAGCCCACTTCAGATCCTCTGTCCCCTCTCTCCGTCCCTACCCCACTCGTGCTCTCTTTCTTAAAAAATAAATAAAACATTAAAAAAAAATCTTTAAAATGGATTCAGAGTTAACTAGCTTTGGTCAACATTCATACAGCCAGCAAATATTTATTGAGCAGG
The DNA here is from genome assembly GCF_008692635.1 of Crocuta crocuta. Classification (NCBI taxonomy): domain Eukaryota; kingdom Metazoa; phylum Chordata; class Mammalia; order Carnivora; family Hyaenidae; genus Crocuta; species Crocuta crocuta. The sequence continues at coordinate 8,163,326 of NW_027531893.1, forward strand.
GATCATGTGCAGGATTTGATGGTTGGTGCTGGAGCTAAACCAGACGTGATCCCCGACCTCAAGAAGCTTACTGTCAGATAAGGGAGATGGACATTTATCAGACACCCAGACACATGTTTCATCTCCCACACACAGAACAAAAGGGTCTCAGGTAGGTGGTTTAAACCCAAACAGAGGGCAGAGGAGTCTCTCCTGATGAAATGATGCTTGAGAAGGATGAGAATCAGCCAAAAGCAGAGAGGAAGCAAGGAGGAGACGACTGGCAGTGCCAACACTGTGGCCAGAGGGAGAGGGGCAAGTACACAGGACAGAAGGAGCTCTTGCGTGGGCAGAGCAAAAAGAGCCAGAAGGAGGACAAGGACAGCTAATTTGCATTTTAAAAGAACTCTCAAAGGAGCTACCAAGCCCTGAAAAGATACAGAAGAACCTTAAATGCGTATTTCCAAGAGAAAGAAGCCAGTGTGAAAAGGCTAAGGGGAAGGGAGGGATGAGTAGATGGGGCACAGAAGATTTTCAGGGCAGTGAAACTATTCTGTGGGATACTATAATGGTGGAGACATGTCATCATGCATTGTCCAAACCCAGAGAATGTACGACACCAAGAGTGAAAGCCTAATGCAAACTATGGACTTTGGGAGATATGACATGTCCATGTTGGTGTCAAAGGACAAGAAACCCTGCCCTCTCAAAGGTCCGTCTAGCTGGACTAAGAATCAAATTGACATGAGATAGATTAACAGGAGAAAATAAAATTTAATGGGATACATACAGGGAATCCACACAGGCATGGAAATTCCAAAGACAGGCAGGCAACATGAGGTCTATGTGTCATCCTGAACTACAGAGAAAGGGGTAGGGGTCTGGGATTTCAGAGGAAGGGAATGCGCTTCTCATGGAGATAAGAAGAGGAGATGTTCAGTAATTAGGTGTTTGTCCTGTCATACAGATAGGTCACTCAGATAAAATTTATCTCTGGTAATAACCCTTATTCTGGGAAAGGCTCCCAGTTTAGATCCTTCTATGTAGTTACAAGACAGGCAAAAGTTTCTCGAGTCTGTAAGGTCTTGACTGCCTTCAGATCAAAATAATCTGCATGCCAAAGCGGTACCCGGGTGCAGGGGGCTGTCCTGAACTCTTTCATAGGTTCATCAATTATAACAAATGTGCCATTCTGATGGGGGTGTTGATAACTTGGGAGGCTGTGGATATATTAGGACAGGACGTGTATAGGAAATCTCTGTATCTTCTGCTCAATTTTGCTATGAACCTAAAACTGCTCTAAAAAAATAAGGCCCTTTAAAAAAATATATCTCTACCTTCACAATCAAGAATGGACAGGTAGGAAACATATGCAAAATGAAAGCTAGAAGCGTGTCTGTAACAATCCAGGCAAGAGATAGCCATGTCTTAGACCAGGAAGGTAGCAATGAAGATGGACAGAAGAGAACTGATTAAAGGAGATACTTAGGAGATGAAATCAATAGGACTGGGTGATGACTGGATATGGAGGTGGCGGAGAGGCAGGTGGCATCAGCAGTGATGTGCTAGAGCCTGATTCAAACTTCCATGTGGGCCAATGGTTACATTTTAGGAAATGTTGCAAGCTGATCCTTAAACCGCCACTATTAGAAGTTAAAAAATTGCAAAAATTATAGGTCATATTAAAAGACAAATATAATACTCAAAATGTATCACCTTCTAGTTACCTCAGCACATTTTACTATTATGTACACCCTTGAGATTAGTTATGCCCACAGTATCTACAGTATGTACATGGCGGGAATGCCATATCATGGGTAGCTACTGCAGATTTCTTCCCAATCCTGAGTTCTATGACACCATGTCAGTAGCTTGAAACAGGCTGTGGTGGAAATATTTATGCCACAAAAGTTGGCAAAGGACATAAATCGAAGCTTTATTGTCCCGAAAGACCAAGTTGTTGAACATTTACTTGCAAACCACTGGTCAGGGAATAAAACAGTAACAAGGCTTTCTGCAAATCCTCAAGACAGAAAATCACTGTAAGGGTCTCCGTGCCAGAAACGAGTTATTATTATGAATCATGATTATTCTACCACCAAATATTTACCAAGCCGTTGCCAAGTGTCAGCGCTGTGTTCACTGCTCAACATGGAGTCTTCTCATTCTCACAGCAGTCCTACAAGATTGGCACTCTCGGTACCTCCGCTTCGCAGATGAGAAAACTGGGGTTCGAAAAGGTTAAGTGACTTGCTGGAGGCAACGTGGCGAGTAAGCAGCAGAGCCAGGATCACAGCCCAAGCCTGTGTGCCTGGAGTCCTATCCATTCTCCTAAGAGGTTAGAACCAAACTCCACTCTGAGACATCTTGAAAATGGATCTAGAGTTTCTTAATTCAGAGACAAGATGAGCTCTAGAGTCTTCTACTTCCCTTTGCATCTATGTCTTTCTGTCTCTCTTCTCTCTCCACTCCTTCCCCATCTCCCTCCATTTCTGTCTCTCCCTGCCTCTCTGCCCTACAAAACACCTCACAATCTCCTCATGGAGTAACTGAGAAATAAATGCTGGGGTGCCTGGGTGGCTCAGTTGGTTGAGTACCTGATTCTTGATTCTTGACCCCAGGGTTGTGGGATCGAGCCCTGCATCAGGCTCCACACTGGATGTGAAGTCTGCTTAAGGCTCTCTCTCTCTCTCTCTCTCCTAAAAAGATTTTAAAAAGAAATAATTGCAGACTGTCATTCTTTTATTCAATTAACAATAAATATTACAGTTATAAATTATCAAGGCAAACAACACTGAAAACAACTAAACATCACAGAAGGCCAAACTTACTTCTGCTTAAAAATTGACAAATGAATCACATTTTTCTCCACAAAATGTGTATCTTTGCTAAATTTATCCCAGGAAAATAGGACTTGGCAGAAATAATGGTCTCCAAATGAAATCAATAGTAAGCTATAATCAGTATATGCAACATGGGGGGAAATAGTAGATTAAATAAAATCTTTTGCAAAACTTAAGTGGAAAACAATTGATTCCCATGCTACCAATTTCAGCAAAATTAACAAATGAAAAGATTTAAGGAAAATTAAGACAAGCTTAAGTGACCTATGAAGATCATCGATCACAGAATTAAACTGGTTTCATAGAATTCACTTTGGATAATGCTTTCTCACTGACAACTCATCTGTGTTCATATCATTCTAATACAAACATTTGTATTCAAAATATCCTTTGCATCACACTGGTATGTGAGAGAGGGTAAAAACATTTTTCACCTCCTAAGGCCAATTCTACCCTGAACATCCTTGCTTGTTTTAGTTTCTTTCATCCTAAAGTGTCCTCACTAATCCAGAAAACAAGGAAGACCTTTGGGTTTCCTTTAAAGGGATATTTCCACAGTCAATACTAAGGAGGAGTGACAAACCATCCCAAAGTCTAGGGAATTAACTCTGGTCCAAAGCATTTCTGAAAGTTGAAGATGAATAAAGATTCTGCCCTTATTTACAGCACCTGGCATATAGTAGCTATTCAAAACTGGTAGCTGAATGGATGGTTGGATGGGCAAATGTATACATGGGCAAATGTATACATTTACTGGATGAATAACAATCCCCTAATCCATCCTTCTGTCTTCTCTCCTTGACTTACAGTAGAGTTACAACAGCTAAGTATGGAGGTACCTAGATCATCCAATCAAGCCAATAAAGCACAGCTCCTAGAGATATTAATGATTAGGTCAGCTAAAATGTCAAGGCTGCTGACATTCCACACACCAAGAGAATTTGAGGAAAAGTTTATTACTCACACAAGGACTTCTGGGGACAGCAAGGTAGGCACAGGCAGTCCAGACTAACGAGAGGGAGGCAGAGAGAGAAGGTAGGGCCTTTGAGGTGGCTAAGGGGCAAGGATGGTGGAAAGTTCCTATGCACAGGCTAGAGATTTGTGAAGTCTGAATTTCCTACCAGCACCAAAACAAGACTAGATATGGGGCCAAAGGAGGAAGGGAGAGCGAGGTCAAAAGAATAACATCAAGAACTGGAGTTGGACTCTGATTTGTAACCAGGGCCCAAGCGTGCATGAGCACCTGAAGTCCCAAACACACCAGGTTCGGCCACCCACCCCTGGCAAAATTCAAAGGCAGAGAGACGAGCAGAGGTGAAACAAGGGATTTATTTCAGGGAGGCCACCCCCGGGAAGACAGTGGACTAGCATCTCAAAGCCGATCTCCCAAGTGCTGAAAATACATCTAGGTTTATGTAAGGAGAATGTATGACAAAGGCTGGTGGGTACATGCAAGTGGGCGGTAAAGGTCATGTAGATTGTTGCCTTGGGGTCAATTAAGCAGGGTCTTGGCTGCCATCAGGGCAGCTGTTACTGCTTCGGGGCAGTTTTAGCTCCTGCCATGAATGTAGTGCCCACCAACCTTTTGCTTGAGTTAAGAGATAAGCTGTAAAGAAGAACTTAATCAATTAGAAGGTACAGACGGAGGTCAGAGTGGAGGCAGCTGAAGTCCTCTTGCATTACTACAATAACATAGCCCTAACTTATCACATTGGCTATCATGAAGATAAAATGAGAAAGTAGGGAGCTTTGACTTTTTATGAAACTTTTTTAATGTTTATTTTTGTTGTTGAAAGAGCAACCCTGAATGGGAGAGGGGCAGAGAGAGGGAGACAGAGGATTCGAAGCAGGCTCCACACTGGCAGCAGAGACACCGATGCAGGGCTTAAATGCGTGAGATCATGGCCCGAGCCAAAGTCAGACACTCAATCGACTAAGCCACCCAGGCGCCCTGAAAATATTCTTTATTTTGTATTTGCGTGTGACTTTATCATTACCAACAATGCGATAGATTAAGGGTCACCAATATTTTCTGTAAAGGGCCAGCTGGTAAATTTGTTAGGTTTTGTGAGCCATTTAGTCTCTGTCACAAAGACTCAGCTCTGCCCCTGTAGTCCAAAAGCCACCATGGAGAATACCCAACAAATGGGTGTGGCTGTGTTCCTGTTAGCTAGGATGCATCGGGGAGTTCTCGAATAAGAGAGCTCAGTGTTATGGCAGAAGGGAGGAGGGGAGGAGCAAAAAGCAGAGAGGGACTGTGTTCTGTTTTGCAGAACCAAGAAACCAACAGTTTCAGCCAAGAAGATGCCCAACTAGGTGTTTCGCCCAAGAGCCTCTTATGTGAGCCAGTTTGAGCCAGCCTGGGGCTGAGGGCCTGCACAGAAGCCCCCCTGAGCTGACCTGAAGTCACCTTCAGCTCACTGCAATACTAAGATTCCTGTGGGCAGAGTTCTCTGCCACTGTTTGAACACACGATGTGTGCACTAGCATGGTGACATGCGAGGTGTGTGCCACCGAACCAAAAGTGCCTCTCCAAGCTCCCTGTCCCCAATCCCTGACGCACCGAATAAAAGCTTCCTGCAACCCCACAGGGAGACAGTATTTTGAGAGTTATTGCTCTGTCTCCTTACTCGTCTCAAGTAATGAAAGTTCTTGGCTTTCAACACTTCCTTGGATTGTGTTCAATTTGACATATGTGAAGCAGTGAGCCTCCTGAGTTCAGTTACATTCCTGTAAAACCGAAGGGGTTCAGAACAAGTCTCCCCGAAATGTGCTGCTGTGGCATGTGGACTATTTTGAGATGAAGGCGACTGATACCCAGCAGTTTCAAGAAAAACTTTCACCTCTCTCTGCCTAAACGAATCGAAATAGAGGGCCTAGTCCAGGAAGAGAACTGTCGTCAGAGATAACTACAAAAAATATGCACTAGGTGTGGAAAGCTGGGGGCGAGCTCATCAGGACCTGGAGATCAAAGTCTTCTCCATGTCCCACTGCTCTATATGGCCCAGCAAACATTTGTTTACCAAACATTTACTCTTTTTCATCTTCCTGTGAATCACCTCTCTCTCTCCTTTAAAGTCCCAGACCCTTAGCCCTTCTCCTCAACTCTGGATAACATAAAAGCCTCCATTGCCTGGCCGCCTGTCTAGTCTTAAGGAGCCCAAGAATTAAATTTGCTTTTCTCTTGTTAATTTGCCCTATGTTAGTTTGGTTATTAGAACAAAGAATCAAGAAGGGTAGAGAAAAAAATGTTTCCTCCCCAACAAAACTTGATTCGTGGACACCAAAATCTGAATGTCATATAATTTTCACATGTCATAAAATATTCTTTTATTTTTTCAATCCTTAAAAAATGCAAAAACCATGAGAGACTCTTGAATACCGAGAACGAACTGAGGGCAGATGGGGGAGGGAAGGGAAGAGGGGTGATGGGCATGGAGGAGGGCACTTGTGGGGATGAGCACTGGGTGTTATATGGAAACCAACTTGACAATAAACTATTAAAAAATGTAAAAACTATTCATAGTTCATAGGCCATACAAAAACAGGGAGCATTGTTGAAGTCAACAACACAAGAGGCAGGTGCTGGCGAGAAGGTAGAGAAAAAAAGGAACCCTCGGGGCGGAATATAAACTGGTGCAGCCCCTGTGGAAAACAGTATGGAGATTCCTCAAAAAGTTCAAAAGAGAACTACCTTACAATCCACAATCTCACTACTGGGTATTTACCCAATGAACACAAGAACACTATTGAAAGGGATACATACACCCCTATGTGTATAGCAGCATTATTTACAATCGCCAAGGTATAGAGGCAGCCCAAGTCTCCACTGACTGATGAATGGATAAAGAAGATATGTCTATATCTATACACCTATATCTATATCTATAAATATATAGGGATATTATCCAGCCATAAAAAAGAATGAAATGTTGTCATCTGCAATAACATGGATGGAGCCAGAGAGTATAATGGTAAGCAAAATAAGTAAGAAAATATTATTTCACTCATATGTGGAATTCAAGAAACAAAATGAGCAAAAGGGGGAAAGAGAGAGAGAGAGAGAAACCAAAAAATAGGTTCTTAATTATAGAGAACAAACACAGTTACCAGAGGGGAGGGGGTGGAAGAGTGGGTGAAATAGGTGATGGGGACTAAGGAGTGCACCTGTTGTGATGAGCACAGGGTGATGTATAGAAGTGTTGAATCATTTTATTGTATACCTGAACCCAATATTACCGTGTATATTAACTACCTGGAATTTAAATAAACAAACAAACACACAAATTATAAAAACCAGTGTACACCTGGTTTCAAATGAAACAAGAAGCTTTGTAGTTAAAAATACATATGTTCTCTCCCCCTCCATGATTTCCATTGATGGAGTGTATTTCCCAGCTCCTTTGATGCTTGCTTTGGACAATGAGATGTCAGCAAATCTGATGGATGTAAACAAAAATATGAAACTGTGATTTATAAAAAGAAATATATATTTTGGTCTTCATCCCCATTTCTGGCACAGAGCTTCTAAAAACCCTTGGAGTTTCCTAAGTGATTAAAGAAATGAAGCTTTCTTTTGTTATTCATAACAAGTCCCTTTCAACCACACCTGAGTTTATGTAAATGAGGTGACTTTCAGAAAGCCTCCAAGGATGGGGGCTGGTTGCCAAGGGGGTCAAACTGATTATAAAGTTAGAACTTGCAGCCCCAGCCGCACAACCGCCAAAGAGGGGGAGGTCGAACCAATCACCAATGGCCAATGATTTAATCAATCGCACCTACAAAATGAAGCCTCCATAAAACTCCCCGAAGTGCTGGGTTTGCAGAGCTTCTGAACCTTGCCCTGTGCATCTCTTCCGTGTGGCTATTCCTCAGTTACATCCTTTCATGGTAACTCAGAACTCTAGGAAGTAAATTCTTTTCCTGAGTTCTATGAGCCGCTCTGGCAATCTAACTAGGAGGGGTTAATGGGAACTTCTAATTTACAGCCGGTAAGTCAGAATAGCCAGTCAGCATAGGTAACAACCTGGACCTGTGGCTGGTGTTTGTGGGGGCATGGGACGGCCGGAGGGTAGTCCCCGCAGGACTGGAACTGCAGAGACCAAGGGCAGTGCGGACTGTTTTGATCTGAAAGCAATCAAGGCTCAAGGGAAACTTTTTGTCCCTCCCTTAACTACATAGAAAAATCTAGATCTTTCCCAGAATAACAGTTATTAACAGAGATGAATTTTATCTGAGTGGCCCATCTGTATGGCAGGGCAAAGATCTAATTTACCAAACATCTGCTCTTCTCATTGCCCTGGAAACTGCGTTCCTTTCTGTTGAAATCCCAGACCCCTAGCCCCTTCTCCTTAGTTCAAGATGACCTGTACACCTCATTCTGCCTGTCTTCAGAATTTCCAGGTCTGTGCGGATTCCTCATATGGATACTGTTAAATTTTATTTTCTCCTGTTATTTTGTCTCACGTCAACTCGATTCTTAGTCTAGCTAGAAGGACCTAGAATGGGACAGGACATTCTTGCTCCCCACAAATCCTTAAACTGGGCGATCTAAGGCTATCTTCAGGCAGAGAGGGTCAGAACTGAGTTAAATCCTTGGACCTCCGGTCAAGGTGAGCTGAGAGCTAGAGAACTGCTTGCTGGTACTGAGAAAACACCCCACAAAGGTCTGAAAGGCACTGGTACACTTCTGCCATCGCCTGAGAGGGCTTCTCAGGGGTAGTTGCTGACAGTTGGCCTGGGCCCCAGAATGAACACACATGAAGCAGATCCAAGCCCAAGTGTCAGCCACAGGCCAGGCCCAGCTAGACCAGCCCCACAGCCTGAAGCTGGAGTCACCCGATCAAGTTCACAAACCCCCAGCCAGACCTGTAGATGCCTATGAAATGAATGCTTACTGCTGTGTGCCGCGGAGACTCAGAAGCTGTTTATTACTCGGGAAATGCTGACTGATACAGGCTACATCATCATTTTTAAAATACTGTCTCTGCCGTGCATTCATTTTGTTATTAGGCATCACACAGATTGCTTTATTTTATTATTTCAATTTTTAAAAATCTTTTTATTTATTTTTGAGAGAGAGAGACAGAGTGTGAGCTGGGGAGGGGAAGAGAGAGAAGGAGACATAGAATCTGAAGCAGGCTCCAGGCTCCAAGCTGCCAGTACAGAGACCCAAGTGGGTCTCATGAAGCATGAAATCATGACCTGAGCTGAAGTCGGACACTTAATGGACTGAGCCACCCAGGCTCCCCTACTTAATCTTACTCTTCAAGAGATGAGTATTATTATTATCTTCCCATCTTATAAATCAAGAAACTGAGGCTCAGGAGTTTCCAAGAGGCTTGAAGAACCAGGAAATAAACCGAGGTGTATCTGGCTCCAAAGCTACTTACTGTCTTTTTCCTTATGGTTACAAATAGCAGTAGTGCTACTCACTTGTATCCCACATATTTAACCTCTTGGAGGCTTTTTGCATCCGAAAAACCCAGGTAACAAATAGAATAAATTCTGAAGAGCTCCTTCGGGACTAAAAAGAAAATGTCTATAAACGGTTAATTTCATCACCTGGCACACAGGAAGTGATAAATGGAGCTGCTGTTGTTAGGTTGAAAATATTATTAGTAGGAATAGTGTGGTCTATAAGTATTGTCTACACTGCTTCCTCTCCCTGCAACACCCTTCCTCCTCCATATTCTTGAGTGGAAAAACTCATTACCTGCCCTTCAAGTTCCAACTCCCCTGAACTCTCCTGGCCTCCTGGACAGACTGCCTCACAACGCTTTTCCCCGCGTTGCCCTTGTGGGAGATTCTTTCCAACACCGACCAACTCTGACATCAACTGAGTGAGAGTACAGCAATTCATTCCAATTCTGGCACTAACCCCAGATCCCACGAGTTAAAAGGGCTCCATCCCCGAAGACTGCCCCCATTTCAGATGTGAGTCACAAGGCCTGGGCCACCTGTACTTCGGCCCAGCTAGCTATATATCAGAGGTTCCCAGGACTCCCTCCGCAGGGTTGGTAATTTGATAGAATGGCTCTCAGAACTCAGGGGAATACCTTATTTATGTTTACCAGTTTATGATAAGAATACAATGCATGAACAGCCAAATGGAAGGGAAGGGATGCCGAGGGCAGGGTGTGGGAGAGGCATGCATGGAGGTCCCACGCCTTCTCTGGGTGTGTCACCTTCCTGGAACCTGGAAGTGTTCGCCAGCCTGGAAGCTTCCTGAAATTCACTTTCAAGAGCTTGGATAGAGCTCAGTCTCAGCTCTGCCTCCACTCCCCAGAGTCGGGTGGGTGGGGTTGGAAGTCTCCACTGGCTCTCTGGAGACCAGCCCCATCCTGAGGCGACCTACGGGCCCCATCCTAAGTTACCTTAGTAGCATAAACTCAGGTATGATGGTAGAGAGCGCCTTACAAATTATAAGACATTCCTGTCACTAAGCAAAATCCAAGGGTTGTAGGAATCCTATGTCAGCAACCAGGAACAAAACCCAAATACTGTGTATTTCTTACCCCTCCACAGCATGGCTCTGTTTCTCTTACCCTGGATTTTGAATGCCCAAGGGATGAGTCCAGTCACTTTGAATCCCCACCGCCTGGCACATAGTTAAAATCAATCACAATTGCTGGTTTTATTAATCCTCCCATTATGGTGGTTCTTTCATTAGTAGTATAATGCCTACCTCATCATTCAGGGACATGAGCTCTGTGAAGTTATTTAGTAGAGGATTTAGTGAGCATTTTCCAGTATCCTTTCCATGGTCGTCCAGAGAGGGCTCCCCGCCGTCTGTCTTGGCCAAGGCGCCCTAACTCTTCAGAACAGAACTCATACTCTCCTCGCGTGCTTTTGGCTTCTGCAATCTTGCTTGCCTCCCGCATCCACCAACTGCCCGCAGAGCATAACCGGTAAGTGCCCCCTCCCCACTTTTTTTTTTCTTTGAGCCCCTGCAATCTCACCCATAAAAGGAGGCCAGATCCAGGGCTCAGGGCTCAGCCTTTGGAGGCGACTCTGCTGGGCCTGCACCGCTGCACACTAAACAGTTTTCTGATTCCCTGAGTTCATGTCGCTCTTCTCTTCCTGGGTGCCGAGTATTTGCTGTGACATCCTCACCTTCCCCCTTTAAAAACAGTTCCCACCCATTGCCTCATGGCAGACAGCCTCTCCTCTGCTGTCCTGCCCACCCCCCCCCC
>NW_027531893.1:8174443-8183772 GCF_008692635.1 Crocuta crocuta
CACCCCCTGTGTTCTGCCTCAGGTGAATCCCTTCAGGGCCCACACCACCAGCTTCCACCAGATAGTCGCCCCACATTTGGGGGACCCCATCCGAGGGAGAGAGACAGACACCACACACGGTATATGAGCACTGTCCGTATTATCCTCACAATTCTTCTTTAAATCTAAAACTATTCTTAAAATGTTATGCTTATTTTTTAATGGCTACTTTTTAAAACTCTCAAAAATACCATATCAATCTAAAATATTTCTTAAAGTATTTATATTCAAGAAGGAGCTTCAGAAGACATGAAAAAATATAGTAAAAGCTGCAGAGAAATTGATTTCTCTGGAGAGTAAGAAAATAATCGCCAGTACCTATTCTACGATATGAGGGATCAAAGAAAAGAACATGGCTAAGGAAGGGAAATTATTCCAACTGGTCTCTCCTGCAGAAACCATAAATATAAAGATGAAATTGTGCTATGAATCTGTCTTTGAAAAAGGGGAGGTGATCAATAGCTTACATCTACTTTCACTGCCCTGCTGAAATGACACTTTTTCTAAAGGGGGAAAAATGAGCTGCCAATGAGAAATTGTTCAGATGACTAAGAAAGACATTGTCTCAGTAACTTCTAAATGGAGTCTGTTAGCCCATGTGCCGAACAGTTGCTACATGTCTGTTTTTCTCCAGAAGATGGAGCTTTAGTCTAAAATATGGATGTGAGACAAGTTGGCAAACAGAGCCCAGAATGATAAAGTTCAAAGAAAATGCATAAAAATACAGTCTATATCAAGGAGGGTTTCAAAAGGATTTTAAATCTCCTTGGAGATGAGTTCATTTGACCTGATTCTCCTACCCATTATAAACATCCATCGCTTCAACTGTTTTATCCAGGCAAAAAGGAACATTGCAGTGGGAGTCACAAAAATAATTACATATCATCTTTTCCTATGGCGTTTCTCTACCCTGAAGTCTAAAGGCTCAATATTAACTTGTTGTGCACTTTGTATGTTGAACGAAGTGACATTTAAGTTCATTGTTCTGGTAAATTTATGACACCAATAGGAGTTTTCTCCAAAATATTCAGATATAAAATTCATCTCTCGTGCTTTAGTCTAAAACAGATCAATCTGATGTAGCCCACAGTTCAGTCATATTTTTTTCATTTCTACCCTCATAGATAACACCCTAGGGAAGAATTCTGACTGGCACATGCTATGGACTGAATGTTTATGTCCCCACAAAATTTACATGTTGAGATCATAACCCCCAACAGTATGGTATAGGAGGTGGGGCATTTGGAAAGTGATTAGGTCATGAGGGTGGAGCTCTCATAAACGAGGTTAGTGCCCTTGGAAAAAGAGCCCCAGAGAGCTCCCTTCTCTCTTCTGCCACGTGAGGAAGCAGGACCTCACCAGTCACCTGATATGCCAGAGCCTTAATCTTGGACTTCCCAGCCTCCGGAAGTATGAGAAATAAGTACCCCGTCTTTGGTGTCCCGCTGTAGCTACTGGAATGAAGGAAGACACATATGTTGATTCACTTGCTCATCGTGACTCATCGTAGTGACCATGGGGATGGTCCCATGAGGAGCCGGGATGGCTCTATGCCCATCCCTACGTGTAGCCAGTAATGTGGGATAATGTGACTGGCTACTGCTCACCTTCTTTGAGGCCAAAGAATCGGAACAAAATTCATATTCTGGTAGTTGGGAAGAGGGGAAGGGAATAGCTGTTTCTAGGCAATAAACAGTCTCCGCCACGTTCTATGTATCAGCAACTGCCGCACAGCCCACTGCCCCCAATCTCAGTGACTTAAAACAGCAGGCAGTGGCATCCATACAGGTCAGCTGAGTGGTTCTGCTCATTTCAGCTGGGCTCACATGTACATCAGTTAGGCAGGTGGTTCTGCTGATCTAGATGGCCTCTCACATGATAGGCGGTGAGCCGGCAAGACTCAGGATTCTTGACTCATTTCCCAACATGGTCTCATTCCCTAGCAGGCAAACTTGGGCTCATTCACATGACAGAGTCAGGGTTCCAAGGAAACAGTAAAACCTAAAAGGCTCTCTTGAGACCCCTGTCCAAAACCGGCATACCCTCAATTCTGCTGGAGGCCCAGTGGCCGAAGCAAGACATCAGACCAGCCCACACTGAAGAGCCAGAGAAAGTATTCTGCCTCTTTTTTTAAAAAAATTTTTTTAAATGTTTATTTTTGAGAGACAGACACATCGTGAGCAGGAAAGGGGCAGGAAGAGAGGGTGATACAGAATCTGAAGCAGGCTCCAGGCTCTGTGCTGTCAGCACAGAGCCCAACACGGGGCTCGAACCCACAAACTGTGAGATCATGACCTTAGCCAAAGTCGGACACTTAACCGACTGAGCCACCCAGGGGCCCAGTACTCTGCCTCAATGGGAGGAGCTGCAAAGTTACATTGTAAAGGGGAGTTAGAGAATGCGATAAAAAATTACAGCTTTTTGTGAAATCAATCCATATAATTTTTTTCACATAATGTCTTTTACGTAGAGTAAACTTTGTACATGTTTATAACACTACATCATATTTATAAGTGTACGTGGATCACTACTGAGATGAAAGACAGATCATGCAAAGGGGAATTTCATTATCCTCACAACCATCCCCCAACACACAAATTCACATTTTATGTAATCTTATCATTTGGAATACTACATTTTGGTGGCAGTTTTACTGCATTTTTACACTGTACACACACAGTACATAAGGGCAGACATCATCTCTCCAAGGATCGCAGATGAAGCCAGTTGATCAAGCAAAGCTAAATTTACTGTTTCCACTGGAATGAGGAAGAACATCATGCTGACAGGGTCTTTGTAGTATCTCAAAATGGAGAAATTAGCATTGGGAGGAACAATTTTTTCTCTTCCTTCTCGAGTTTTGATCTAGGGCCTGTGAATTAAACTAGCAAAAGACAGATTCACAGGGGGAAAATCACACATTTGATTAATATTTGCATGCATAGTAGTTCACAGAAAGAAGTGAAAACTCAAAAAGGCAGTTAGATTCAGGGGCTTGTATACTTTTTTAACAAAGGAAAATGGGTTTGGGGCTCCAAGGGACAATAAAATGTGGGGGAGTAACTGAAATATATGCAGAGGACCAATGGGAAAACAATTTTCTTAGTAGGATTTGTTTCTACAAGTTCATCTTGCTGTAGACTCCCCGTCTATAATGAGGAGAGTTGTTTTTCTGTCCTTGGTACTGCGGGGGAGGTGGAGAGGGAGGGTACCTTCCTCAAGGGAACATTCATGCCCTGCACTCACTCAGCTTAGGGGAGGGCAGGACTTTTCCTACATCTATTGATTTTTTTAAATGTTATTTTTTAGTAATCTCTGTATCCAATGTTGGGGCTTGAACTCACCACCCCAAGATCAAAAGTCTCATTCTCTATCTACTGAGCCAGCCAAGTGCCCTCATTTGTTGATTCTTTTTTTTTTTAAATATTTTTATTTATTTCTAGGAGAGAGAGAGAGACAGCGTGAGCAGGGTAGGGTCAGAGAGAGAGAGGGATACAGAATCTGAAGCAGGCTCCAGGCTCCTAGCTGGCAGTCAGCACAGATCCCGACGCGGGGCTCGAGCCCACGAACCGCGAGATCATGACCTAAGTGAAAGTCAGACGCTCAACCGACTAAGCCACCCAGGTGCCCCCATTTGTTGATTCTTAATGGACTTGAGAGCAAAATAGTCCTTATACCAAAGTGATATGTTTTGCGGTAGCATATTCTGATCTCCTTTGTTGGCAAAGGGCATGCGTAGGATTTTAGACCTGGGCCAGGTGATTTCACTGTAGGTTTTGCAACGTAGGGAACCATCAAGGATCAGGCACAGTTTATGACAGAACTGCTCTGGGCCAATGGACCCAGTGACTCAAAAGTTTTAAGGCAAATCCTAATGAGCAACCTGTTTTCTCTGGTTTACAGTCTTCATCTTACAAGAGCGGGTATTTCCTGGAATCAACAACTAAATGTTTTATGCCTGGTGTCGGTATTATTTAATATAAGCATGGCAGAGTATTCCTGGTACCGGTATGGTTTAATTCAAGGACAAGAAATTATGTCAGTTTCCATTCTCTTTACCTTTAATGTGTTTTACTGAGCCCCTGCTTTTCTTTAACTCTGGCTGTCTCTTGGTAAGATATCCCATGACCTTACTTCTTAAAAGCATGAGATGATTTTGGACTGCATGCAGAGTTTAAATTTGGGAAACACAGTCAACAAAGTACTGAAAAACCTAGCTCGGTTCCAAGTAGGGAATTAGTTGAAAGGCCGGATTTCACTCTTTTTGCAAACAGGACATAGACTCCCACACAACCTCTTTTAAAAATCACTTTATCTTCAGAAAAGCCAATTCTCTCAACCAAGGTTCAAGTACATTTTTACAGTAACCCTGTAAAAAGCTCTGACATTGACAGATTCCAAAGAAAATGAGGCAAGATATAAAACTTAGAATACTACTCATTGAACATATGGCTAGACACTTTATTTAAAGGGAAAGACAAGGCGTTCAGAAAGGCTATAATTGGAAAATGACTTCATATGCTGCTCACAGGAGCAGGGAGCTTTCCTAGGACCCTGAACGTTTGAGATAATGGCCTCTGACATTTTGAAAAATGGCCACATTATACCACGTCAATAAACATGAAAAGGCACACTCCATGAGCAGAAAACTGTGTAATGTGACATACTTTTTGTTGTCTCTTGATGGAGTAAGATAAGGGGCTGTATTTTCTTTGTTGCTATGAGGATCATTTCCCTTTGCAGGATGGACAGCTGCACCATGATTTGGTGAGTTCAGCCAATACCAGGACAAGCTAAGGCGGGTGGAACTCAGCCTCCTTTTGCTGATGTAATCAGGAAGGTCTTCTATTCCCACCCAGCTCCATTCCATTCTTCATGCAGCAAAGAACACCATATTTGACATGATAAGTCCTTATCTACAGAAGTCACACCCATGTTTACAAAGCCCATCAGTGTGGCCTCTCTGGCTTAGCCTAACTCCAAAAGGTGGCCCTCAGCAGCTCTGCTTCGTGCCAGCCTCCCCAGAACCAGTTTTCCTGTCACTGGAAGGTTTTGTCTATCCTGACATAGCTATTCCCTCTGCCTGGGATGCATGGGGGATCCCTTCAGATCCCTTCATGTCTGACTTCTACTAAGCCCAAGGGTGGCAGGAAATCTCACCTTTATAGGAAGGCCTTCCCTGCCACCCTATATACTGTAAGTCTTCCCCCAGCCCTTGCCCTTTCCAGCTCTGAGCTCTCCATTTGGTTTCATCATCATTACCCCAAACTGTAAGTATATTATGTATATGTCCGGTCACTGATTTATTGTCCTTCTTTCCTAATAAAACATGACTCCCATGAGAATGAGGACCCGGTCAGTCTTGTTCACTGAAATAACCCCAGTGCCTGCCACATCTAAACCTAACAGATATTTGTTAAATAAAATATATGATAAAGGACAAGGCAGCAAAGAAGTGGAGAAAGGAGAGAGGGAGAAGAGAGAAGAGGTTATCTGATCCCATGATTTGAGCACCTACATCCAGCTGTGCCCGAATACAGTGCCTCTGGGCTTTTTAATTACGTGGTTAAAAATTCTATATTTATTGCTTAAGCCAGTCTGGCTTGTATTTTTGTCCTTTGCCATTGAAAAATCATTCTAAATATATATTTTTGGTGGTGGTGGTGGTTGGTGGTGGTGGTGGTGGTAGTGGTGCACATTCTTAAATTTTAATATCTTTCTATAGATTTTGCTTTTGAAACAGGCCACTGTTGAATTCCTATGCGCAAGCAAGTCTTCTGTCTGGTTATTGGGTCTTTCCACAGACACTCTCCAGAACTGGTTGTTGACGAAGGTCATAACCATAGATTTTTATTCATTCTGATCTTCTCCACAGAAAAACACCTGTAGTCACAAACAGGTTGGAGTGGGGGAAGGGGGTGCACTCTGGGGAGGGAAGAGAAATCTGTGACCCTGTCAGCCATGGAAACTCAAAAAAGAATACAGAATCGTTATAAAGTCCTTGGCTTTCCACGTGACCCCAGACTTCAAAAACTTATTAGAGGGGGTTCCCAATTATATGCCTTCTCAGTCCCCACTTCTCTCAAGCCTCTCTCCTTAAAGCTGTAGGAGAGTTGATTTATTCTACTCAGGAACAGCTGCTGTGTACAGGGAAGATGGATAATGAGCACTGCCTCTGAGGACAACAAAGTGGCTGGCCTTGGGTGGAAGGGAGTGGAGCAGATAAAAGCCCTTGAAAGAGGAATAAGGAGCTGAAAAGTATCACGTGTCTTTGGAGAAATAGAGAGCTCATTATAGAACAAGATAAGTGAACACTCAGAGCCTGGGTTGGGATAGAAAACAGGACCCCACCTCTTGGGCAGGGAAAGGTGCCCCTGGGGTGGGTGTGCTCTGGGAAGAGCAACTTGGAAAGGGAAGGGAAGGGGATATGTCTGCAGCTGCTTCCTGGACCTCAGGAGCAGGGATGTGTCTTTGCATCCATCAGCTCAGAAACCGATATAAAGGACTTCACAATTAACAGCAAAACTAAGCCATACAGGGCATACCATGTGCTAGGTGCTATTTAAATGCTTTTCATACATTTACCCATTTAACCTGACAAAGAAAACCCAGAGGGAGACAGTGAAGTGGCAAAAACTAATTTTACTCAGTAACTATTACAACAGCGTGGAGAAGGAAGGGCTCAGTGTAAAACCCAGCTTGATTCCAAATACAAGAACAAGTCAGTGGCAGTTTGCAGCCCAGGAACAGGGTGGAGGTCAGGGGTTGGAAATTTCCTAAGCGGAACTAGGGATCAGGGGGTATTCTGGCTACAGAGACCTCACAGGACTCTTGCGGAAGGCAGCCCAGGGTGCCAGACACCAGCTGAGGGCCAGCAGGGGTGAGGACTGCTGTTGGGTATCAATGATGATCAGATGCTGAGGGTGGACATTCTGGGTCCACTGACTTACTTGACAGGATTCTTGCTAAAACTGGACAGGGCACAGAAGAACACGGAAGTCCACAGAGGAGGTCCCCAGTTGCAAAGAGTCTGGAGGAGCTTGACTGAGGTCTGGTCAAGGAGAGCATCTCTGTCAACCCTTCAAACAACTCCCTGAGACAGACATTGTTCCTTCTACAAATGGGAACACGGGGGCATCGATGGGCCTGCTGGCCGTGGACTCAGCATTCCGTGCCCTGAAGTATATTTTACAGATGGCGGAGGGCAGTTGATGTGCTGTGTCCATGGCCAGTGTCCACCCATCAGCAGTCCATGATCCTCTCCTTGTACCCCAGTTTCAGTGGCTTAGAGGATGACGAACTCTTTGAAGTATCCCCCCAAGGCCTCCCGAAGTGAAAACCGTGTATTCAACTGAAGGTGATTGGGATACACCACCCCAAAATATGTCACTTTGCCATAAGAATTGAGCTGAAGGCATTTACGTTCCTGAGATCCCTTATCAGCCTAAAAGCAGAGGCTCCCAAAAGAACTTACTTGTCCTGAGAACCCTCTGAACCATACCCAGACTCATGCCATTATAAGACTCTCCTATTTCCCAGAGAGTCACCCTTTATCTTTCCAAAAAGTATGCTTTTCCATAAAAACTCTTTCTCCCCCTTTCTCTCCCCCAAGTTGGGAGCATAGACCCCAAATTCCAACCACCCTTTTGAACTACTCAGCCCTGGGTACTCCCATGTGTATGTGAGATGCACGTCCCAAGAAACTTCTGTTAGATTTTTCTCTGGTGTGTTTGGTAATTTTCTCTTGTTAATTTGTCTTTTGTCAGTCTAATCCACAAGGCCCTGGCTGGAGAATCAAAGGTGGATAATGGGAAAAATGTTTTTTTCCTCTTCAATATAAGTCAGACCATCTTAAATACACCCTCCATGTTTGGTGGAAATTCATCCAATCTTTCTTGCACAATGAAGCAACAAGTATCTTTGGAACCTGGTTTTATCTTACAGACAAGCACTCTCACGGCATGGCTACATTCCCTGATGTCTCAGCTCTGAGGTTTGGAGCCTAAAGGGTTGAGAGAAGAGATTACACCGCGCAACAGTTTCTTTCTTCAGATTTTAATCCCAAGTGGTACCCAAATGTCACAATGCCTTTGCATTTTAAACGGTCTTAGCAGAAGTGATCTGCAGAACTGACTCAGTTATTTACTGATGTCTAACAAGACATCACAATACTTAGTGGCTTAAAACAGCAATGAGTTATGATTTATCATGATTCTGAGAGATGGCTGGGCAATCCTTTCAGCTGGCCTCACTCAGGGTCACTCAGGTGGCTACATTCAGCCGGAGGGTCAACTGGGCCATGATGACTCCATGATGGCCTCACTCACCTACCTGCAATTGATCCTACTGTTAGCTGAGGCACCTTCATCATCCTCCCCCCAGTTTCTGTCACCAGGAACTCGCTAACAAGCTCCAAACCAGCCATAATAGCCCACTTTTCTAGCTCTGTTTATAGGTACTGCTTGTCACCAGAAACTTAGGCCAAATGCCAGAAGCCACAAGCTCCAAAGAAGCATCCGTGGTTCAGTTATCAACCAGTTTGATCCAGTTCAGATGCTGCTAACCCTCCAGATGACCTTGAGATCACTGCCATCTAACTCTAACAACAAAAAAACACCCACCAGTGCCACGTCAGATCTGACTGCACCCATTTGAGGGAAGAAAAGAGGTGGCACTCCGATTCTGAGAAGCCTCCTCCCCTTTCCCTAGAAGACCTCGATGTCAGCTTGTTTACCAAACCTCTAATTACCCTAACCCCATAAAACCCAGACCATGACACCTAATTGTGGTGAAGGTGCCTTTGAAGCATGAGCTCCGCCTTCTCCTTTCTCTGCCCATTGAATAAATTACCTCCTTGCCACCAAATACTGTTTGGTTTTGTTAAAAATAAGCTCATTGACCCAATCAAAGGAGGGATGAGGAGACTGGGAGCACAATAAGGCTTTAATCAATGTTCCTGCAAGAGCAGGTGTGTGACACACAGACAGACAGACAGGGGGCAGTTAAGGCAGACAATTTATCTCCTAGCATGAAGTCCCTCCCCAGGGTCCTCTATTGGCTGAGCACTACAGAGGTTACAGCCTTACCTGGAAGTCACCTTTGCCCACGAAAGGCAAAAAGTAGTCTGACTGGAACAAAGGTACATTCCCCAAGGTGACACAGAGAATTTCAGTCCCTTTTCCCTTTGTTCTTTGGTGCATGCTCATTGCAAAGCCTGTAAAAATAAGCCCAGGAAACAGAGAGGGGAAGAGCCAGGCAGTCAAGTGTCTAAGGGTTTGGGACTCCATTGT
>NW_027531893.1:8183823-8326348 GCF_008692635.1 Crocuta crocuta
AGCTCGTAAACCTGTTGTTAATTAGCGCAGCTTTTATTTGGTATTTCTGAAAATGAATCATCTCCTTTACTTCTCACGGTTTTTTGGTGAACAGTGCAGAGTAGGAAAAGAGCGTGCCACTTTGGTAACATGACCCTACGGTAAGCTCTGTGGGCTTCCTTACATGGTAGTCTCAGGGCAGTGCTCCAAGGGAGCACAGACAGAAGCTGCAAGCCTTCCTGAGGCCTGGGCTCCAAGGTTACACAACGTCCCTTCCATCCCATATTATTGATCAAGGCAAGTACCAATTTAGGGACAAGAGAAATATATGCGCATATATATACAGCATGGGGAGGAAGTGTTGCCACCATTCGCACAAACTACCACAGATCACATGTGTGTGTCCAATACAGCAAGCTTCTTAACAAAAGAAACCAACAAAAGCAAAAGGGTTATTTGGTCATAAAAAAGCCTGAAATCCTGCCATTCACAATAACACAGATGAACCTCAAGGATATTATGCTAAGTGAAATAAATCAGAAAGAGAAGACCAAGACTGTTATACCTTGCTTATATGTGGAGCGTAAAAATAAAACAAAAACCCCCAAACCAACATCACAGATACAGAGAACAACAGAGTGGTGGTTGCCAGAGGCNAAAGATACAAACTTCCAGTTATAATAAATAACTCCTGGAAATGAGATGTATACCATGTTGACTGCCATAAATAGTACTGCTTTGCAAATTCAAAAATCACTAAAAAAAAAATCTTAAAAGTTCTCTTGGTCAGAAAAACTATGTGTGGTGACCAGATGTTATCTAGATATATTGTGGTGGTCATTTCACAAGGTATACAAATATTGAATCATTATGTTGCACACCTGAAACTAGAATAATGTTATGTGTCAATTATATACCATTAAAAAAAAGCAAAAGGGACACTTCTATTTATTTTAAAAAAATTTTTTAATTTATTTATTTATCTTTGAGAGAGAGAAAGAGCAAGTTGGGGAGGGTCAGAGAGAGAGAAAGAGAGAGAGAGAGAGAATCTCAAGCAGGCTGCCAACATGGGACCCAACATGGGGCTCTCTCTCAGATCATGACCTGAGCTGAAATCAAGAATCAGATGTTCAACTGACTGAGCCACCCAGGTCCCCTCAAAGGGACAATTTTAACTTTCTCACCACATTCCCCTCTTCCTCTCCCCGACCACTTCCCATATCCCAGCTTCTTGAATAAATAGACCATTGTGAAAATTAAAGCCTGTTGAACATAGAACACGTAAAATGCTTTCCCCTAAGCAACTGTATTTGCAGTACTTTTCAGCTCTTTTTTAAGTTTACTTATTTTGAGAGAGAGAAAGAGAGAATGAGCAGGGCAGGGGCAGAGAGAAAAGGGGACAGACCATCCGAAGCAGGCTCTGTGCTGACAGCAAAGAACCCAATGTGGAGCTCGAACTCACCAACTGTAAGATCATGACCGAAGTTGGACACTTAGCCAAATGAACCACCCAGGTGACCCTTTCAACTCTTAATAGTACACAGATGTACCCACACACATCTGAATTTGAATAATAATTTCCTTCCCTCTTTAGCTTTTTCTTGGTTTGTTTTTAGTGGTTGTTTTGTTATTATATCAAATGCGATGGTTCTATCTCTTAGGATCCTCTGGGTACCAAGCAACAGAGATCCATATCTACTGTCTTAAAAAATAAGCAGAATGGGAGCACCTGGCTGGCTCAGTCAGTAGAGGCTGTGATTCTTGGTTTCAGCATCATGAGTTCAAACCCCACATTGGGAGTACAGTTTACGCAAAAAAATAACAAAAAAACCAAAAAGAATGTATTGTCCCCCAAAATTAGTAAGTCCAGTGACAGAGCAGATTCTAGCTGAGACCTGGTAGATCAGCTCAGCCATGGCACCAATGATCTGATTTCTTTTGAACTATCTTTTTTGAAAAATATTATTTATTAAATTGAGTTTTTTACCAAAGAGCATTATGTTGCAAAAATCTACATGTATTTTCTTTTGAAACCTGTATTGCACACTTTCCTTTTTATTTTTAGTTGTTTTTTTTTTTTTAAGTATCTCTCCACCCAACATGGGGCTCAAACTTACAACTCCGAGATCAAGAGTTGCATGCTCTTCCTACTGAGCCAGCCAGGAGCCCCTCTTTTCAAGTATTTTTGTCTTCTCTACAACTGGCTTCCAAGTAAGGCTATAGTGGCATTTAGAACAAGCCACCCCAAAATATGCTGCTGTAGGGGCAGAAAATTTTTCATTTTACCCTTCTAGGTTCCTTGGAAAGTCTAACAATAAAATGACTTAAGGCAGATTAACGGGAGAAAAACAAATTTAACTTTGTACATAGGAGTCCCATTAAAAATAGGAGACCCAAAGGCAGTCAGGCAGTTGAGGCTTATATGCCATCCTAAACTAAGGGATGCAACAGGGGCCTGGGGCTTCAAAAGAGAGGAGGGTGATTCATAGGAAGATAAGAAGAGCAGATGTTTGGAATCACGTAAATTAAAAAATTTATCTCTGGTAGTAGCTCTCTCCCTCTGAACCAGGCCCCCTTATCTAGATTCTTGCAGGCAGTTAAGGAAGACGTAAAAGTCTTTCCTGAGTCTCCTGGGTCTTGACTGCCCTCAGCTCAAAATCATCCACATGCTACAGTGACACATTTGAAATATTTTTTATGTTTTATTTATTTCTGAGAGAGAGAGACAGCATGAGCAGAGGAGGGTCAGAGAGAGAGGGAGACATAGAATACGAAGCAGACTCCAGGCTCTGAGCTAGCTGTCAACACAGAGCCCGATGTGGGGCTTGAACCCACAAACCATGAGATCATGACCTGAGCCGAAGTTGGACGCTTAACCGACTGAGTCACCCAGGTGTCCCTATAGTGACACATTTGGAGGTGGCAAACTTTATTCCCCTTCACTACGGTGGCAAACTGAGTACCTTGAGCTGAAGGCACTTGAGAAGCAACAGATGCAGAAAGAGCTTTCTGATCTCTCTTTCTACCTAAAATCAAGTCATAAAATTTCATGTGGGAAAGGGACTCTCTCTGCGAGGAAGAGAAGAACATTCTTATCACAAAGACTAGCAGTCAATTCCAACATGGATCTGTACAAACCAACCTAACATAACCCTTGTCTTCCATCAGCTTCTCCCACATATTTCTTAGTCATTGTCCCACAGTTTACTGCCCCTAGCCCAAATCCCTTTATCTCTTGTTACGTCCACACAACTTTATTGCTCCTTGCAAACTTCTGGGTCCAATGGTTTTTTGGGGTCTTCATTTTCCTCTTGAAGAAAATGGGCCCATTAAAATATTACATAAAATACATAGGCATTTCTCCTGTTAATCTATCTCATATAAATTTAATTCTTCTGCCTGGCTACAGAACCTAAGAAGGTAGATGTGAGTTTTTCCTCCCCTACAGCTCCCTCCCAGTGTGGTAAAAAGATGGCTGCCTGGAGATCCAGGGCTACAGAATTCATACTGGTTAGAAGAACCTTCTTTCCCTGCGCTTTCTTGGGAAAGAGAAGAAATCTTCCCAGAATTCACCAGTGGCTAATTGCCTTTTCTGGCCAAATCTGGTCACATGGACATATATTCTTAAGACAATCTGAAGTTTTGGGGGACTGAAATTTTTTTTTTTGATGCTTGTATTAAACTGAGCAGGTGCAGCTGCCAAATCTATAACTAATTTTTTTCAAGAAAATCCAGCGGACTAATGCCAATGGGAAGGAATGGGTGCTGGGCAGCAAGCAACAAGCTTCAATTATAACACCTTCACTTTTACAATTGTGAAGTTCTTTAGACCTGTATCTCTGCCTTCTTAAACATGGTGGGACCAAAAACTTAACTATTGGTAGAAAGTTTAATAAAATACTTCTGTTCATATCACATAGGAATGAGGGAGAAATGCTGTCCCTGTTTTACCATTTACTGCCTTTCATTTCCTCCTTCGAATATACAAATAATAAAACAAAAGTCTTCCCCCCCCCCCTTAAGTCATCAAATGATCCAGCTGGTCCTGTGCCCTTTTCCTCCATTCATTCTGTCTTTTCACTGTTTTTCTTCTTAATTTATTTGGGAGAAACATCTCACATCATTTCTCATTCCTGAAAAAGGTGACATGGTATCTTGACTGGTCCTGGGATGCCAGGAATTCAGGAAGAAGAAGAGAAATGATTTTATGGGCATTACTGAGAAAATGGGAATAGGTGGCTGAAAGCATGTGCACAAGCCTGGAGGAGATCACAGAGACTTTATGGTAGCAGGTGTCTGCCCCATCTCCCCTCCAGTGTTCACTGCCATGTGGAGGAGAACACGACTTATCAGAGCTAGATAGGGGTCCAGGTGATGAACCCCAGCCTCTGGGCTTACCAGCTCTGTGGCTGAGGATGCATTAGCCTCCCCTTGATGTGTGATCTTGGGCTGTGGTTTGAGTCCTATGGATACAGCCATTTGATAGGACATACCACCTCAGCCCTATTACACCACATCAGTATTCTGCCAGCATGTTCATTCTTTTCATGCTCCACTTTAACCTGTTTCCATAACCCAAACAGACCCTTTCCATAGGAAGCCAATTTCCTCCCTAGGAGGCCAGTCTGTAAGGGAGCAGTCTCCGGGCAAGTTTATCCTTGCCTCTCAGTCTACATGATTCCAAAGGATTGCTGCTGTGTGCCATATTCCATCCCACCAGCAGATTTGTACCTATACCTGTTGAACCCATCAGGATTGCGAAGCCAGTGTCTAACTTTGCTGTAGAAGACACTGGAAGATGATTAGAAGGACACGTAGGGAAAGGAAGATCATAACACCTGAGGTCCTCCCTAAAACTTGGGATCAAGGGACCCCAGAATAGATGAGAGGAGAGTTTTCAGGCCATTCTACCTGTTTCTAGATATAGGAGTCTGATTGCTCTATTGCTAACAGTGTTGACCTAAACATAATACAGTTTGGTCAGGGTACAGTCCACCCCTTGGTTGGCCAACAGCAAATAGCAAGGAACAATTCTGTTGTCTAAGACCACTTTGACCAAAACATCCAGACTGGCTTGCTTGGACCCTAAGAATTAAGCCACTTCACTGACTACTTGGTCTAGCAGGGTAAGAGTTCCCATAGGCATTTTACCTGTTAATTAACCTCCCCAGTCCAAAAATAAAGCTCCACGTGAAGTGGGATTCCAGGCCAGAGGATGGCTGTAGATCCCAGGAGGAAGTCCTAGAAAAATTGGAATGGTCACCCCAGAGTGATGATCAGACACACTAAAGGCAGACTGGAAATGACTATCTAGATAGTTAGAATAGTCCAAGGATACGTGTTCCATTCCAGGAAGTCATAGGTGTTTGTGGTCACGGTCAGAGGTATTTCTACTGGTGGGTATAAGCTCTGAGTGTAGTTGAATAAGAATGAATCTGTAGCTATAAGTGGGGAGTGTGCCAGCCTGGAAAGAAGATGAGGTTTTCTGAAGGACCCGCTAGGTCAAGGGACCTGGATCCATTCTTGGTGTTTTCACTGGCAAGCATCTGACAGGGCAGCACCATAAAGTATGCCAAGGGGCCAGGGGAGCTGGGAGCAGACCCCGGGACAGGGGGCAACCTTCTCCCTCCACAACCGGTTCCAGACTGACGTCTCACCTTAGACACCAGCACACCTTCTCTCACATAATCAACATGGCAAGTCCCCTCTCTGACTTTAGATTAGGCCGTCCTCTCACAGACACCAGACGAAGTACACAGCTTGTGTTTGGAGGCACGCCAAACAGAAATGGCTGCTTTTCACATACTAGAGCCGCATTCTAGGCTAAGAGATGTACACTGTGTGACAAATATCACATCAGAAGCGAGGCCTGGCAGAAGAACAGGTTCCTGTCTCCCACTCAAGCTCAGGCTGGTTGGGGCACAGGTCATCGAGTGGAAACTGGGGTAGAATCCGATGAGAAGAAAACACACTAAAGTCCTGATATATAAGGGAAGCCATATCAGGTTTCTTTCTAAATCAGCATGACTGTACATAAAGTTTGTTTAAACCAAAAGCCTGATTTATGGCTAGTCAAGCACACACCGTACATCTGCTTTGTAAATGAGTAGCCTAAGGAAAACATCTTGTCCTTCAGATATCAATCAATGCCACTACTCCTTGCATTCCATGACGTTAAAACTCGTGATTCCTGCCTACATGTTAGTCTATAATTTTTTTGAACTTTTACAGGAATGTACTTCTGACATGCTGATTTATGGTTCTTTATGCAAAAAAAAAAAGTGTGTGTGTGTGTGTGTGTGTGTGTGTGTGTGTATTATCCCTGTTCCTCCTCTGAAGCACTATCTTCCCTGTGAAGATCATGTTTCCCAGAGAGCTGTCCTATCTGGGCTCAAATAAAACTCTGTGTTTTCTTCTTATATTAGAGTTCTTTCCTGTCAGTTTATGTCAACATTTCTTGGCATAATCAGCATGATATCACAGAAACCAACCTGAGGCCATCTGAGGTCCTCTGGAACCTGGCACCTGGTATCGACATTGGTCCCTTGTACCCCTCCAGCTTCTCAGCAACCTTCGGGTGGATTGGTGAGTTCTCCTCATATTCAGACATCCTTATTTTAACTTGACAGTCTTGAGGGTTTTTTGAGCTGTTTTTAGACTGATTTTGTTTGTACTGGTATGATTTTCTAGGTAGGAAATCTAGGGGAAAGAGAGTAAAACTTGGGTTGGCTAATTCATATTTGGCTTTGATTTGGCAATAAAACTTCAAAGACTGGTCAGAAAATGAGAGACTGAATTATTTAGCTCCAAAGCTAAGTAAGGAATACTTGCTCCTTTCGGCTGAAAGGTATCGTCGGGCAACTGAGAACATAGTGGAAGGGTCTGGGGTTAGCCCTCAAGACAAGAAACAGTCCCATAGGGAACTGCATCTTCTTCACATAGTAAATAAAGTTTGGCTTGTCCAGAAATGCACACATAAGGATTTATCGTCGGGTCCTCAGAGCCCGCAAGGCGGTTTTAGACTACAGGTAGAAGAAACTAAAATTTCCAAGAGAGTGTTCCACAGCCTTCTAGAAGTGATGCTCATGAATGGCACACTTCAACCCACGACATTCTTCTCTTCTTCCAGGAGAATTTCCCAAACTTTATACCAAAACTAAAATCAAAAGAAGACAAGGAACCATGCTTCTCTCTCTCTCTTTTTTTTTTTTTTAATATTTTTTGTTTATTTCTGAGAGAGACAGAGAGAGAGAAACAGCATGAACAGGGGAGGGTCAGAGAGAGAGGGAGACACAGAATCAGAAGCAGGCTCCAGGCTCTGAGCTAGCTGTCAGCACAGAGCCCGGCGTGGGGCTCAAACCCACAAACCATGCGATCATGACCTGAGCCGAAGTCGGACGCTTAACTGACGGAGCCACCCAGGCGCCCCAACAAGGAACCATGCTTCTAAAGCTGAATAGCTCCCAAACGCATACGAGGCACCCACAAACTCCACTGGATTTTATGTATAATACAAATGGAATTTCTACTTGCAAGTGCTTGACTAAATGAGAAAATTCAACAAAAGATAATCTAAGCATTAGATGGCCAAAATGGCCCAAATCTGATTTGTCAAAAATAGTTTTCTTGAATATACAACTGGAAAAAACCATCTATAAAATTAAACGAATGGGATAGTAAGCTTATTTTAATTTGTATTTCAAATGTGGCAATGACACCTTTCTGTAAGAAACTAATAAAATAAAACCTTTAAGAATTCATTGCTAAATTGGAGAAAGCTTCCAGAAACAACACCAGCAGCTCTTTCCCATCTCCCCCCACCCTTGCTCCTATGTATCCCCTACTTTCTGAACTCTCTGAACTCTTCTGTTCTGATGTACCTGCTTCACCTCCACCTCCTTTCCTTTTTTTTTTTAATTTTTTTTAATTTTTTTTTTTTTACAAATAGTTTATTGTCAAATTAGTTTCCACATAACACTCAGTGCTCATCCCCACAAGTGTCCTCCTCCATGCCCATCCCTCCTCCCCCCCACATCCATCAGTCCTCAGTTTTTGTCAGCATTCAAGAGTCTCTCATGGTTTGCCTCTCTCCCTTTCCCCCACCATTTCCGCCCTTCTTCTCCCCCTTGTTCCTCCGTCAAGTTCCTCCTAATCCTCCTATACGTGCAAACATATGATATTTGTCCTTCTCTGCCTGACTTATTTCGCTCAGCATAACACCCTCAAGGTCCATCCATGTTGCTACACATGGCCAGATTTCATTGTTTCTCATTGCCATGTAGTATTCCATGGTATAGATAAACCACATCTTCTTGATCCATTCGTCCGTTGATGGACACTTAGGCTCTTTCCATGTTTTAGCTATTGTGGAGAGTGCTGCTATGAACATTGGGGTACATGTGCTCCTATGCATCAGCATTTCTGTATCCCTTGGGTAAATTCCTAGCAGTGCTATTGCTGGGTCACAGGGGAGTTCTAGTGTTAGTTTCCTTAGGAACCTCCACACTGTTTTCCAGAGGGGCTGTACCAGTTTACATTCCCACCAACAGTGTAGGAGGGTGCCCGTTTCTCCACATCCTCGCCAGCATCTAGAGTTCTCTGATTTGCTCATCTTAGCCACTCTGACTGGTGTGACCTCCACCTCCTTTCCTAAAGGATGAAGCCCCTAAAACTCTGGGGATTAATATGGAAGGAACAACAATTTTTCCGGACCTCTTTAAGGCAGAACCTGTGTCAGGGAGAAGTAAGTCAGCACTTACTTCTACCCCCTGGACAAGAACAGAGCTTAAATATCTAAACTTTTCAAGCTCCCACAGGCTTTGCTTGAGAATTCAGTTTCACTGTTAGGGCATATGAGCCTGGATATTCTGACCTATGCCAGCTTCTGCATATACTTGCATCTGAGAGAAAAGAGAAGGAATGAATAACTAAGGCAAAATAGAAAACAACAATGGATTTCCCTACATGAAACCTTGAAAATTATAGAAGTGCCCATAGGTTACACCAGGCAATCCTCCAGATTCTCCCCCAAAATTCAACACTGTAAACAGAAGCCTGGAGAAACCATTTTTCACTATTTTGAAAGACTCAAAAAACAATGTTTTGGAATGACTCCTGACAGTTTTCAAAATCATCAGAGTGATCTGCTCTTCAGTCAGCCTTTGTAGAAGGTCTAGATGAAGAACTGGCTTTATAAGGAAAGAGATATGACTTAGGATGGGTGACACTACATCCCAATGTACTTGTTTCCCTTGTAGATCAACTTTCTAAGACTTTACAAAATAAAGAAAAGGGAAAAGCAGTGAAAATTATACATTTACCATTATAATAGCCTAATGGTCCTACTAAGATGCCTTTCCAAACACCCAATCAAAGGCCTGCGAAGACCATCTTTGGTACTATTGTAGACAACCTGAGCATTTCGAGTGAGTGAGACTATTACAAATGCAAATGGAACACTGAGCATAATAAATTTTTAAAAAAAGAATAGGGATAATCTAAGGGAAATGAGAGGGCATTTCCCTTCCTCCTCACTAATACTTTAGAAGTCAATGTCACTCCTGGAGGGGAAACTTCAAGGACCCTAACAGACATTGGGGCCACCCTATCTGTTCTCAGCTCCACCTTTCCCCACTGCCCTCTCCCTCAGGAGTAAAATTCAGTTCAAACGGCAGAGGTTTCAAATCTGACAATTTGAGTATTTGAATCAGAACCACAAACTTTCCAGTCAGGAAATATTACTGGAAATCATGTCTTTTTGTTGGCCATTTGTGCCCCAAATCATCTTATATGGTGAGGTTTTTTAGAAACATGTAATGCTGAAACATTTCTCAAAAAGGTAAAAAGTTTTTAGATTTGGAAGACACCGATGAAGGGGCACCTGGGTGGCTTAGTTGGTTAAGTGTCCAACTTCAGCTCAGGTCATAATCTCATGGTTCATGAGTTTGAGCCCTGCATTGGGCTGATGGTGCATAGTCTGCTTAGGATCCTCTCTCTCTCCTCCTCTCTCTCTGGTCCTGCCCCACTTGTATGCTCACAGTCTCTCTCTCTCAAAATAAATGAATAAACTTAAAAAAAGGCACTGATGAAGACTGATGAAGACCACCATCTGGTTTCTGAAAACTTAATGATTATAAAAACAAGTAGACCAACAGGAAGGTAACCATTTGTTACTACAAATCGCTCCCGAACTATGGTCCTCTTCTCCTTCTGATACTGGAAAAATTAAATCAGTAAGTCCTATTAAGGTGACTGATAATAACACTAAACTATTACTTAATATTTGAGTATAAATACTCAAATCATAACTAATATATTTCTGTAATACTCCTTGACTTACTTGTAACCAGAGTACTTTCCACATAACACTGTTACTCTATGGTATGATACAGGTTTTGCAACTCAAATTGCCTAATGCTAACAAAAATTATACTAGTATTATACTAATTATACTAAAATTATACTATTATTGACATTGATGGCCAAGTATTTAGGAAGACAGAATTATAACCACTACAAGATATACTATCTGTGGAAATTAACTGCCCAGAGAAATCATTACAGATGGTAACGGAAAATATATTTACCATTTTAACCAATCAGCTCAAACAGAACACAAAGCACAAATAACCTAGATACAGGAGGCAAAGTGATATTCAAACTAGTTCAAGAGCATTAAAACATGTGTAATAGGTTTTTTGGATTCTTCTCTTTTCTAATTCTTTTTTTTTTTTTTAAGGCTTATTTATTTATTAAGACAGAGAGAGCTAGCAGGGGAGAGGTAGAGAGAAAGGGAGAGAGAGATGACATCCAAGCAGGCTCCATGCTGCCAGTGTGAGATCATGACTTGAACCAAAATTAAGAGTCTGATGCTTAACTGGCTGAGCCACCCAGGCGCCCCTTGTCTTTCTAATTCTGTACCAACTCCCATTGGTTGCTTCAAATGTTATTAATTGGACTTTTATTACTATTTCCATATTTATGCTGTAAATGTGTTGCCAGGTGAAGTGGGGAGACCCCAGGGCCCTGAGGCCTCGACCCAGCCCGTCCTAAAGTTGTGACCAAAGGCTCTTGGTCTCGCAAGAAAGAGTTCAAGAATTCAAGGACAGACACAACAGAGCTGAGGAACGCCAAGCAGGAAAGCACTCTTGAGATGTGAGTGCAGGTAGAGAAGAGAGAGAGCTGCATGCCCTGGGGGTTGGGTTTCTATCTTTTAGGGACAGTTGCTAAATAAGGGGTGGAATATTCATTACCTAGGGCAGGACTTCTTGGAAGCAGAATTTAGTGCTTTTTCTTCCATATACTTGGTCAGGAGTTTCTGGCTGCTTTGTGGCTTTGTTTTGGAATGCTGCCAGGACAGGCCTCTGACTTTCCCAACAGGCCATGACTTGCTCTTTGGCCCCCAAGCATCCTGTGAGACCTGAACTAACCTTCTCTACAAAATGCTACAAAAAAAATGCAAAGGCGGGGCCCCTGGGTGGCTCATTCAGTTAAGAACACTCAGGTCATGGTCCATATTTCAAGCCCAGCATCAGGCTCTGTACTGACTGCTCAGAGCCTGGAGCCTGCTTTGGATTCTGTGTCTCCCTCTCTCTGCCCCTCTCTCCCTTGTACTCTGTATCTCCCTCTCTCAAAAATAAAGGCAAAAACTCATCACAAAGCACACATTATATGTGCTCGACAATCCAATCTCGTTGGAAAAATATATACAGGGGCGCCTGGGTGACTCAGTCGGTTAAGCGTCTGACTTTGGCTCCGGTCATGATCTCACTGTTCTTGAGTTCGAGCCCCATGTTAGGCTCTGTGCTGACAGCTTGGGGCCTATAGCCTAATTCAGATTCTGTGTCTCCCTCTCTCTCTGTTCTTCCCCTGCACTCTCTCTCTCTCTCTCTCTTTCAAAAATCAACATTTAAAAATTTTTTAAAAAGAAAAAAATATCAACTGTAATATTCCCATGAAAGACCATACCGTTGACCCCCCCAACGTAGACTCCTGGGTGACCTAAATCCAGGCCAGCAAGATGGAGTCACTCACATCAAGCAGTAACTTAGGTCCAGCAGTGGTGCAAGCAACCAAGGGCCTCACAGCTAAGACCAGATATTGCCGAAACCAGCACCAGCTGACGACACCCTCAGAACTGATCGTGAGTACCAGAACCAGAGGACATCTGCAATGCCCGAGGCTGATCAAATCGCTTTACAAAGGAGGGATTTCCACAACAAGCTGTAAAACTCTCTAGACGCTGACCCTTTCATGCATGAGCACATCAAAAACGCAACTGCCGCTGAGGGCTATACCCGACTGGTCTCTGCACCTTATAGAGTTCCTCTACTGTCTGAAAAGAATAAGCAGCTGGAGCTGAGGGCTGACCCATACAGGACCAAGGTTTCATCCCAACTTCCTGCTCACAGACTGACTTGGGGTTTGGTTTCTTAACTTCCCATCCCACCGCCCACACCCGCCCACCGACACCCCACCCTACCCCATCCCACTCCCATTCTGTCTTTTTTTTTTTTTTAGGTTTTTNCTCCCATTCTATCTTATCTTGTTTGTTGTGTGACCTGCCTTGTGCTTTGCTTTGTATGACCCGTAAGAAGCCAAGTTAAAACACCCAAGGAAATGTCACTGAATTTGGAATCCTGAACCTGCTTTAGGATTATGGTGACCTTGCTATATGACTGAATAAAGGTGATGTTGTGGAAAGATATAATTTCCATGTGTGCCTTCATAGCATGCCTGTGACACCTAGCATCAAGGAATAGGACGAAACCAAGGCAGATAAGCAATCAACCTCACATCGAGGGACAAAATAATATGATCAATCAATGTTTTCTATCGAAAGACTTTTTTTCTAATTTTTTTAACGTTTATTTATTTTTGAGACAGAGAGAGACAGGGTGTGAGCAGGGGAAGGGCAGAGAGAGAGGGAGACACAGAATCTGAAGCAGGCTCCAGCCTCAGAGCTGTCAGCACAGAGCCTGACGCAGGACTCGAACTTACGAACTGTGAGATCATAACCTGAGCTGAAGTTGGATACTTAACCGACTGAGCCACTCAGGCGCCCCTCAAAACATTTTTTTAAAGATTTTTTTTAAGTAATCTCTACACTCAAGGTGGGGCTCAAATTTACAACCCCAAGATCAAGAATCTCATGCTCTATCAACTTGAGCCATATAGACACACCTCTTTGACAAGATTATTAATCCAAAGGGGGAAATGAGAAGAGAAAAACTTTCTAAAGGCATGATATATATGGGAAGTTGTTTTCGATTTCTTTCTAAGTCAGCATGACTGTATATAAGGTTTGTTTAAACCAAAAGACTGATTTACAGCTGGTCAAGCACGCATCGTACATCTGCTTTGTAGATGAGTAGCTGAAGGAAAACATCTTGTCCTTCAGATATTGATCAATGCCCCTACTCCTTGCATTCCGTGACGTTAAAACTCATGATTCCTGCCTACTTGCTAATCTATAATCTTTCTGAGCTTTTACAAGAATGTGCTTCTGACATATTGATTTATGGCTCCTTATGTCAAATAACATATAACCCTGTAAAAACTGTTCCTTGTCTGGAGTACTCTCTTCCCTGTGAAGATCGTGTTTCCTCAGCAACTGTCCTATCCGGGCTCAAATAAAACTTTGTATTTTCTTCTAATATTAGAGTTCTTTCCTGCCAATTTGCATCGATTTGTTGAGGGAGCATAGGGCAAGCTGAAGGCAAAGCGCAAGCTAGCACACCTTGTGATGTGTGATACTTTGTGATACCTTGGACACTCCCAGCTACCCAAGAACAAAGGACAGGGGCTTAAGTGGTTGCCATGGTGATGCGGGAAACTAAGGCAAGTGAAAAATTAAATTCCCTTACTGCCTACAGCCCGGGGACAAGTCCCTGAAACGGGCAGAGTGACCTCCCTCTAGGAGCTCAGCTGCCTTGATGATGACACTTTGCTGGGAGCAAAAGAGAACCTTAGCTTCATATTATCCCAATGTTGAGGATCCTGTAAGTCAACTTCCTTTATCTCAACTGCCCCAAGATATATGCTGGCCATCATACTCCAAGGCCCCCCAATACATATCTGAAGGGTCTCATGAATGGCATTTTATTAAATGGTAATAAATGGTGTTTCCCTAGCGACAGCTAGTCCCTCAAGGTCCTGGACACCTTGTTTCCACAATTCCATAGGGACTTGCACTGTCTCTATTCCCCTGCCAACTGGAAGATATATAATCAGTCACTCTTCACAACCTTGTCCAGCTCTTTCTGCACATGCATCCTGTCCCCGTGTTTTAATGAAATCACTTTTTTGCATCAAAGAGTCTTCAGGAATTCTTTCTTGGTCGTCAGCTCCAAACCCCACTATCACGCCAAAACCCCATCAAATACATCCTAATTTGGAGGGGGTGAGAGCAAAGAGTGTCCCTAGACCCTCTTCCAGCAAGTCTCTGGCTGGATCTAAAAATTACCACGACAAAGGCAGATTGACAGGAAAAAAGCAGACAAATGTATTTAAAGTTTGTTTTACATGACACAGCAGTCTTCATACGAATGACACCTCAAGGAAACAGACTTGAGTATCTTCATGCCTCGTTTGAAGAATGGGCATCACGGAGGGATGGGACAGTGAAGGGGCAGGAGAAGAGTGGAATAGCCTGAGGGAAACTTAGCAGGCCCTGTTTGCTATGGTTCTTCTGTGTCCCTTGACTTCAGATAAGGATGCTCCTTTCCTCCAGGTAGAGGGAGGGCATCTCTCCCAGGAGGACTTAATGGCCTATTTCAGGGAAGAAGGGTAGGAGGCAGAAGATCAGAGTGATCTTTCCTGTTTCTGCCATTTTCTCAAACTCCGCCAGCTTAAAATATTCAACACACAAAGGTGCCTATTTTAGGGGAGCACGTCCTGAACTCCATCAGAGGCAACCACCTCCCTTGTCTTTACTAAGCAAAGTCTGACCACCTTACCCTGCCTTTCCTGCTCCATTCTCACCTTGGCCTCTGGTTTCCCAAGCCCTAATCAAGAAACTCCCCCAAGTCAACTATTTGTGCAGAAAATTTACTGAAGGGGGAGCCGAGGAGGGAATCATAGATTTCATCAACGCGCCTTGAGTTAAAATACAGCAACGATTATTGTCGCGGCAAGTATTAATTGTGTTGTAAGCCAAATAATAAGAAAATTCCCAGAACCTATTTTATATGGTATATGTTTATAGTATTTACAGAATACACGGACACATTCCTGGCAAGGTTTCCTAAAAACAAAGAAATACGTGGAATTTAAAGATAAAATGCCTTTCTTTTCCTCCCTTCTCCACCTGCAGCTCCCCACCCCCTCCTCCCCCTTCAGAAGTGACTCTGACCTTTTTTTAATGCATATCAAGAAACATAGGCCAAAGTGGCCTGACAGTTGGGTAGAATCCTCTGGCTTCCTGGGTCTTTTGTACCTCAAAGATGGTCTTTGCCCTGGAATCAAAGCCCTGGGGGCGGGGGTGAGGTGGGGTGGGGTGGGGGGATTAAATGCTATGTATTTCATGAGGATATTTATTTATTTATAAGGAACTTGACCTGAAAGTCAGACCTTGCCAGACACAAACCCAGACACCTTGATCAATAAATCACAACCTGCGGTGGAGGCGGGGTCTGATTAGGATTCTGGGATGGACAGGTGGACTGTGATGAATTAAAAGACACGAAGAGTGCCTCTTCCCCTTCTTTATTGTCTACCCCCTCCCCCTTCTTTCTGGAAACATTCATCCGGGCCCATCTCACACATTCCAGAGACTTCAGTTACCACCTTCATGATAATGACCCCCAAGCTCGGCCCAACAATCCAACCCTCCAGTCAAGAGCGATCCTGTTGTGTTTTAGCAAGAGATCTACCCTATGGTCCAAGCAGAAGCCTGAGGCACCTTCCATCATGTTCCATGTTTCTTGTCTCCCAACCACATCGGCCACCAAGTCCCGTGGCTTTTTCCTCCTTGGTAGCTCTTACAACCGAAGCTTCCCACTCAGAGAGCCCCCCACACTGGGGTGCCCTGGCCTGCACTGGGGCTACTGATGGAGCAGCTGGAGGTGAGGGGCAACCTCCCAGGGCCTCCTCATGAGTTCAGGAGAAAGGATGAACACTGGAGGTCATCGTCTCCAGGCCCGGCTGGACCTGTCAAGGAACACAGGCGGAGGCTCAAGTGCTAGGAATTCTCGCTTACCATTCAGAGGAACTTGGAGACGGAATGCAGCCCCGCTTGCCTACAAGCAGTTAATCAGCACTACCCTAAAGACAGAATTACCACATCGACCTAACGAAATCTCTAACATATGGAACAAAGATACTTTTCAGAGTCCAAGCCTCTTGAAATGGAACAGAGCTCCCTGGTAACAGGCGAAGCCGCACGAAGTTATCCAGTAACATCTGCTAGCCTGACCTCCTAGGCCTCCACAGTCAACCATGTCCACCGTTTCACGAATGCCTCCCAACCCTCTCCCACCCCCCCCCNACTTTTGAGCATATGCTCGCCCTTCTCCTGGGTGGCACCACACCAGTAAATAGCCTACTTTTCTTCACTGCAGAAGCTCAGGGCCCGTTGCTTATTGGTTGACTGCACGTGGGGCGGAGGAGCTAACCTTGGTCTCTGTCACGGTGGCCTCCGTCTATGAGCAGTGTTCCCCAAGTACCTCAATCTGATCTTTTTCCTATGTGTTCTGCCTCTTAAAAAGGCGTGCCCTCTCCTCTCCATCCCCACTGCCACCATGATGGCAGTCTCCACCACGTGACATCTCTGCCCCTCACCCCAAGCTCCACATCAAAGCCAACATTCTTCCCGGACCCTGACAGCCACGGGGTAAACTTGAAAGTGACAGGCCAGTAAATCAGGTCACGAGACTCTTCTTTACCCACTAACCTGTCCTGTGACACCCCCTTTCTCTCCCTACATGTACCCTCTCTCTTTCCCTACTTTCTAGGCCGGCCAAACCACAGGTTTGGTGCGTCCATCAGCCCTGAAGTGCAATTCCAAAATCCAAATCCAAAAGAGAGGTAACAACTAAACATTTTCTTTTCTTTTGTGGCAAACTCATTTGCTAGCAAAGCCTGACTTGGGGCTATTTATGGTCTTAATTGTCGTCTACAGTGTGCCTACCAGTACATTCTTCTGTGGGTTAAGCCAGTGTTTTGCATTTCTCATGTTAAAAAGAAAACCACAAGCCCCAAATTTATGCTAGACCACGACACCAAGCCGAGGTTTAACTAATGTAATTAAGCTTTCAACCTCCCCTAGAAATGTAGTCGTGACCCGTCAGTACGAAATTTTCTCGTCAGAAACAATAATCCTTTTTTTTCTTCTTCTGTTTACGGCTTCCTTGTCTTGTCTTTTACAACCTTTCCCTTTTGGAAGCACTCTGGAGCTGTCTTCTATCTGCTAGATGGGATGCTGCCTGATTCAGGTATCAATTCATAAAGCCAATTAGAGTCTTAAAATTTCAGTTGAAATTTTGTTGATACCCACAGGAGATGTTATGAAAATATGGCACAAGTACCATCTCAGAAATTCCAAATTATAAAATAAAAAATTCTGAATTCTGAAATACAGCTCACCTTACGGATTCTGGACAAGTGGGTATGAATCTATACCAGCTATTGTTTGGGACTTTAGAATACCCTTTTGATCTGGTTAACCGATTGGTTGTTATTGCTGCAGGCCACACCATCCTATAGCTTAGTGGGTTGGAATGACAATCATTTCTTTAGCTCCTACATCTGCGGTGGGGTAAGGTTTCAGCAGGGAGGGCTTGCCTCTCCTCCCCACAGCACTGGCTGGGCTGGCAGGAATGGGGACTGGCTGGCTCACTCATCACACGGCTGGCAAGCGGGGCTGGCTGCTGCCTGGGGACTCAGCTGAGGCTGAGGGCAGGGGCCACGGTGCCTTTTCACAGGAGCCTCTCCACCATGCCTTCTCCATGAGCTGTATGGCCTTCCTCAAGCATGGCAGCTGGGTTTCAAGAGAGAACGTCTGAGGGACAGGAGGTAGAAGCTACCTATTTCTAGAGTTGGGCCCAGAAACTGGAAAAGCATCACTTCCACCCTGTTCTGGTGATCAAGTATCACAGAGTATGTGCTGGCTGGCTGGTTCGTGCAGGCAGACCCTGAATGCCCCCATTAACCACTATGTTGAGAATGTACAGATCCTGTGTTCCCTGCGTATTCCCATCAAGCAGGATAGGAAGAAAAACATGTTCAATATTCAAGGTCAGAACACCAGGGGTGGCCAGCCTGGAGTGCCTTGTTTGTAACTAAGAATGTCTGCATAGCAAGCCTTGGCCTCCCTGGAGCACTGGCCTTGATCTCCGCGGAGCACTGGTCATGCAAGGAGGGAAAAGGCTTCAGATAGTTGCTGGGCTAGTTGTCACACTACAGAAGTTTGCTGCGTGCAGATCCCAGTAGAGAATGTTTTGCCCAGTCTGCTGCTTCCGGGCCCCCTGTACATAAGTTCCCCCAAGAAACCAATGTCTATATTACCATCTCCGGGTCATTTCTTCGGTCCTTCTGAGTCCTCACCCACTCTTGGTTTAGAGTCTACAGGGATGGGGCTACACAGGAGCTATGGGTAACTAGTCACAGATCCTAGGGGAAGGAGAGTCACAGAATTTTGAAAGCTTGCTTTAAAATTTTTGTTATTATTTATTTATTTTTGAGAGAGACAGAGAGAGAGACAGAGAGAGACAGAGAATGAGCAGGGGAGGGACAGAGAGAGAGGAAGACACAGAATCCAAAGCAGGCTCTAGGCTCTGAGCTGTCAGCACAGAGCCCCATGTGGGTCTGGAACTCATGAATCGCAAGATCATGATCAGAGCTGAAGTCAGAGGCGGAACTGACTGAGCCACTCAGGCACCCTGAAACCTTGTTTAAATGGCCACACTACCCCACTCATTCTTCAATGAGCAGCTCCAACATCATCACATTGTTGGCACTCTTGAAACAGTACACAGCAAACTGCCTTTGTATTTGCCTGTGGAGTTCAGAGAATTTTCTTTTTGACATCAGCTTTAATGAGGTATAATTTACATACAATAAAATTCCCCTATTGTAAGCCTACAGTTTGACGGCTTTTGACAAATTGTATACACCTGTATAATCACTACCTCAATCAAGATGTAGAATATTTCCATTACCTTAAACAGTCCTCTCGGGCATATTGATTTCTTAAAGAGCTCTGTTGAGGCTCTCTTTGTTTGCTTGTTTGTTTCTGGCTAGGAAAGGGGGAAGTGAGTGTTAAAGAAAAACTGATTAAAAACTACTCTTCTGAGATAAGGAAGCAGATGTAAGCATGTATTTGTCAGCTATGACTAACCACAAAAGTTTGGTAGTGCCAAGCATTGCTATACTTCGCCTCAAGAAGAAAGTTGGGTAAAGTGAGCAATGACAAAGGAGCCCCACAGTGGCAGGATTCTTGCACAGAGAGATAGGACACAGAGGCTCTTCCTTCCAGGAAGCAACTTTATTTGTGCCGGTACAGGCTCAATGGGTTCATACCAGAAAAACTGAGTCCTGAGCACAGTGGGGTGTAGCCTTTTATACAATTTCTACTTCTTTGTCTCCCCTACATGGAAACATACAGACATACAGTTTGACTGGGAGGTCCATGTTACAGTGTCATGAGGAATGTCAGGTATACGCACATGGCCAGGTTGCCTTACCATGTCTTGAGGTTTTCATCACATTCCTTAAGGAGGGGCTCTACCACACCACCTCTACAAACACAGTACAAGTCAGATCTGCTCTCTATTTAAGGTACTCCAATGGTTTCCCATTACCTTTAAAATGAAATTTAATCTCCTTGCTCCAAACTATACCACTGTGATCTGGCCCATACAACTCATTATGCTTTGGTCACATGGTCTTCCTTCAGGTCCTCTAAATGCAGCACATTCCTACCCCAGGGCCTTTGCATTAGTCATTTCCTCTTGTTGCCAATCAGATTTCTCTTTGAATGTCACCTCCTCAGAGAGGCTGTCCCTGAATTCCTGATCCAAAGACATTCCCTTGCATATCAAGATATCAAGATTAAACCAAAGACTCTATATTTGAACAGGGAACATAGAAAGATCTGGATTTCATGTCTTCTGTCTGGAGTGTTCCCCTACTGTGTGTCTTGGCTGTGAGCTCTATATCCTAGCACTAAGGATCCCTGGTGGCACTCTATTAATGAAATTAAACTGTGACACATCATGTGATTGTAGCATTGATCAGACTATATTTATTAATGTTATGGATTTACTTGTTCACCTTAACTTCAGATGGCAAATCCCTTGAGGACATGGACTGGTTCTTGCTCAGTGTGACCGTGGCATACCACAGATGCTCATTAAATATGTGCTGAGCAACTAAAGGAATAAATGAATTAAAACCCTATAATTCCAAATCACCACTACAGGGTGTGAAGCCACTACCACCAGTTGATACTTTGAACTACATCCTAACAATAATCTTTCCCACCAGCATTGTATGAGAATCCAGTTGCTGCATCTCCTCACCAATGCTTGGTATGGTGGCTCTTTCAAATTTTCACCATTTTATAGGCTCTACAATGGCATCTAATCATGCTTTTATGTGGCATTTCCAACTATGTTGAGGGCCTTTATATAGGTTTTTGTAGGTCACTCCTAGGTGAAGTATAACAAGTCAACTTCAATCCAGAGGCAACAGAAAATTAAAAAAATTAAAAAACAAAATACAAAACGCAGAAAAACACAAGCTTTGGAGAGAAAAGGGAACCGTCATGCACTGTTGGTGGGAACGCAAAATGGTGCAACCACTATAGAAAACAGTGTGGAGGTTTCTCAAAAACATTAAGAACAGAACTACCATAAGACCCAGCAATTCCACTTCTGAGTATTTACCTGAAGAAAATAAAAACGCTAATTTGAAAAGATATAGGCACATTTATGTTCACTGCAGCATTATTTACAATAGCCAAGATTTAGAAGCAACTGAAGTGTACTTTGATAGATGAATGGATAAAGAAGACATGATATGTGTATACATAAAACGAAATATCACTGAGCCATAAAAAATAACAAAATTTCGCCATTTGTGGCAACATGCATGGACCTAGGGGGTATTATGTTAAGTGAAATAAGTCACACAGGGAAAGACAAATACTGTATGACTTCACTTACATATGTAGTCATCTAAATAATCATTTAAAACATAAAACAAAAAACACAAGAAAGAAACAGACTCATAGATATAGAGAACAATCTAGGGGTATAAAGAATAATCTGGTAATTTCCAGGGGGGAAAGGGGTACAGGGATGAGCAAAATAAGGGAAGGGAGTTAAAGGTACAAATGTCCAGTTACAAAATAAGTAAAACATGGGAATATCATACGTGACATAAGAAATATAGTTAATAATCTATGGCTTTGTATGATGACAGATGGTAGCTAGATTTATTAGGTGATTACTTGGGAAACACACACATACACACACACATTAAAGAACACAACTTGGGTTGTGAAACCTCTAACCAATGGGTTTAAAGGCCACATGCCTCTGCTGGGTAACTTCCTGAAGTTCAAAAGTGTGGTGAACCCCTTCCTGCTCCCCAACCATTAGAGATGACTACACAACTTCTACCACTCCTATAATACGGCACAGCTACAGTCCTGCACACGAGATGCCTAACAAAATGGAACCAGATGTAGAGCAAACAACCCATCATTCTTATCCAGCTTCCTTCACTACCACATACACCAAGACTCAGCAGCAACATCTAGTGTTCATCTCATTGATGTAGATATTGTGAAAGCATTCCACTTGGAAATATTTATAGCGTATAAGTGAAATCATTCTGTTATCTACATATTGTCATATTCCAAATATATTTCAGAAGCTGCTATCTTTTCTTGAAAGAATCTTAAGTGCTAAGAGTCTTTTTTCATGTGTTTCTTGCATTTAATCAGCTGAAGATGCCTGTGAATTCTTTTTTTTTTTTTTTAAAGTTCATCTATTTATTTTGAGAGAGAGCAAGCAGGAGAGGGGCAAAGAGAGAGGGAGAGAGAATCCCAAGCAGGCTCCTCACCACCAGCACAGAGCTCAATGTGGGGCTCGAATTCACCAATATGAGATCATGACCTGAGCCAAAATCACAAGCTAGACGCTTAACCAACTGAACCACCCAGGCGCCCCAAGATGCTTATGAATACTTAAGAAAAATTGCAAACTTCTTCAAAGAAGTGGGTTTTGACTAGATTAACAGAAGACATGATACTTTTGTTAGAGTTAAGTTACAAAAAGAGGAATGACAGTAAACCAACTAAAAACAAAACAAAACAGGAATTGAAACAGATTGGATCTTGACAGGACCTCCATGGCCATGAAATTATGCCAGTGTTGGACAAATACAACCTGAGGCAGGAACTCGTGACACACAGCAAACTACGGCATGTGGCAAACCTGTGTAATTGAACTTGATACATGCCTCATCTGAACGAATGTTTTGCGAGCAGTTGTTTAGTCCCACTACAAGAACAGCACACGCTGAGTAGGGGCCCCCTGTTCAGTTTGGGTCCGAGGATGGAAAGACACGTCTGGTAGAGGCAGAGCCACCACTGACTTGCAACTGTTGCAAACTGAACTGTGTCCCCCAAAAGATAAGGACTAGAGTCCCCAGTACCTGTGAATGGGATCTTAACTTCGAAAAGAGTCTTCATAGATGAAGGAAGCTTCTAGGTCCTATGTCTGCATACACAGAACTAAGCAAATGTTTTTATGTGGTTAAGATTATACAGTATGGGGGTACCTTGCTGACTCAGAAAAGCACTGACTCTTGATCTTGGGGTCCTGAGTTCAAGTCCCACACTGGGTGTAGAGATTAATAAATTAAATAAATTAAATTAAATTAAAAAAAAACTTTGTATCATGCATTCTTTTTTGTTTTTAATTTTTTATAATGTTTTATTTATTTCTAGGAGAGAGAGACAGCGTGAGCAGGGGAGAGTCAGAGAGAGAGGGAGTCACAGACTGAAACAGGCTCCAGGCTCTGAGCTGGCAGTCAGCACAGAGCCCGACGCGGGGCTCGAACCCACGAACCGCGAGATCATGACCTAAGCGAAAGTCGGACGCTTAACCGACTAAGCCACCCAGGCGCCCCCTGTATCATGCATTTTCACACATCATGATCATGGATATTTACAAATTCAAATATTTAGCAATTAAAAGTCCAAAAGCCATGAAGATTTTGATAGCCAAGGATATACTCCACCAACCCAATCAGAAAAGAAAAGCAAGAAAGAAATCCTGCTTTTCTTGGTGTGATGGCTAATTTTGTGTGTTAACTTGACTGGCCATAGGGTGCCCGGATTAAACATTATTTCTGGATGTTTATAGAACGAACTCCAATCAATCAAACAATCAATCAGTCTTAATGGTTCTATTCTTCTGGAGTCATAATGCTGCTACTACTACTCTGACTACTCCTCCTAGTAATTAATAATTCCCTAATACACTTGTGGACAAAGAAATCATAAAAAACAAGCAAAAGCAAACACACAAACAAACAAAGCCAAGAGGCCTCTGTTCTCCAAAAAAGACATCCAGATGGCCAAGAGAAATATGAAAAGATGCTCATCATCATTTATCATCAGGGAAACACAAATCAAAACTACAATGCGATATCACCCATCAGAATGGCTAAAATCAACAACACCAGAAACAACAGATACTGGCAAGGATGTGGAGAATAAGGAACCCTCAGGCACTGTTGGTGGGAATGAAAACTCGTGCAAGCACAGAGGAAAACAGTATGGGGATCCTCAAAAATTTAAAAATGGAAGTACCCGGGGCACCTGGGTGGCTTAGTCGGTTAAGCGTCCGACTTTCACTTAGGTCATGATCTCGCGGTTCGTGGGTTCGAGCCCCGCGTCGGGCTCTGTGCTGACTGCCAGCTCAGAGCCTGGGGCCTGTTTCAGAGTCTGTGACTCCCTCTCTCTCTGACCCTCCCCTGCTTACGCTGTCTCTCTCTCTCTCTCCTAGAAACAAATAAAACATTAAAAAAGAAAAATTAAAAATGGAAGTACCCAATGATCCAGCAATTGCACTACTGGGTATTAACCCAAAGGATTTGCAAACACTCATTCAGAGAGATATATGCAACCCTGTGTTTATAGCAGCATTATTTACAATAGCCAAACTGTGCAA
Organism: Crocuta crocuta; assembly: GCF_008692635.1. Lineage (NCBI taxonomy): Eukaryota > Metazoa > Chordata > Mammalia > Carnivora > Hyaenidae > Crocuta > Crocuta crocuta. Next base: position 8,207,988 of record NW_027531893.1, read on the forward strand.
GCAGCCCATGTGTCTGTCGAAAGATGAATGGGTAAAGAAGATGTGGTGTATATATTCAATGGAATATTACTCGGCCATAAAAAAAGAATGAAACCTTGCCATTGCAACAACATGGATGGAGCTAGAGTATAATGCTAAGTGAAATAAGTCAGTTAGAAAAATACAAATACCATATGATTTTACTCATTTGTGGAACTGAAGAAACAAATGAACAAAGGGGAAAGAGAGAGAGAGAGAGACAAACCAAGAAACAGACTAAGAAACTCTTAACTTCAGAGAACAAACATGGTTGGCAGAGGGGAGGGAAGTACAGGGATAGGTGAAATAGGTGATGGGGATTAAGGAGTGCACCTGTTGTGATGAACAAAGGCTGACATATGGAAGTGCTGAATCACTGTATCACATACCTGAAACATCACAGTGTATGTTAACTACCTGGAATTTAAACAAACAAACAAATAGATGAATCATGAGAGGGAAGTCTTGGCATTCACTGTCTAGCAGTGGCTCCACAATTCCATGCCCAAGATGTTTTTTTTTTTCAAGTTTATTTTTACTTATTTTTCAGAGAGAGAGAAAGCACAAGTGGGGGAGGGACAGAGAGAAAGGGAGACCGAATCCTAAGCAGCCTCTGTGCTGTCAATGCAGAGCCTGACAGGGCTCGAACTCATGAACTGTGAGATCATGACCTGAGCTGAAATCAAGAGTCAGAGGCTCAACTGACTGAGCCACGCTGGTGCCCCTCTGGTAATTATTTTTTAAAGATATTTACAAATTGTTTAATTCACTAGCTCTACTTTTTTTTTCATACGTTGTCACCCAAGGCATCCAAAATCTTTAAAGTTGCAAAATAAAGCCTGAGGTTTGTCCCCAGTAGACACTGGCACTTTATAAAAAGCACACATACAGAACTATGGACATAATCCAAGTGCCCCTTTCTCTCCCCTTCCTCTCTGTCCACCGCCACAGTGACTCAAGAATAGAAACTCCTCTAGCACCGAGGGGTGGATTAACCAAAGATTCAGTTTATTAACTCCATTTTTGTCACACGCTTGCAACCTCTTTAACATCTAGAAAGAAAAGACATTGTAAAATTTGAACATGTTGATCTTTTACATGTACTATACACACCGCAAGTCAAAACAGCACACAGACAGTCAAGGGGAGGCTCCTTGCTAGACTCCTGGCTACCTATAAACAGGCTGGCATCCAGCTGCTGGCAACTTCTTCCCCTCCCCCTTCCCTGAGCCAGCACGTACACAACGTGTTCTGCTCGGAGAGGCATTCTGACCTTCCCATTTCCAAAATATATCGTTTCGTGTGAATTTTAACAAAAGGGTATTTATAAAATGTGTTATTTCACTACTTCTGTTTTTAACATATTTTGTGTACTTCTAACCACCTAGAAGAGCTATGTGTCTCAAATAAGGACTTCAGTTTGTCCACTGCACACACAGTAGTGTTGAATGAACTACACTCCTGCGACAATGGTTGTATCTGAAGGTGACTTCTGATTAGGGACGTTATGGCCTGGAATCCTTCATGTCTCTCGATTCCTTTTCTCCAAAAATGACCCACAAAATGAGATGTGGTTTCACAATTTCACTCACAAGGCCATTTCCAGAAGACAATCCTTCTTCAGGCTCCTAACAACACAAGGTGAATAAAATGTGCTAGATTACCAACTCCAGTCCACTGTTGTCACTGCTGGGGAAACGGAATCATGAACAAAATCTTCTCCCAACTCAGAAATCCTCCCGACAAAAGGCTTAGAGAAAGAAAACAGCTTTAGGACTGAATAAGGATTAACCCAGAATGTGATACACATCACGGCCAATCTGCTGAGAGATTGCAAACAAACAAACAAAATCTCTCCCTGTTCTGTAGCCAAGGAGATACAACCATGACTTAGACGTTCTCAAGATAAATGAGAACTGTGTTCAGGTAAGAGGACCCGAGAGCACCACTTGTCACACACACATCCTAGATTCACCTGGTAATTGAGGTGGCCATCTGTGTGTGCTAATTGGCTTTATCCAAAGGAAAAATAAACTTATTTTGAGCGCTTATGACAGAAGGGAGTTTTGCAACTTGGTAGGCGTCCACTGAAGCTAGGCTTCTACCCTCCCACAGAAACTAGGAGCTATGGTGTGACATCATAGAAAAAATATATATTGGTCTCTCTCCCAGTTTCTGGTACTGAGCTCCCAAAACCTTTTCGTTTTCCTAAGTGGTAAGAGCATCTTCTGTTCTACTATTTGTCTTTAACCCTGTCCCAGAGACTGAGCTCCAAAAACCCCTGTAAATTCCTAAGTGATAAGAGTACTAGTAGCATCTCTTGTACTGAGGTGACTCTGGGTGGGCTCCTGGATGCGGGCGGGTCACCAAAGACTAAGCCAAGATTAGAAGCTTGGAAGTTTGAGCCCTATCCCCTGTCCTCCAGAGAGGGAAGAGGGGTGGAAATGGAGTTAATCATTGATCATGCCTAAGGGAGGCAGCCTCCCTGAAATCTCAATAGTGTGGAGTTTGGGGAACTTCCAAGTTGGCTGGCGAACACGTCCGCATACTGGGAGGGTAGTGCAACCCAACTCCCCGGGGGCAGGAGCTCCTCCATCTGGGACCCTCCCAGATCTCACCCTGTGTGTATCTTTACCTAGCTATTCATCTGGGTCCCTTCTCATACCCTTTTACAAATTTTTTTAAGTTAAAAAAATTTTTTTAAATCATCTCTCCACCTCACTCGGGGCTTGAACTCATGTCTCTGAGATCAAGAATTGCGTGCCATTCCCTGAGCCAGCCAGGCACCCTTTATTATATCTTAAATTTTTTAAATGTTTTTTTGAGAGGGGAGAGGATCAGAGAGAAAGGGAGACACAGAAACCAAAGCAGGCTCCAGGCTCTGAGCTGTCAGCACAGATCCCAATGTAGGGCTCAAACCCACGGACTGTGAGATCATGACCTGAGCTGAAGTCAGACACTTAACTGACTGAGCCACCTAGACGCCCCAGTGAGATTTATCATATCCTTTAATAAACTGGTAGTTTCCTCTTACCTGCAAGATATATGTTCCTAGACCACCAGTGAATGCCTAAAACTTGGACAGTTCCAAACCCTAAATATACTATGCGTTTTCCTATACGTATGTACATACTTATGATAAAGCTTAATTTTATATTTATCAGAGATTAACAATAACTAATAATAAAATAGGACAATTATACCAGTAACAGTAATAAAAGTTATGTGCACATGGTCTATCTCTCTCTCAAAATATCTTAATGTACTATAGTGGCCTTTCTTCTTGCAATGATGTGAGATGAGAAAACGCCTAAGTGCGGTGAACGACTGCGGACACTGTGATGTAGCCTTCAGCTACTACTGGCCTTCTGATGACCTGTCAGAAGAAGGAACATCTGCTTCCCTACCCTGGTTGACCGTGGGTCACTGAAACTGCAGAAAGTGAAACCTTAGCTGAGGAGGGGATCACTGAAAGTGTTTCCCTGAACTCTGCAATCTCTTCTGGCAAATATCAGATCCCAAGGGAGAGGAGGTCATGGGAACCTCCGATTTGTAACCAAGTCACATGGAAGTTGTGGGCAACCTGGGAAACCTACCATTGCAAATGGCATCTTAAGTCGGGGGTAGTGTCACTAAGGATTCTCGGGAGTCCTTACCCTGCGAGATCTGATTCTAACTCTATGTACACAGTGTCAGAATTGAGTTGAATTATAGGAACCTGGCCGGTATTGCAGAATTCTTGGGTGTGGGGGCAAAAGCCCGCAATTTGGTGACCAGAGTGTCATAAGAGAAGCATTCTACATGAAAGTAAAGGAGAAGAGCCCAGGAGGAATGCTGGAGGGTTTTCAGATGCGTTGGGGCTACCGCCCATGAGGGTTACATTTCAGAGATGGTTGCCAGGCCCTTAGGGATATATTCCTGGATGTACACACAGTACAGAAAAGGTAAATGGAATGTACAAGGGACACCTGAGTGGCTCAGTTGGTTAAGAGTCTGACTCTTAGTTTTCGCTTAGGTCATGATCTCAAGCCCTGAGTCCAAGCCCCCATATTGGGCTCTATGCTGACAATGCAGAGCCTGCTTGGGATTCTGTCTCCCTCTCTCTCTGTCCCTCTCCTGCTCGCTCACTATCTCTCTCAGAAATAAACAAACATCAAAAAAATACTTGAAAATAATAAATAAGTGGAATGTACAGAACACATTAGGCAATGTGTTAATACATGAAATCTTCTAGAACATGCCAGTAAAACACCTTTGCAATTTCTTCTCTCCCACTTTCCTCAACCCAAAGAATAAGTACATAGAGTGCACTGTTCACAGGGGTGGTTTAACAATCCCATTTGCAAAGACAGTATTTCCCGTCAATTTTTAAAAACTGTTTATTGTGGTAAAATACACATGACATAAAATTTCTCACTTATACATTTTTAATTCTCCAGTCCAGTGACATAAGGTGAATTCACGTTCTTATGCAACCACCACCATCATCTGTCTCCAGAATTTTCTATCATTACATTAAACAATAATTCCCATTACCAACCCCCCAAAACCCCTGATAACCACCATTCTACCTTCTGTCTCTATGAATTTGACTATACTAAGTACCTCATATAAGTGGGATCGTATAACATTCCCATCCATTTTTAAAATCTATTATGCAATGTTATTCTACTACTTCTAATTATAGATCATGCACTTCCAAACATCCAGAAAGACTAGCTATTTCAAATAAAGACTTAATTATTCACTATATACACACAGTACTTAAAGTAAAACTGTATACACATGGCAAGGGTAACAACTGAGGTATCTTCTAAATATGACCATTGGGGCTTTGAACCATTCCTTCCTGACTTCCTTCTCTCTACCACAACCCAGCGGACAAGTATAAGCTTAGAGATGGTCAAACAAATTCATATCCAAAAGTCATTTACAGAAGACAGGATTTCCTATGCTTTTCAACACAAACTGTACTCAATGTGATTTTACTAACTCTACTTTGTCATACATTGGTAACCTCTTTACCATCTAGAGACTAGAAGGCACAAAATTAGGATTCATTTGTCTATTATACACACTATATACACAGCAAAAAAGATGCATATAACATACAAAAATGGCTTTGTCTGAAACTATCCAAATATGAACACATTAGCATATTACCTTTTGTATTTCCTTCCCTCCCACCTCCTCCAAACTATGGAACAAGTAGAGACGGTAGTGTACTACTCACAGAGCTGGTTTTTAGCACAGAGATATTTACAGAGTGATACTTCACTACTACTCTAAGCACATCTCATTGGACATTTCAAAACATCTGGATAGATTAGCTGTTCCAAATAAGGACTATGTTTGTCTACTAGCTAGAGAGCAGGCCTGAGTAAACCGCACATACAGAATACCCTTTATACACTGCAAGTATCTTTTACATATGAACTTCTGGCCTAGAACGCAGTGTACAGTATGTGCCAGATGGATGGATTGTGCAAGCACACCCTGAATGTCCCTGTTAACCACTATCTTGAGAACACACAGATCCTGTGCTCCATCTATATTCCCATCAAGCAGAATATTTAGAAGAACATGTCATTCAGCATTCAAGGTCAGGGGCTTTGGGGGTGGCTAACCCAGAGCATCTCCTTTGTAAGAAAGAATGTCCAGATGGCAGGCCTCCACCTCCCTGTAGCACTGGCCATGTAAGGAGAGAAAAAGCTACTGATAACTTGTTGGGCCAGTTGTTAGACTATAAAAGCTTCTGTGTAGAAGGAATTGGGAGGAGTTGTCCATTAGAAGCAAGAGTTCAGGGTGATGACAGGTTTTCATTGGCTGGCTTGCAGAAGCGGTCTTTCTTATAGGAGATGCAATTACATCTTTTCCTGTTGGGGTCTCTAACTGACCATCCTTTCCTGTTGACAATTCTTCTGTTGGGGCCTGTAATTGACTAGGAGTGGCAGTGAAGTCAGCATCCCTCTTGTTAGTTCAGATGAGGGAATGAACACTAGAGGTAATATCGTCCTCAGGCATGGCTACACTAACCAAGGAGCAGGTAGGCCTAGTGACAGCAAAGCTTGCTCAGGATGCAAAGGAACAGGCAGAATGCAACGCCACTAGCTTATGCGTATACGAGTAGTAAATCAGCACTACCCTAAAGGTACAATCAACATATGGACCTAATGAAATCTCTAACCTAAAAAACAAAGGTATTTTTCAGATTCCAAGCCTCTTGAGATGGAACACAGCTCCCTGTGACCAGATGAAGTGGCTCCAGGAGTTGCTAAGTAGCATCTGTTAACAGGACTTTATGGGCCTCCATTCAACATGGGCCTAAGGAGATCTAGGCCCCTAACTGTGCCTTCTAAAAATCCTCACTTACAGGGATGCCTGGGTGGCTCAGTCAGCTGAGCGTCCGACTTTGGCTCAAGTCATGATCTCGCGGCTCATGACTTCAAGCCCTGCGTCAGGCTCTGTGCTCACAGCTCAGAACCTGGAGCCTGCTTTGGATTCTGTGTCTCCCTCTCTCTCAGCCCCTCCTTCATTCACACTCTGTCTCTCTCTCTGTCTCTCTCAAAAATAAACATTAAAAAATATTTTTTTAAAAATCCTCATTTACTAAGCATCACAGAGTTCGGTATTTCAAGCACTAAAGCCCCGTTCTTCTGGGTGCACCGCATCCATACGAAGCCTTTCTTCACTGCCAAAGCTGAATGTCAGGTTAAGTTTTTTTTAAATTGGTTTCCTGTGTAACCGGTGGATGAACCACTTTTTGTTCAGTCACAGTGTGTGCTTCCCTTTCTCACCTCTTGACTCTCTTTTAGTGAGGTCTCACTGTATTTTCATATTATAAACTTAAACGAAAAAATTTACGAAGTGAAATTTTATATAACTATGATAGGGAAGGAGAGGGTTAAAGAGGCAGAGAGGTAAAGGTTAGGACTTGAGGTTCCCCGAATGTAAAAGGAAAACACATTATTTTAAAACAATGCTGGGAGCATATGACCATGAGAAAAACTCCCTCAGGCATAAAGTTTTTTTCTTAAGAATGTAACAAAGCACCTACTCCCCCCTCACCTTCCCCTGAGGAATTTGACAAACTAAAGCAAGTAAACCATAAAACTTAGGCTGTATGAGGCATAGAATAATCATGGTCCTCACAGTCTGAGCCCTCAAACCGTGGAATTAGGCCAGTCAGGAATAAACAACTCAGCACCTACAGTTACCAGGCCAATGAAAAACAGAACCTGAAAAGGAACAAAGAGGAAAGACCGGGAAACGACTATAAAATGAAGTCCCTTGCCTATAGTCAGGGCTATTCACTTTTCAATGCCCCCTCTCTGCAAAGAGAGCTTCTATACTATTCTGGCTTTTGCTAATCTTGTTTTTTTTTTAATTTAATTTTTTTTTTTTTTTTTGAGAGAGAGAGAGAGAGCAAGCTGGGGAGGGGCAAAGAGGGAGAAAGAAATCCCAAGTAGGCTCCACATTATCAGTACAGAGCCCTATGTGGGGCTCAAACTCCCGAACCATGAGATCATGACCTGAGCCAAAACCTAGAGTTGGGACGCTTAACAGACTGAGACACCCAAGCGCCCTGCTAATCTTGGTTTTTAGTCAAATTCTTGCTGACTGTTCACTTCCCTTTGAGTCCACCTGTTCATTCTTTGAAGCCAGAAGAGACAAAAAATCCCAGCTATTGAGGTAAAAAAAAAAAAAAACAAAACCTACAACAACACTATCACTAATTTTTATGTGGACACTTCTGAAAATCTAGAAAGAAGATATTTCAAAAAAGTATTTAGCAGCATCAACCTTAAGTCAGTGAGCAATAAAATGCACTGTATATAGAGCAATAGCTTTAATGTGACAATGCTTCCTGAATACAGCTGGTCTGACATAGAAGCTTCTTCTCTTCCTCCTTGCAACCGCATTGCTCCATGCCCTCCAAACCAGGGCTCCAACTCGAGCTCTGTCGCACCTGATGTTGCTCCTAGAAGCGATCCAACAAGGACTGACAGAGCACATAGTCTATTTCAAATGGCTGGGGGTCGGAGGAGGGCGGAAGGATACGGAGGGGGATCTTTTCCGCATTTCATGCATGAGCCAGCAGACCCTCCCAAGGTTGGCGATCCTCTGGACCAGCATGGGGCCGGGCCTTATTCTGCCGCCTGAAGGCCACCAACGGTTCAGTTCCAACCCTGGTCGCCCCCGCGCTCTGTTCGCTTCCGGCCAAAGGCCTCTGTGCCCACTGTATGGCTGGGAGTGGAGGTCGCTTCGTCTGACTGGCACTGAGCCATCAGCTTGAGCTCGTTGGCTTCATCCAGGTGGCCAAGCTAGAGGCCCAACCAGCCTTCTCCTCTGCCCTGTGCTTCCGCTGTCGCCATTACACATGCGACACCGCGTATTCCACTCACAAACAAACCATGGCCCCAGGGCCCTACCAGAACCCGGGGCCTGTGGGGCTGGGCCAGTTGGGACCCCAGCCCTGGGGTCCTGGGCCAGGAAGTGGGCCGTGGGCAGAGGTGGAAGGCCGAGGACCCCGGTGCAGGTTGCGCGTCCTACCACACTGAAGGCCCAAAATCGTCACGATGATCCATCCTTTCTTAACTGCAGCAGAGCAAACACAATCTGCTGAAGCTGGTAGCACCAGATGACCTTGTGTTTCCACCCCACATTTTGGAGTTACTCTGAATCCGCAGGATCTGAGTCGGTGCCCTGGGGAGGGGAAAGGAAGTGAAGCTGGCATCAATGTGGACACTTCAGATGAAGGAATGAACAATAGAGGTCTCATTGTCCCAGGGCTAGGCTGGATCTGCCAAGGAACACGTAGACCTACGTACACCGGACCAGAATGCTTGCTTATTCAAAGGAACTTGCAGGAACGCAACGCCACCAGCTTTGGCACATACAAGCAGTTAATCAGCGCTACCCTAAAGATATAATCATATGTACCCGATGGAATCCCTAACCTAAAGAACAAAGATATTTTTCAGATTCCAAGTCTCTTGTGATGGAGCAGACCTCCTTGTGGCCAAAGTGGCACCAGAGGTTATTAATATCTACTAACAGGACTTTGGGAGCCTGTGATAGCAACCACCTTCTCAAGAGACCCCTCCCCTAAATTATGCCCTTAAAAACTCTCACTTGCAAACCATGGAGAAATTTGGCTTTTGAGCATTAGTCTCCATTCTCTTAGGTGGTACCATACCAATATATGGCCTACCTTTCTTCACTGCAAAAGCTCAGTCATCAATTTTTATTGGTTTACTGAGCGATGCGGGGAGGAACTCTCAACTGGGTTCAGTTACAGGAACATTCTTTGCAATCGCTAGTTTTTTCTACATGTTTGGGCTACTTTTGTGTTTTTTTTCTGTTACTTGTAAAACATCCCAACTGATAAAAGTCTTTTCTTTCTTCCTCGAACAACTTCCTTTTTAGAACAACTTCCCATGAACCCATCATTTGGCACTTACTGTCAAAATCTGGTGTATAGACAGCATTTAACTGAACCATTTTTTTTTCCACTCCTAGGTCTTTAATTTTTTTTTCTTTTAATTTTTTAATGTTTTATTTATTTCTGAGAGAGAGGCAGACAGCGTGAGCAGGGGAGGGACAGAGAGAGAGGGAGGCACAGAATCTGAAACAGGCTCCAGGCTCTGAGCTGGCTGTCAGCACAGAGCCCGACGTGGGGCTCGAACCCACGAACCGTGAGATCATGATTTGAGCCGAAGTCAGACACTTAACCGACTGAGCCACCCAGGTGCCCCCTAGGTCTTTAATTTCTAGAACTAAGAGAACAAGACTAAAAAGATATTTATTATAGTAGAAAAAAGGAGAGGGCATTATCCTATGTCTTCCAGTTAGTAACTGGTTAAATTACATCAACACAATAGAATGCACTGCACTTTTTTAAAAGAATGAGCTAGCTCTACACTGACATGGAAAAAGCTTCAAGAGATCTATCTTGATTGATAAACAGAATGGTAGGATGAGCTCATTCATGCAATAATCAAAACACTAAATTTGTATATTTATGTATAGAGTTGTATGCATGTGCACACGTGTGTAAATGGGAAAATGTCTGGAAACTCACGTTACAAAGGTTAGAGTAGGGGTGTGGGTAAATTCAGCAGTGAAGAGGGGATTTCAATTTTTATTGTAAACAATACTATATGCTTTGTGTTTCATAAGGATACATATAGGGGTGCCTGTGTCAGTTGAGCATCGGACTTCAGCTCAGGTCATGACCTCGTGGTTCCTGGGTTTGAGCCCCACGTCAGGCTCTGTGCTGATAGCTCAGAGCCTGGAGTCTGCTTCAGATTCTGTGTTTCACTCTCTCTGCCCCTCCCGCACTCACACTCTGTGTCTCTCTCTCACTCAAAAAAGAAAAAGAAAAAGGATGCATATGGATAGTGCCTGGGTACTTTTAAAAAATCAAAATCTTTTAATGGACCTGTGGTGGTTTTAAATGTATGCCTACAAATTCTAGAATATTCTTCCACTTGAGAAGTAAAATTTAATTTTCCTCCTCATGAATATTGGATGTTCCAGGTTAACGTGTACTTGCCTACATATACCTGGACTCAGCTATTTCTCCAAGAAGCTCTGATTTCTTGTAGTGAGAAATAATATGTAGAATGAACACTGGGAGAGTCTTTTGCCCTTAGGTTGGTCATTGTTCCTTGGCTTTTCTCTGAGGAAAGTTAGAAATACATTATTTCTCTTGTTTTCAAAAGAAAACAGATTATGAATTCATAGTGTACAAAAAAGGTATTTGGATGAAGGTGCTTTTGTGATGTAGATGAATAGGCAGTTCCTTATTCTTTTTTCAATGATATTTTTAAAGTTTAGTTGCTAAGGACACACCATCAAATAATTTTTTCTTGTGGTAATGAATCTTCTATTTTAGTTAGAAAGACAGAAACAATTATCCTCTCTTTTTCTAATATAGTTACTTGTCTCTGAATCATTCAAATTAAATTGAGCTGTTGCATAACCAAAATTAGTATCTTTTTTTGGTCTAGCTAAATATTTTTAAAATAATATTTTTGAGACAGAAAAGTAAAAAGAACAAAAGTGTTCCATAATCCTGGCACTCAGAGGATTACTATTAATATTTTTAATAAAAATTACACATATATATGATAAACAGTACATGTCAGAGTATTAACTACTTACAGATTAGAAATTCAATACTGTTAAGGTGTCAATTCTCCCATATTTGTCTGTGTATTCAATCAAAATTAAAATCACTGTAGTTTTTTCTTTTTTTTTTACATAATGTAACAAGTGAATTCTAGAATTTTCATGGAAATGAAAAGGACCCAGAATAGGCAAAGAATTTTGAAAAAGAAAAACAAAGTTGGAAGATTTATACCCTCAAATTCAAGGCCTACTATAAACCAGAGTAATCAAAACCATGGGATGTTGGTATGAGGATAAGTATAGAAACCCATAGAAACACACAGGTAGTCCAGCAGTAGATCCAACTGTATATGGTCAATTGCTTTCTTTTTTTAAGTTTATTTATTTATTTTTAGAGAGAGCACATGCAAGCAAGGGAGGGGCAGAGAGGGAGAGAGAGAGAACCCCAAGCAGGCTACACACTTTCAGCACAGAACACAATGCAGGGCTCAATCTCATGAACCACTAGATCGTGACCCAACCTGAAATCAAGAGTGGATGCTTAACCGACTAATCTACACAGGCATTCTAGTCAATTGACTTTTTTTTTTTTTAATGTTTCTTTATTTTTGAGAGCATGAGAGAGAATGAGCAGGGGAAGGGCACAGAAAGAGAAGGAGACAGAGGATCTGAAGCAGGCTCCATACTGCCAGCAAAGAGCCCGACGCGGGGCTCGAACTCACAAACCACAAGATCATGACCTGAGCCAAAGTCAGAGCTTAACTGACTGAGCCAACTCGTGCCCCTAATTGCTTTTTGATAAAGGTGCCAGAGTAATTCAAAGAGGGAAAGAAGTCTTTCCAACAAATGTCACTGAAACAAGAAAAAACAGTATGAACAAAAAATGAACCTTGATCCTAACTTCACACCATCTACAAAAATTAACTGAAAATCAATCTATATCTAAGTATAAAAGCTATAGCTATAAAATATCTAAACAAAAACATAGGAGTGAATCTTTGCAACCTTGATTGCTGGGTTCAGCAAACTACAGACAACATACCAAATCTGATCCACTACCTATTTTTTTGTAAATACACTTTAATTGGGACACAACCATACTCATTCAATTATGTACACCTATAGCTGCTTTCACACTACAATAGCTTACCTGAGCAGTTGTTACAGGAGACCATATAGTTCCCAATGCCTAAAATATTTACTTTCTGGCCCTTAGAAAAAACTTTTGCAGACCTCTGAAGTCAAGCATACAGTTATTATAGGACATAGCAGTTCCACTCCCAGGTAAGAAAAAAAAAACAAAAAAACCCAACAACATACTCCCTGAAAGACCTGTACACAAATGTTCAGAGCAACTGTATTTGTAATAGACAAAACTAGAAACAAACTGAATGCCCATCAGCAGGTAAATGGATAAACAAAATGCAGTTCATCAACATAATAAAACGCTATTCCCCATTAAAACAGAAAAAAACACAAGCAACATGGATGAATCTCAAAAACATCATGCTGAAGGAAAAATATAAAAGAGGATATACTGTATAATTCCATTTATATGAAATTCTAGAAGAGATGCAACTAATATATTTTGATTAAAAAAAGCAAATTAGGAGTTTCTTGGGACTGTGGATCAGAGTTTGGGGATGACGGCAAAGGGTGCAAGGGACCTTTGGGGAAGGAAGTGAGCTTGACTGACGTGGTGGTTCTAGTCCTCAAATTCACTGTAACTTAAAATGTGTGTGTTTTATGTAATTTATTTTATTTTTTAATGATTTCTTAATGTTTTATTTATTTTTGAGAGAGAGAGAGAGACACCACGTGAGCAGGGGAGGGGCAGAGAGAGAGGGAGACACAGAATCTGAAGCAGGCTCCAGGCTCTGAGCTGGCTGTCAGCACAGAGCCCGACGCGGGGCTCGAACCCACGAACCGTGAGATCATGACCTGAACTGAAGTAGGATGCTTAAACGACTGAGCCACCCAGGCGCCCCATGTAATTTATTTTAAATGTTGATTTACTTATTTTGAGAGAGAGAGGGGGGAGAGGCAGAGAAAGAAGGAGAGAGAGAAGATCTCAAGCTGGCTCCACACTCAGCATGGAGCCCAATGTGGGGCCCTGTCTCAAGGCTGGAAGATCATGACCTGAGCTGAAAGCATCTAAGCTCAACCAACTGAGTCATCTAGGTGTCCCCATTTTATGTAATTTTTATATCCATAGCGTTTTTATTTTCATTATTTTTTTATAGTTCAATTATTTTTGAGAGAGAGAGAGAGTGCGTGTTTGTGCACATGCGCACATGCACAAGGGGGGAGGGGCAGAGACAGGGCGACAGAGAATCTAAAGCAGGCTCTGTGTTGACAGCAGAGAGTCCAATGTGTGACTCGAACTCACAAACCGTGAGATCATGACCTAAGCCGAAGTCAGACACTTATGTTGCACATGAAGTTAGCCTCAGTCCTTCCATCTTGACCCAGAGTTTACCTTCCGGGCCTGCACTCGGAGGGCTACATGACTATCCCCAGGTGCAAGCTAAAAAAAAACAAGTAAAAGGATGAGAGTTAATGTTCCTGCTAATGGTTGTTTATGACAGTTTGCATACTTTGTCCCTGAGATAATGACTATTCCCTCGAAACTCTCCTACAACCCTGAACCTTGCCTTCAACATGACAAATGTTTTCCTACATACCAGGATAAGTGCTGCTCTCCTTATTGCTTTGTAGCCTTTTACAATAACCCCTCAATTCTGCTTCTGTACTTCCCACTAGCCTGCTTGCTCGTTATAAAAAGCCCTAAGCTCTTGGACCTTGGGGCGCACTTTTAGAGTTCTATGGGTTTTAAAAAATTTTTTTTTTAAATATTTTATTTATTTCTGAGAGAGAGAAAGAGAGAGAGAGAGAGAGCACATGAGCAGGGGAGGGTCAGAGACAGAGGGAGACACAGAATCGGAAACAGGCTCCAGGCTCTAAGCTAGCTGTCAGCACAGAGTCCGAAGCGGGGCTCGAACCCAGGAACCTCGAGATCATGATCTAAGCCAAAGCCAGACACAACCGACTGAGCCACCCAGGTGCCCCCAGAGTTCTGTGTTAACTCTGTGCAGTTCTGGCTGGTAGTAAAGACTCCCTTAATTCAGTTTCAGTGGTCTCAGGTGGTCTTTGTGTCTCTTGGTGCAACACTTAACCGACTGAGCCACCCAGGCACCCCCATAAATTTGATTTTAAAAGCAAAAAAAAAAAAGGGGGGGGGCGCCTGGGTGGCTCAGTCAGTTAAGCGTCTGACTTCGGCTCAGGTCATGATCTCGCAGTTCATGGGTTTGAGTCCGTGGTTGGCTCTGTGCTGACAGCTCAGAGCCTGGAGCCTGCTTCAGATTCTGTGTCTCCCTCTCTCTCTGACCCTCCCCTGCTCACACTGTCTCTCTCTCTCTCAGAAATAATTTTTTAAAAAAGTAAAAAAAAAAAAGTGAATGAATCAAACTTGAACTTCATACAATAAAAACAAATATTAAAGCAAAATCTCATTGTAGTACAACACTTGCAATAATCTAAGCAGAAAAGGACTTCAGGTCTAAAGCCGATTCCTGGTTTAGGCACCTTGGAGATTAACCTTTGATCCCTTCGTAAGTGGTCAGGAATGTGCTGACTTGGTTTGTGCTAGTTACCAGCTAACAAGCATAAAATAACATAAATGTTTTGAGTTGTGCTGCATCAACACACTGAAGATCAAAGACTTAGGAGAAGCAAACAGTAAATAGGCAGATATATAATGTATGTCTTCCTTCTAGGGAGAGCCATAGGAGAGGGGAAAAGAGAAGCCTTAAAGTGTCCCCATTCTGTTGGACCTTAACATCAATAGCCATTTCAGCACTGAGGAAGCCCAGGGAACCCACACTTGGTTATCTTTGCCTGTTGGCACAGTTATCACCCTGTCAATATTTCCATAAACTTTGTCCAATCAAAGACACCTTACATTCTGTAACACTATCTGTGGGCTTCTTTTAATCACATGACTACCCCCAACTGTGATACCCATGGGTTTTTAATTCCAAAAACAAGACCTTTGACAATAATGGAATAATTTCAGAATTGGCAGGCTGAGTGCATCCTAAATATATATTTTGGTATATAGTGTTTTCATTTTTACTCAAAGAATTTTCTGATTTCTGTTGCGATGTCTTCTTCAGCCTACTGGTTGTTTAAGGACATGTTGGTTATGTTCCACATGTGTGTTTTCTGGTTTTCCTTCTGTTTCTGATTTCTAGTTTTATTTTATTGTGTTTAGAGGAGATAACTTGTGTGATTCCAATCTTTTTAAATGTTTGTGAGTTTTGTATAGTGGCCTAACATCTGATCTGTCCTGGAGAACTGTTCCATGTGCACTTGAGAATGTTTATTTTGCTGTTTTAGTATCCTTCATTGGTCTGTTAGGTCTGGTTGGTTTCTACTGTTGTTCAAGCGCTCTATTTCCTCACGCGTCTTCTTTCTGTTGTTCTATTCACTGTTGATTGTTGTAGAATTGTCTACTTCTCCCTTAGTACTACTGGCCATTTTTGCTTCATGTATTTTTTAGCTCTGTTGTGAGATGTGAATATGTTTATGACTATTGTATTTCTTGATGGAGTGTCCTATCAATATATAACGTCCTTCTTTGTCTCTTGCAATGGTTTTGGACTATAAATCTACTTTGTCTGCTATTATTACTGTCACCTCACTTCTCTTTTGGTGACTCTTTGCATGGGATATCTATTCTTATCTATTTTAAACCTGCTTGTGTCTTTTAGATCTAAGCTGAGTCGTTTACAGACAGCATAGAGTGGGACTATAGTTCTTGCTGTGGCGCACAATATACTATTTCCCTAAATGGACATATTTCTAAAGGCTACTTACTGTTGACTGAATTAAATCCATATTCCTTATCTGGCTCCAATTCACGAGCCTCCCACACGCTCTCTTTTTCTCAGCAACCCTAGTTAGACACTTCAATTATCTCAGTTTGTGAGTTCAAGCCCCATGACAGGCTCACTTGCTGTCAGTGTAGGTCCTCTCTGTCTCCCTCTCTCTGCCACTGCCTGCACCCCCAATTCTCTGTCTCTCAAAAATAAAAAAATATTTTCCAAAACAAAACATAAAAACTTGCGCAAAGATTGGTGTTTTTTACATTTTTGCCAATTTCCTTAAGTGTCTGACTTAAGACATTTGGATTCTCCTGCTTCTGCATTCATTGTGTTGCAATTCACAAGACACTTTTCTAGAAGTTTCTGGAAAATTCCATTGAACCGTCTGAGACCAACAAAAAGGTCAATACTATTTTTTTAATAGAATAGACAACTCCCCCCCTTTGCCCCCCGGCTTGTGCAAATCCCTCTAGGTTTGGGGAACCAACTGTGTCAGAGTACATCATTCCGTTCATGACCCAGGCTTCTGGAACTTACGTTCTTGCCTCATTTTCCTCTTAGCCAGTAGTTACTACAAGGCAAGAAGTTGTCCCCTCGGCGATGAGGCTTTATCGAAAAACTGATGGTTATGCTCCCTTGACCGAGCACAGAGAGGGCACTCATAACTGACTGAACACACAGCAGTCACAAATAGGGCCATCATCTGCCTCGTGAAATCTGACGCACTCTAGGGTGGCAGGGCCCCGGACAATTTAAGAAACTCAAGAGAACACAAGTGGGCCAAGCCCACTCTCCTGGGTCGCAAAATTTAAGGAGTCGTCCAAAAACTCCTTAATCCAGATAAATGAATTTTAAAGGCAATATTTTGAAGATTACAATAGGTTTTTATAAAGTTTCACGAGTCACAGGTCTCAGAAAACTACGGTGTCGCGCGAGTCACTCAGAACCACCGACCGACTCCGCCACTCGGCTGCCAAGGACGACTGCCTGACAGGAACCGGCGTCCCGGCGGCGAGCCTGAGGCACCCCGCAGCCGACTTCCACTTCTCGGTCACCGCCCCCTCGCTGCCCCCACCGCCCNAGGGGCCGCGGGGGCAGGCGGTGCCCGGCGCGGCGCCGGAGCATCGGGGCGGCTGGGAGAGTGCCGTCGAGACGTGGCGTTGGGAAGTGGGCCTGGGGACGGAGGGGCCACCTGCGACCCCGGGGCGCAGACGCGTGCCGGACACCTGCCGGGGACGCTGCCGCCGAGTCCTCGCGGAGGTGGCTCTCACGCCCACGCACGCGCTCCGCCTGTTAGGCGCGCTTACAAACGGGTGTGTCTACATTTACGTATCAGAGACCGTTTTCTTCTTCCGGCCGAAACCTGATCTGCGGCCTCCCGCATTTTGGCCAAGTCTAAGGATGTGCGCGCTAGAGAGCGGAAGCCCTTAGTTTGCTTGGCCTCTCGGACCCCAGCTTGGCGGTAGTTGGAAAACTTGACCTCTCCCGCGTTTCGGTGTGGCCGTGTTGAAGACAACGCTTCTGACGTTAGGGGTCGGCAACCGTAACTGGCTCTGGGACAGGCTCGTGTGCACGGCCCTGAAGACCAACGTGTGGCCAAGATCTAGAAAGAGAAGCCTACCGAATAATTCCAACCCCTTAGAAGGAGAACGGAAGAATTTGCGTCCTGTCCATGTACGCAGACTGTTAACTCCAGCGCAGGATTTAGTAACAGTTTTTGTGACACTCTTGTGTATTTATTTGTAGCCAGCAAAGGGACCAGCGACGTAGTTATTTGCGAAACAAACGGTGAAGAACAGTCAAGGTAAAGATAATTTATGTCACGGAGAGCTTTTAAAAATGTAGAATGAAGCCTCTGAATCAAGAACGACACTGAATTCAGCTTGGAATTATGCGTTGGTCGTCTGTCCTAAAGTAGGGTTTTTAGAGATGCTGAGTGTGACCCTAATCAAATGAATCTAAACTCTCAGTTTTATCTGCAGATTTGTATAGACCACATGCCAAGATTGACTTCTGCGTCAACAGAAATGCAGGAACAGTGTCTAACCTGGAAATGATTTGTGGCTCTTAAGAACCGGTGTGTCTAGGTGCATCTTAATTTTCTGCTCTGTTTACCTTATTGACTTTTGTACATCATCTCTGCTTTCAGTCCACTGTATTTCCTTGCTACTTAATATCTTGAATTCTGGTGTGAAAATATGTGACCCTGCATCTTTTCTGTATATCATGGAATTTGCTCATAGCGGGTGTGTACAGATGTATTTCATTTCATGTAATCAGATTTTAAGTAATATATTGGATAGTTACAAATAAAAATAAACTTTATAACTTTAAGTGTTTTCTGTTTTATTCTGTCGCCTTACATCATTTAAATATTCTGTTCTCTGAGTTTTAATTAAACCTTGACTCATACCTTTAAAATGCATTACTGTAGACTCCGGTGACTTCTCGCTCTTGAGCTTTACCAGTCTGAATGACAGAAAAGATTGTAGTCAGGCAATATTTGGAGAGAAATAACTAAGACTCTCTGGGTAGGGGAGATAACCAGATTAGTTTGAATTTTTGAACTCCTGATTAAGTTTCTTGGGATACAAGGGATGTTCATAGACTGATCTTACTAAATTTAACAGTTTTTAAAAATCTTTTTTTTTTTTTTAATATTTTTATTTATTTCTAGGAGAGAGAGAGAGAGAGACAGCGTGAGCAGGGGAGGGTCAGAGAGAGGGAGATACAGACTCTGAAATAGGCTCCAGGCTCTGAGCTGGCAGTCAGCACAGAGCCCGACGCGGGGCCCGAACCCATGAACTGCGAGATCATGACCTAAGCGAAAGTCGGACGCTCAACCGACTAAGCCACCCAGGCGCCCCTTAAAAATCTTTTTTTAATGTTTATTTTTAGGAGAGAGATAGACACAGTGTGAATGGGGGAAGGGCAGAGAGAGAAAGCCTGGTGCGGGGCTCAAACCCACAAACCATGAGATCATGACCTGATCTGAAGTCCATGCTTAACGGACTGAGCCATCCAGGCACCCCAACCATTAATTGTGTAGATGCACTGTAGGTAACTACTAAATGTAGTACCATTAATACACTTCGGAGACTATACTGTATATAGTGCTGCTGGTAAGAAATCGCTTACAAACTCCCTATGGCAAAAATTGCTGAGGCCCATTTTGGTACTTTAATTAGGGAGAGACTAACCCTGGTTGGCTTTCTATTAGAGAGAGACACACACACATGGAGTGTGAGTGGAGGAAGGGCAAAGAGAAAGGGAGACACAGAATCTGAAGCAGGCTCCAGGCTCTGAACTGTCAGCACATAGCCCAATGCAGGGCACGAACTCAAGAACTATGAGATCATGACCTGAGCCAAAATCGGACACTTCAAGCACCCCTCTAGGTTAATTTTTTATAAGTGAAGTACACATTTAAGCAGCATTTTGTAAAGCTGTATGAAAGCTGCCTTGCTGAGGATATAAAAATAAGACGCATCTCTGCCCTCAAAGCTTATAACAAAATATATGTAATGGCCTCTTCAGGTAAGAAAGTCGTGATCTTGAGGGAAGGCCTTTTTGTTTGAATTTTTTTTCCTGACAGAGCAAGCCCAAGTGGGGGAGAGGCAGAGAGAGAGGGAGACCGAGAATCCCAAATAGGCTCTGTACTCTCAGCTCACAGCCTAACGTAGGGCTCAAACTCTTGAACCATGTGATCATAGCCTGAGCTAAACCAAGAGCCCGATGTTAACAGACTGAGCTACCCAAGTGCCCCAGGGGAAGGCTTTTTTGAAGAGGTGATCTTTAAATATGACTTTGGGGGGTGCCTCAGTAGGTTAAGCATTCAACTCTTGGTTTTGGCTCAGATCATGATCTCATGGCTCATGAGTTCCAACCCCACATCAGGCTCCATGCTGACAGTGATGATCTACCTGGTTATGTAGAAAATATTTGCCTCTAACAACTAATATATTGATTTAGCTACAAATGGGATTTTAAAAAATGTGTAGGGTATAGGAAAGAGCTAAATCTCATTTGTAAATATATAGGAACTTGATAATTGCTAGAATTTGTAATTCCGGAAATAGTGTGAACATATTTAAAAATACTTAAATATTGGGGTGCCTGGGTGGCTTAGTTGGTTAAGCGTCTGACTTTCACTTAGGTCATGATCTCACGGTTCGTNCTGACAGGCAACTACGTTTCATTATGAGCACTGTATAACTGATTTTAAGGTTTTACATTGATAATTTTTTTTTTAAATAAAAGCAGAATTCTGCTAGCACTTAGAAGGTGGGTGGTGCAGCTGGTCCATGGACCATACTTAGAGTAGTAATTAGGTCATGCTCATTATGAGATTGTCACCTGGCACAAGTTGGCCAAGTTTTGTCAATTTGTTGACCATTTGTATAGCCGGTAAGATAACTCTCTCTTCAAAATTTCTTATCTGATTTGTACTTGTGATACAAGGTTTCTTTGAATCTTTAAGGGCCTGGGATTAAATGCTGGCTCTGAACTATATTTCCTTGAAGAGGTTATATAACCTAGTTCAGGTTGGTTGGTTTTTAAGTTTTACTTTTTAGTAAAGGGCAGGTAAAGGTTTGGTTCAGTGGATTTTTAAAAAATACAGTTGGTGTTTATTTAGTGTTTGTAATGTATTAAGATACTGTTGGAGCAAGAAGCTTTGCAAGAGATTTTATAATGAAGAAAACCAATCCATCAGCAGGCATAGGGAAAATAAACTCAACTCTATGTACTCGCAGCTTCAAACTATATAGGAAAACTGATTAAGTCAAAAGAAGTGGACAAATCCACAATCACTGTTTTTAATAGCTGGAAGATTGTGAACAGTGCAACTGAAAACATCCGAACTACTTGGCATTTACATATAACAACATTGCACTCAACAGTGTTAGAATACAGTGTCTGCTCAAGTATACATGGAACTTTTCAAAAAATGACCATTAACCTAGCCTCGACAAACATCATTTGGAAGATAACTCACTTTGGAAGATATTCTCTATGGTGCAATTAAGTGAAATTTCAACAAAAACATAAATAGGAAATCCGCAATTAAATGGAAATTAATCACTGTTTCTAAATCATCCACAGATCATAGAAGGAATGATAACAGTTGATTGGAAGTATTTTGAACCAAATGATAAAACTACGATCAGTTTATTGAAATGTATGGGACTCAACTAAAGCAGAACTAGAGGAAGGTTTTATAGCTTCAGATGCAAAAAGTGAAGAGAGGAAAGCAGCTGAAAATTAAAGATCTGAGTTTTCTTCTCAGGCCGGAAAAAGAGCAACAAATCAAGCCTGAAGAAAATGGAATTATGGCAACAGGAAGTAAGCACTACGTGCAATAGAAAGTCAAGAAAGCCAAAAGTCAGTGCTTCGAAAGTATTAAATGGATAAGTTTCCAGTAAGAATGATGAAGGAAAAAAAAATCCACATTTCTAATATCAAGAATGAAAACACTACACCAGCCTCAGTGACAACCTGACTGGCTACAAGGACAAGGAAGGAGCAGTGGCAGCCACAACAGCAGATAGAAGCCCATGTTAGACAGTCAAGGACCAGAGTGACTTCAGCCTGCTGGACCACTGAGCCAGGCTTGCTCTAAAACCAATTTCTAGGTCCTGTGGGTGCCCATGTACTTTGACTTCACTCACTGCCCTGACATCTGCCCAGATGAGCTAAGAAGCTGGTATGCATGGTAAGACAGAGTCTGAACCTGGTCTGAGCTGTTCCCCCCCAGTCTTAAAAAAGAAAGAAAAAACTACAAATCTTATAGATGTTACAAATATAATTAGAGAATATTATGAAGAACTTTACAAATTTGAAATTCTGTTGAAAGGGGAAGAACTAAAAGTAACAAAAAAAGTAGAAAATATGAATGCTCCTGTGTCTTATAATTGAAAACCCTTATTACCAAGCTAACTCCAAGCCTAGGTGGCATTATGGTGAAGTATTTCTAACATTTAAGGAAGAAGTAATACCGTTTGCAAACACTCTTCAGAAAATAGAAAAGATGTTCAAATTTTATGAGGCCACCATAATCTTATCAAAACCCAATAAAAGAAAATTATAGACTATTCTCTCTCATAACATTGATACAAGATTCCTAAACAAACAATGTAATGCAAATTAATTGAAAAAATGAGATTATATGATCATCTATATAGATAAAGGCATTTGATTAAATGGAAAACCCATCCTTGGTACAATCTTAACTAGGAATGGAAGGGTAATTAATCCAATATAGTTTATCTCTAAAAATTATTACAAATATCATATTTAGTGGTGATATATTGATATGCCACAACTTGTCCAAGTTTGATAATGAGAGAAACTAACAGCATATCTATTTATATTACGCTGGAGGCTTATTAAATGCAGTAAGATCAGAAGAAAAAGACAAGGATCAGCAAGAAAAATTCATGACATTATTTACATAGAGAATTCAAACAAGTGAATCTTAATGAATTGGAGATGTGATCAATTAAGGCATTGATTATATTTCTACGTAACAGGCAGAAAAATGAAATTTTAAAATACCATTTACAATCAATGCATTTTAAGCTAATACCTATGGCATTGAAGGAATAGAGAAGCAAAAGATGTGAGATATTCAAAGCAAAAAATAAATGTAGACATAAATCGAATTATCAGTATTAATGTCAGATATGAATGGATTAAACAAACACAAATAGGGATTATAAGATTGGAGGGAAAGTTGCATCCAACTATATGCTGTCTAAAGGGGACACTTTAGATTGAAAGCTACAAATCTGTTGAAAATCAAAGGATAGAAAAAGATTTTTCGTGCAAAGAATTTAAGAGAGTGGTTATACTGATTTCAGACAAAATAGGTTTTAGAACAAAATATACTACTAGCAGAGAGTATAAATTTTTAAAAATGTTTTATTTCTGAGAGAGAGAAGGAGACAATGTGAGCAGGCAGAGAGAGAGGGAGACACAGACTCAGAAGCAGGCTCCAGGCTCTGAGCCAGCTGTCAGCTCAAATCCCCAGACCGTGAGATCATGACCTGAGACAAAGTTGGACACTTAGCCAACTAAGCCACCCAGGTGCCCCTGAGAGATATTTTATAATAAATGGGCCATTCTCTCCAGAATTTATAACAATTCTATACGTGTACCTAATAACAGTACCAAAATATATGAAGCAAATCTCGACAAGAATTGAAGGGAGAAATACACGATTCAAAAATAATGGTTGGAGATCACTACAGCACTTATATGATGTATAGAAAAGTGGGTAGGAGGGGCGCCTGGGTGGCTTAGTCGATTGAGCGTCCGACTTTCACTTAGGTCATGATCTTGCAGTTCGTGGGTTCGAGCCCCGCGTCGGGCTCTGTGCTGACTGCCAGCTCAGAGCCTGGAGCCTGTTTCAGTCTGTGACTTCCTCTCTCTCTGACCCTTCCCTGCTCACGCTGTTTCTCTCTCTGTCTCCTAGAAATAAATAAAAAACATTAAAAAAAGTAGAAAACTGGGTAGGAGACCATTAAGATTTGAATAACATATGAACCAACTATACCTAAGAGACATCTTGTGAACACTCAACAAGATAACAGCAGAATACATTATTCTCATGTACGTAGAGTACTCTCTAGTATAAACATACTATGCCATAAAACAAATGTCAGCAAATTTAAAAGGATTGAAGTCAATGAGGTAGATTCTCTGATCACAGTGGAATGAAATTAGAATTCAATGCCAAGAAGAAACTTGAGAAATTCACAACTACGTGGAAACTAAACAACAACTGCTAAATATCCAATGGGTGAAAGATGAACTCAAAGGAAATTAGAAAATACTTTGAAATAAATTAAAACAACCTAACATGCCAAAACTTTGGAATGAAATTAAAGCAATTATTAGAAGAAAATTTGTAGTGATGGGTGCCAGTGTTGAAAAAGATCTCAAATCAATAACCTAACTTTTAGCCTTAATACAAAAAGAAGAGCAAACTAAACCTAAGTCAGCAGAATGAAGGAAATAATAAAGAGTAAGGTAGAAATTAATGAAATTAATAAAAACTAGAGAAAATCAAGGAAGCCAAAAGTTGTTTTTCAAAAACATCAAAAAGATTGACAAACTTTTACCTAAACTGACTATGAAAGAGACTTACATAACTGAAATCAGAAATGAAGGAGGCAGCCTTAATACTGACCTTCCAGAAGTTAAAAAAAAAATTATAAGAGAATACTCTAGAAAAACTCGTCAAATAGTTGAAATAGATAAATTCTTAAAGAGACAAAAATGAACAAAATTGACTCAAGAGGAAATAGAAAATTGAAACAGACCTATAACAAGTAAAAGGATTGAATTAGAATGCAAAGAAGAGTCCAGTAACAGATGGGTTTACTGTTGAGTCCTACAAGACATTTAAAAACACCAATTTTTTACAAATTCTTTTAAAAAGTAACAGGAAGGAACACTTCCCTAATTCTGTGACGCCAGTACTCCTCTGATAACAAAATCAAAGACATCACAAGAAAACTACAGAACTCTTATGAGTAGATAAAAAATTCATCAACAAAATACTAAAAATCTCAATCCAGCAACACAGAATGACCATGTGGGATTTATCCCAGGAATGCAAGGTTGGTTTTAAATCCAAAAATATAAAAATGTATGAGTGAAATGGAGAACAAAGCCATATGATTATGTTAATAGAGGCTAAAACATTTTCTGACAATCCGATGCTCCTTTATGAAAAAACACTCAACAAAGTAGAGATAATTGGGAAATTCCTTATCCTGATAAAGGACATCTGTGAAAAATCTACAGAGGATATCTATTCTTGCCACTTCTGTTCTTCATTGTACTGGAGCTTCTAGTCGGGATAGGCAAGAAAATGAAATAGAAGGCATCACGACAGGGAGGGAAGAAATAAAACTACTGACATATGACAGGATCTTATTTGTGGAAAATCCTAAAGAAACCTCTAAAAAACTAGAGATAAAAACAAGATCAACAATGTTGCAGGGAAGATCAATATACAGTATTCTGTTGTATTTCCATATACTTGCAGTGAATAACCCAGAAATGAAATTAAGAAAAATTTTCATTTACAGTAGCATCGAAAAGAACTGCAAAGCTCTAGAAGCTATAAAATCTTTTGAAAGAAATTAAAGATCTAAAAAATGGAAAGACTTCCATGTTTATGGATCAGAATATTTGGTAGAATTGAGGTAGCAGCATTCCCTGAATTGATCTCTTGATCTGTAGGTTCAACACAATCCCTATCAAAGTCCAGTAGGCTTCTTTGCAGAAATTGTTAATCTGGTTCTGAAATTAATATACATATTTAAGGAACTCAGCCCAAACAACACCTCCCCCACCCAAAAATAAATGGTTGAGGACTCATCCTAAATTTAAAACTTACCAGAAATTTATAGTAGTTGAGATTCTGGTACTGACATAAAGAAAGACCTATGGGTCAGTGGCATAAAATTGAGAACCATTATATAAACCTTAACATTTAAATTAATTGGTTTTTGACAAGAGTACCAAAACAATTCAGTAGGGGAAAGAATGGCCTTTTCAGATGGTGTTAGAACAAATGTCCACATGCAAAAGAATAAATGTATCCCCTTCACACTGTATAAAAATTAAAATAGATTGAAGAACTAAAGCTATAAAATTTTTAAACAGGAGTTAATATTCATGACCTTGGATTAAGCATTGATTCCTTAGATGTGACACCAAAAGTACAAGCAATGAATTAAAAAAACTAAAGTGAACATATCAAAAATATAAACTTCAAGTCTTCAAAACATATCATCAAGAAATTGAAAAGATGCCTACAGAATGTGAGAAGTTTTCAAGTCATAAGTGAAAAGGGACTGAAATCTAGAATATACAAAGAGCTCTTGTACATCAGTAATAAAAAAAGGAAATAACCCCATTTTAAAGTGGAAAAATGATCTGAATAAACAAGATAAACAAGTGGCCAATAAGCATTATTAACCATCAGGAAAATAAAAATGAAAATGATGTACCACATCACTCACCAAGATGAGCATACTAGAAAAGAGATCATAGTGCGTGTTGAAGAAGTGATACTAAAACGAAATCTGTCATACTTTCCTGGTGTAAATGTAAATTTGTCCAGAGGCTTTGCAAAACAGCGTTTCTCAGAAGGTTAAATATGGAGTTACAGTATATCTCAGCAATTCCATAAAGGCATATGCCCAAGAGAAATGAAAACATGTCCATGCAAAAACTGACACATGCATGTTTATAGCCGATTTATTCATAATAGCCAATTTTGGCTCTGAAGCAGAATGTAAATATCCAAAATTATTCTTGAAAGTATATATAACATTAAAGTAGGGTAAAATCTTGGATGTAAAATTCAAATACTTCTTAAATACTCCCTATACCCAGTGTTGGGCTTGAACTTCAACTCAGAGATCAAGAGTCACGTACTCTTACAGCTGAGCCAGCCAGGCACCCCTTAAATATTTTTTTTAATAATGTATGTTCAAATAATACTGTTTTATTTTGTACTTCAGTGGTTTCTAAAACATTGGCTGAAATGCTTTTGGAAAACTTAAATATACTAGAATCCATGTAATCGGAACACATGGTAGAACTTAAAAAATAGAGACATTTTCATAGTGAAGCATAATATGGAGATCACAAATAACAGAAAGGAAAACATAACAGCAAAAAGCTGTGAAAATCAGAAAGGGATAACAACATAAATTAAAGCTTTAATGGCATTTATATTAAATGTAATTTGATTAAATTCTACTAAAAGATCCATTAGACTAAAATACTTGAAGTTTTACAAGTAGCATCTAAAATTGATGGGATGAACAACAGTATGTTCAGCAGGAGTTAAGTCAGATAAATAAAAGAGGCATTATATTTTTAAAGCTCAAAATTAACAGGATACTGTCCAACAATTAATTAGTTGCCTGAGGGAAACATGAATTAGATTCCGTCCTTTCAGAACATTGTAAAATCAATTCTAGATGGATTACAGACTTAAATTACAGAAGAAAGGTCTTTAAAACTAGCGATAATACAGATGACTTCTCTTTCCAACCTTGTGCTGCAGACAGCACCATGGCTCCAATGGTGTGTGTCCAGTGCAGTATATTTGACAGCAAAGGATTCGAGGTTGAAGACAATCGAGCTCTGGTGATGGCAGGGATTCCCCCAATTAGACCGTTTTTTTAAACTTTATAATAAATTTCACTAAAACTGTTTACAACATGTAAACTATAGTCTACCTTTTAGGCAGTTACCAGTACTTAAATTTTACTGGCAGTATTACTGAGCCTTTTACTGGCAGTATTATTTTTTCCTAAGCATACTGATACAGAGGTTTTCCAGGTGATTTAGGTCTCTTTAGTGCCGTAAGTTTTATCAACTAGCAAGTTGCACAATTAATGACCCATCTTCTCATGTTCAAAAACTTTAAAAATAATACTGAGCAAGTATCTCTATTGTATACTCACTCAGGTATGCATTTATATTATGTACTTTTATAGTTAACGCACCCATGGTACAGGTCCATGTCCTGAGATAACCTAATACGAAAAAGGCTTCTGTACCACCAGTGCGGCCTTGGGGGTAGGAAACGATTTCTCAACAGAGATTAAACTTTGACCATAAAAGAAAGAAAATTGTCAATATAAAAATTAGGAAGATCCAAGATGTTTGTAACTCATTCAACAAATGGTTGACAAAGGATTATTATTCGTAATATAATAAGTTTTCTTAAGATGTAAATGAGAAAAGACAACTCAGGGTGCCTGGGTGGCACAGTTGGTTAAGCATCCCCACTCTCTATTTCTGCTCAGGTAATTATGTCACATGAGTTTGAGCCCCATTTTGGGCTCTGTGGGGACATCACATCACAGAGCCTGCTTGGGATCATCTCTGCCCCTCCACCACTCACATTGTCTCTGTCTCTCTCAAAATAAATAAATAAGCTTTAGAGAAAGCCCAGTCAAAAAAATAATAAGCTATAACCAGGAATTTTGCAGATAAGGAAAGCTGTATAGCCAATCAACATAAAAAGATGCTAGTAATCAGGGAACTGCAAATAAAGACAGATACATATCTGTAGCCAGATAGATTGGTAAAAATTAAGTCTGGAAATACCAAAGGCTTGAGGTGATGTGGATGGTAGAAACTGTCATATATTGCCCATAGAGCAATTGATTGGTATACCTGCTTTGGAAAATAATTTGGCTATCTTGAGAAGTTGAACATGTGTTCGTATCTTAACTGCTACCCAACAGATCCACTCAAAAAATTTTTACAGATATGCACCTTGAAACAAGTATTACTAAGAAAGAGAACTGGAAGTGATTCATATCTTCATAGAGAAGTAAATAAACAAGTTTTGTTATAATGCCACTAAAATGTAAAAATTATTGCTGTATATAATTGCATGGATGAGTCTTGGATATTCATGAAGGAACAAGTGTTAGAAAACTATAGTTTGCTCAAAAGCAAAATTACTGTTTACACATGACATTTATAATGAAACTTATGAAAAGCAATAGAAGTATAAACTCAAAATTTAAGGTAAAGAATTATCTTAGAATGAGTAACCAGGAGGAGGCATGGTATGGGAAAACAGGTAAATGCAAGTTACTGGTAGTACTTGATTGAATGAATGGGGGGTGGTTCAAAAGTACTCAGTATTTTGTTTTTTTAAGTAATCTCTGCACCCAGTGTGGGGCTTGAACTCACACAAACCCGAGATCAAGAGTCACACGCTCTTCTGACTGAGCCAGCAGACACCCCAAAAGATATTCAGTATTTTCAAGTTGTTGTACTTCATAATTTATGGATATTACATGCCTTTTGTATGCATCACATGTAGAGGCATATTTCCCCCAAAGTTTTCAGGGCTTTTCACTAGTTGGGCCTTTTCTAAAGGCCCTGAGAAAGGGCCATAGCAGCGTATTCACAGAGTTGGAAGTTTTTTAAGGTTTATAAAAATAAGATATTTCAGCTGTAATCATTTAAGACCACTGTCTCTCTTCATCTTGATTTCTCCTTACCTCTGTGTCACCTGGCAGTAGAATAGCTTCAGGCGGTTTGTGATTAGGGATACCTTAGTGTGGGTGTTTAATAGGATACATTTGTGGTTCATAGTCACTTTTGAGTGTAGGTAATTATTGCCTCTTGGCCAGATTGTGATGGGAATGTGGTCTGCAGTGCCTGGAACCTGAAATATGTGAGGAGTGAAGAAGCCATGAATTGAAATTTGTGAAGCCAGAAGGCAGTCAGGAAAAAAATTTCCAATTACCACATGCTTAAAAATGTAAGTAGAGGATATAGTTCTCATGGATTTCCAGTCAAAAGAACTTCTCTCTTTTTTAGAAAAATAATACAGCATATTTAATTAAAAATTCACCATAGGGACACCTGGGTGGCTCAGTTGGTTAAGCATCCAACTTCAACACAGGTCATGATCAGCAGGTTCAAGCCCCACATCGGGCTCTGTGTTGACAACTCAGAGCCTAGAGCCTGCTTCAGATTCTGTGTCTCCCTCTCTCTGTCCCTCCTCCGTACATGCTCCTTCTCTCTCTCTCTCTCTCAAAAATAAACATTAAAATTTGTTTTAATTCACCATACTTTGTTTTCATTTTTGATAGGAATTCTGCCTTTGAAATAAAATAAGAATTTTTGTGTTTATAGGGCACATAGCTGTAGCAGTATCAACAAGAAGTATGTCTTTACATGAAGCTGATTGTTTTATGCATCGTGATTATCAATTAAAAATGGGATGCCTGAGTGGCTCAGTCTGTTGGGCTGCAGCTTTGGCTCAGGTCATGATCTCACAGCTGTTGGGTTCAGCCCCGCGTCGGGCTCTGTGCTGACAGTTCAGAACCTGAAGCCTGCTTCAGATTCTGTGTCTCCCTCTCTCTCTGCTCCTCCCCTGCTTGTGTTCTCTCTCTAAAATAGACATTTAAAAAAAAAAATTAACCATTCTAGAAGAAAGCCTTCGTTTGTTCATTCTCTCTATGGGAAATACTGCAAAAATTATGTTCATGAAGAGGCAAATAGGCAAAACAGGATCTATTGTATCAGGCCCTTGATTAATGAGTGTGTGATTTTTCTGGATTTTGTGGTGTTTATTTATACATGAGTTTTTTTTATTTCAATTTGTTCTGATTTTCTTTTTCTTGTTACTAAATAACTATTCACCTCAACATTCAGGTCTCACAAATCCTGGAACTGTTCCTGATCATATGAAATAGTGAATAAAAAAGATAAACAAAAGCTTCAACTAAGAATAGGGTTGCAAATGAAAAAATTATTTAGGGAGTTTTGACTGTGTTATTTGTGCCTTATAAAGCCGTAGATTCTTTCAGTTTATTTATTTATTTATTTTTTATTTCTAGGAGAGAGAGAGAGAGACAGCATGAGCAGGGGAGGGCCAGAGAGAGAGGGAGACACAGACTCTGAAATAGGCTCCAGGCTCTGAGCTGGCGGCAGTCAGCACAGAGCCCGACGCGGGGCTCGAACCCATGAACCGCAAGATCATGACCTAAGTGAAAGTCGGACGCTTAACCCACTAAGCCACCCAGGTGCCCCTAGATTCTTTCAGTTTAATAAGTTCTCTGTAGTTTGCTAGGTAACTGTGCCATCATGCCCAGGTGTATATATATATATATTCTTTTGCTTTTATTATGCCTTTGACTGCCTGGTCACTTGGTGGAATTCTTTCCCTTAAACCATTTACCTACTTGCAGTTTAGATCAGACTTGATGTAGATACTGAGAGAGAAACACAAAAGATCTTTTTCTCTGCTATGTAGATTTTTCTTAATTATGAGAGATAATTGTTAAGAAACCGAAATTGGCTTTCTTGTTTGAACTGGCATCATGTTGTGTATCTTTAGCATTTATGTTCTACTCCTGACTATTGGGAATTACTCCCACGGTACCATTTATTTTAGAAATTTGAACATTAGGAAGGCTTTAAGAAGGTGCTACTATGTGGGGAAAGTGCAAAATTCTTTGCAAAACATTGAGTTTTGTTTTTATGAAATGCAATTCAGTCTTTAGATTATGTAAAGTATGACCTGTCTGGATTGTTGAAACCAGACTTTAATAGTTACGGCAATAAGGTGATACCACAAAAAGTGGCCAGATAAAATTATCAGGCTTAGTATCAAGTAGAGGCTTACTGGCAATAGAAAGTTTGAGTTTACATAGTTTAGAGTTATAGGAAAAGTTTAAAATTACTTGTATATTTACAGTGACAGATGAAAATGGATGTAATTTTCAAGAAATATAATTATCTAAATCTTCAGAGATAGTCTGAACATAATTTTAATACTCCAAATAAATAAGCTTTTGTCTATTAGAGAGAAGTACTTAAATATGGTATTTTAAATTCTAGGGTATGAAAGATGGCAAGTCCAGATAGAAGTAAGCGGAAGATACTAAAAGCCAAAAAAACAATGCCTGCAAGTTGCCGGAAGCAAATAGAAATCTTGAGTAAGTCAAAGAATGTCGAAGCACTGAAAACAGCAACTGGGAATAGTAATATGTCAAGTGGTAATCAGAATTCAAATACCGGTGCCATAAGTAGCAAATATGGACGGTCTGAAAATGCTGCTTCCTTGCTGGACTCTAACAAAAATTCAGTATGCTCACCGAAAAGTAAAGTATTGTGTCAGAATGTTACAAAACCATTAGAAACTGTTGATTCAGAAACAAGATCGGAATACATTGAAGAACAAGTTGTGTGCCCTTCCCCAAAGCCAACAAAAACAATAGAATCTTCCAGGAGACTCTTTACACAGGAGACAAAAGATTCACAAAACACTTCAAAAAGTCATTTTGAATGTCAGACAGGTGTAACAATGTCCTATTTTGAACAACGTGAAGAGGATTGTACTATGAACTCCATTTGTTGTCCGTCCAGTTTGAGTGGTGTGGTTGACATACCAAAGTCTACAGGAAACAGCACCTTGGATGATGAGATAATCAACAAGATCCTTTCCCATTCAGAAACAAACTCCAATTCTGAGTCACATGATGAAAGACAAGGTCACATTTTAAGTTCAGAAACTCATTTTGTTCCTTTTGATAAAATACCTACGTTGGTGAATTCAGTCATCTCCAGTAACTGTCCTGCTGACATTTTGAAAAGTGCCGAATCCTGTAGAACCTGTCACTCCAGCATTTCAGATAGTGAAAATGTAGACTCAACGTGGCTGTCAGCACTTGACATGGATAGTAATAACAGTAAGTGTATACTTATGCCTCTTTTGGAGAAATTAGTCCTTTTCCTTTTGGAGGATTTTTTATAGCCTCAGATGCAGAAAGAGTAGAGTACATATAGTCAGGAGAAAAGTAAATGATGATAATAATTGTTTTAGAGTATCTTGTTTCTGAACCATTTAGGGTGAGGAGAAGAAAGAGTATTCTCCATATCCAAAGGGAAATAAATACTGGCAAAGAAGGAGTACAGAAAAACCAAAAGGTGGTTTAAGGCAGTTGTTTGGTTTATTTCACTATATCTATCCTTTTTTTTTTTTTTTAATGTTTTAATGTTTATTTTTGAGAGACAGAAAGAGCACGAGCAGGGAAGGGACAGAGACAGACACACGCAGACACACACACACACACACACACAGACACACACACACAGAGAATCCAAAGCAGGCTCCAGGCTCTGAGCTGGCAGTCAGCACAGAGCCCGACGCGGGCTTGAACCCACAAACTGTGAGATCATGACCTGACCCGAAGTCGGACGCTCAACCGACTGACCCACCCAGGTACTCCTCCATCTCTTCTTATTTTGAAGATTTATTTATTAGGTTAATTTAGGAGGCTAGTTGCAAGAGTGATATTTTAAATCATTGGTGAACTCATTTCTTTCCATAGAATTGACTTGCAAATCATATGCCAAGGATAAGCTGATAGATAATAAGGATATATACACACAAGAATATACATATGTGTGTGTATATAGTGACCAAAAAACGTCACATAATTAACCACTGATGTTCTAGACTTACAAAAATCAAAAGCAAAAGTAAATTTCATTAGAAGTAGGTTGTTTTGTAGGTTAATGAAATTTAAGGAAAAACTGATTTTGTAGGATAAATTTTGTGTTCCTGTCTAGGCTACATAGTGATCATTTAACAAGATGGATTTAAAATTATTTATAAATAATAATAGGATCACATATTAAAAATATGTCACGCTGCCTAAGTAACTTTATAAGAATACTGGAGGAGCACTTAAGTAACTAAAGGATTAAATGCTATAATTCAGTTTTTGTTGGTATTTTAATAGGCATTAAATAAGGTTGGAGGGAAGGTGTATCTGAGACGAGAATCCTACCTAAGACTCTAAAACATAATCATTTTTTTTTCTTTAAGGATTTGTTTGTCGGAAGTTTTTATACAATTACATTTGCTAAAAAATGTTGCCTTGATCACATTTTGGTCACTAGATTAGAGAATTCCCTTGTCTCCTTTCTTAGAAAGAATAGTTTTACCTCTGATCTTTCCATTTCCCCGAGGCCATAATCAAAAGAAGAGGATTTTTCCAGAAAACAAAGAAACTGTTAAGCGCATCAAAACTTCAGAGCAAATCAATGAAAATATTTGTGTAGCTTTGGAAAAGCAAACAGCGTTTCTGGAACAGGTAAAAAATTGGGGCTTATATATTTGCTTCAGAAACTTCTGATGAATAAAAAAATGGTAAAAGTTACTTGATCTCCACAATAATTTGTAGTACAGGTGATGGTCACTTTGTGCAGAGGTGGTGTATGAAAACAGAATCAACACATGGTAGTATTAGGGAAACGGTAATTGTTTACATTACCAGAACATCCCTAATTAATTGAAAATAGCCCTATAGCATCGTATGTAGGTAGAGTGCTGTAGAAGAAAGAGAATGGACTTTTTAGTCATATTACATTTAAATTTATTTGAAAGTCACACACTGCATGACGTTAAGCTTTGCTGAATAATTCAATCTCTCTTATAGTGGTCTTGGGGTTCTCAGATCTGCAGCTACAGCTGTTTGTGTACCTTATCACAATTGACCACCACGTCATAGTCTCTGACAACCCAGAAGTCTCCTCATAAAGTCCTGTTGCATTCAGGTTTTCTTGAGCTGATTTCCAGGTTTACACAGATATGTTGCATTATCTGACCCTTTGCTGTACAGCATCGACAAGTGCACGTTTCACTTTCATTTGTTCCCCATTTTATTTCATTGTTCCACAGTTACCTGCATCTGATCAACTCTGAGTTTAAGTGTAATGAGCTTTGATTTTTTTTTTTTAATGTTTTATTTATTTCTAGGAGAGAGAGAGAGAGAGCGTGAACAGGGGAGGGTCGGAGAGAGAGGGAGTCACAGACTGAAACAGGCTCCAGGCTCTGAGCTGGCAGTCAGCACAGAGCCCGACGCGGGGCCCGAACCCACGAACCGCGAGATCATGACCTAAGCGAAAGTCGGACGCTTAACCAACTAAGCCACCCAGGCGCCCAAATGAGCTTTGATTTTAATAGGTCCTGTAATGAGGACCAGCGTTAACGATCATATTTTGCTGTTTTACTACCACTGGAATTGTTCAACTAAAAGTCGTCATGTGGTAGATTAAGGTCTGTCAACTGTAATGGAATATGTATGAATAAATATTCACATAATAAATGAATGGAAACCTTATTGAAAGACTCCTGCAGAGCCAGCATGAAAGCCAGTCAGCAGTTTTTCCCTCGCTACCTGGTCTTTTCTTCCAGGAAGACCAAAGGAAACACTCATAAAAAATATATATACATACTCTATTATTTTTAGGAAAGGGGTAGCAGAATTATGGTAAGCATAGATCTAGCTCAAGAAAAAGGTTGGGGATTCCAGCTGTGTCTTATTCCCAATGATTAGTAGTTGAATTTAGGAGTAAGTTTGTTGTTTTGTCTGTTTGTTTTTACTGTTTGTTTATTTTTGAAAGAGAAAGAGAGCGAGCAGGGGAGGGGCAGAGAGAGGGGGCAGACACAGAATCTGAAGCAGGCTCCAGGCTCTGAGCTGTCGGCACAGAGCCCGACGCGGGGATCAAACTCACGAGGGGTGAGATCATGACCTCAACGAAAGTGGGACATTCAACCAACTGAACCCCCAGGCGCCCCTAGAAGTAAGTTCTGATAAGGACATGTAAGGACGAAATTTAATCTGAATTATTTTGGTTTCACTGGCATGGAAAGATGATAGTTTTCATTCCTTACTGTTACCTGTCTCACAAAGCACTTGGTCTGAGTTGGCACAGAAGATGGTCCTTCCAAGTGAGCTTTAAGGAGCGCTGTCTGTCTTGTTTTCTCCATCTCACTGCCAGAAGTTTCCTGCACTTTGTTCAGAGATATCTCGGGTGTTAGCTAATTACTCTCCTTTTACCTTTCTCTAAATAGCTATCTTTCCATCACTTCATATTTTTTAAAATGTATTTTTAAAATTTACATCCAAGTTAGTTAGCATATAGTGCAACAATGATTTCAGGAGCAGATTCCTTAAGCCCCTCACCCATTTAGCCCATCCCCCCTCCCACAGTCCCTCCAGTAACCCTTTGTTTGTTCTCCATATTTACGAGTCTGTTACGTTTTGTCCCCCTCCCTGTTTTTATATTTTACTTCTCTTTCCTTGTGTTAATCTGTTTTGTATCTTAAAGTACTCATATGAGTCAAGTGATATATTGCTCTAATTTCACTTAGCATAATACCCTCTCATTCCATCCATGTAGTTTTAAATGGCAAGATTTCATTCTTTTTGATTGCTGAGTAATACTCCATTGCATATATATACCACATCTTCTTTATCCATTGATCCATCAGTGGACATTTGGGCTCTTGCCATACTTGGGCTATTATTGATAGTGCTGCTATAAACATTGGGGTGCACGTGTCCCTTTGGAACAACATACCTGTATCCCTTTATCACTTGATATTTTAATTCCTGTCCAAACAGTTAATTCTCTAAACCATATCTATCTGTTTTTCCTGTTTGATTCCCAGTGGAATAGGGCCTACCATTCTGACATTGTTCTTGCCTGAGAGTCCCAGAGCTTTTGATTCTTCTTTCTTGAGATTCTTAAGGATCTTGGCCTCATTGATTTCAATTAAATTGTTGAAGTGGAGGAGTTTTTCTTCTAAAGTCCAGGTTACTCATCTACCCATAGATAAATGGAGTTCCTCATCTTAGGAAGTTGAGGCAGATTGGAAATGCACAATTGCCAGTCTTTCTCCAACCTTTAGGCTACCTTGGCTGCCATTTGCAAATGATACCTAGGATTTCCAACTGATACCATAACTTTGGACACATTACCATCAACAGAAGACATTTATGAGGTATTTGGTGGAGGTTATTACATCTTCCTTCTTTATGAGGAACTCACCACTCTAACCAAGAGTAATCACCCGTAGGTGGGCAGTTAGTCCTTTTAAATAACCAAGTTTTAAGTGTCTGCCTCAATCTGAATCACCAGGAAAACTTATTTAAATCGTGGTTTTTATTGAGCTCACTAATAGTTGAAGACTGTTGTTTTAGGCTACTCTTTTCTCACACTTCTGTGTTAAGAATTACTGGTGGTGCCTGTTAATTATACAGCTTTCCAGGCCTTTTTCCAGGAAATTCTGTTTGGTGAATTCAGGGTAGGGCCTAGGAATCTGTGATGTTAACAAATGTCCCATAATGATTCTTGGTCACCAGGGAAGGTACGCAAACATTTGTGGTCTCCACTTATTAGCAAAACAGTATTTCCATATTCAAGGCATTTAGATAGTTTCTCCAAGATTCATCTCAACATGAGCTTTACCAGGGCGCCTGGGTGGCTCAGTTGGTTAAGCGTCTGACTTTGGCCCAGGTCATGATCTCATGGTTCATGGGTTCGAGCCCCGTGTCCTGCTCTGTGCTAACAGCTAGCTCAGAGCCGGGAGCCTGTCTTCGGATTCTGTGTCTCCCTCTCTCTCTGACCCTTCCCTGCTTGTGCTGTCTCTCTCTGACTCTCAAAAATAAAGTTTAAAAAAAATTTTTTTTTAATTAAAAA
This sequence comes from Crocuta crocuta, assembly GCF_008692635.1. Taxonomy (NCBI): domain Eukaryota; kingdom Metazoa; phylum Chordata; class Mammalia; order Carnivora; family Hyaenidae; genus Crocuta; species Crocuta crocuta. The sequence goes on from NW_027531893.1 coordinate 8,245,088, forward strand.
AACAAAAACAAAAACCATGAGCTTTACCTGTTGGCCCCAGCCATTGAACTGGCAGGCATGTAGAAACCCATAAAAACCACACATGGGTAACAGGTAACACCTGTCAGGAAAAATAGTATGTGTTTCTGAGCACTTATTTACATAATATGCATACTTTGAGCACTTATTGGTTTAATCAAATACTTAAAAGTTTGAAAGTAAACATGACAGTTATACCTAAAGTTGAGAAAATCATTGAAGAAATGTTAAGCATTACAGAAAAAATCAAGTGGATGATAATGTTGAAGAGTAATGTTAAATATGAAAGAAAAACCTTGGGAATAATCAAATAAAATACCAGAGTATCATCCAGATGATACCAGCATAAAAGAGTTAACATAGAAGCTATGTTCTAATTTCGGACAACCAAGAAGCAAGAATTTAGGGGAAAAATATAAATATTACCAATAAATACCTTCAGTGTATCGTGACAGGTCTTATTATTAAGAGAGACTACTTACTGTGTTATGAAAGCAGCTTACAGAGGGTTACAAATTCAAAAAAGTACAGTGGATGTTTCAAATATATATGGTTGAACAGAATATATATATTCCTAACAGTGGGCATTGAGATTAATTATGCTCCCTGAAAATAGGCCATTCTGTTTTCTTTTTTTTTTTTTAATATTTTTTTTATTTATTTCTAGGAGAGAGAGAGAGAGACAGCGTGAGCAGGGGAGGGCCAGAGAGAGAGGGAGTCACAGACTGAAACAGGCTCCAGGCTCTGAGCTGGCAGTCAGCACAGAGCCCGACGCGGGGCCCGAACCCACGAACCGCGAGATCATGACCTAAGCGAAAGTCGGACGCTTAACCGACTAAGCCACCCAGGCGCCCCAGGCCATTCTGTTTTCTAAAAAACAGCCAGACAATGAAATGCATTAACGTTTTATGTGATAGCTACTACAGACTGTTCGTATGCTTTATGCCCAACAGCATTGGTTGTTCCTAATTGTTCCTGGCCTCTTTCAATTTTAACAGTAGGAAAATCACCCCCTAAAAAAACCTATGCAAGTAAAGTGGATTACCTTGCATATTTATTTCCTTTATGTCAATTCGCTGTTGTCTATTTTCTGGAGCTCTTTCACATGTTAGCCTTTTGTATTATAAAAATCCTGTGAGCATCACTCATTCACCATTGTATTACCTACCCGTATGTGGACAAGGAAAATGAAGCTGAGACGCTGGGACTTCCCAAAGGTCATATAGCTTGTTAATGGCTGGGTCAAGGCTCAGACTTTCATAATTTGCTTCATATCTGCTACAGAGCAACCAACCACGTTCACTGGGCTCTGGTTTTCAGACAAGTGGAGAGCCTTTTTATGGAATACAGGTGTCAGTTATGCTTATTAAAAAATATAAATGGGATATAGCATTTTACCTTTCCTTTAATAGGTATTATGGAATTCAGAAACTATAGGAAACTAAAATTAGCACTGGGAGAATAAATTTAATTTTTTCTAACATATCCATATTATGGGTGTGTTTTGCTAAATTTGATATTCAAATTTCTATAAAACTTACCCCTATAGTGATATACATATAAACATAAAAATATGAAAAAAGTATATTTTATTGGTTACAGTAAATCCAGAAAAGAACAAAGCTGGGTGTTTTTCTTAAATATTTATTTAAGACCGGGAGAGACAGAGTGCGAGCAGGGGAGGGGCAGAGAGAGAGAGGGAGACACAGAATCCGAAACAGGCTCCAGGCTCTGAGCTGTCAGCAGAGCCCGATGCAGGGCTTGAACACACAAACTGCGAGATCATGACCTGAGTCGAAGTTGGATGCTTAACCGACTAAGCCACCCAGGTGCCCCAGGCACTCTTAAGGAGTAGAAAATAAAATTGCTTTTAAATGTGAAACACGGGGTGTTTTGTTGTTGTTTTAATTCTAGGTCAAACATTTGATTCGACAGGAGATATATAGTGTAAGTTACAAACTATTTGATAACAAACTGAAAGAATTGACTGAACGCATTGGGAAGACACAGTGCAGGAATAAACATGAAGCAATAGCTGATGAACTCTTCGTAAGTTTCTAATTTCATTTGATTTAATTTGGAAGTAGAATGTGGTGATATTTTACACGTTAGGAAAGGGAGACCATAAAGTAGACCCGAATCTGATCCTTGACCACAAGCTTTATATACTATATTATGTATACTATATGTGTGTATGAATTTATATATAGTATATATGCATTTTCATATATAGTATATATGAATTTACTTCTGAGTAATTCTTGTGATACTATTTACTGTCATCGTGTTGATTAGAGATGTAGATTGTACCTGTTTAAGATCAATGGGCAATAGAATCTGTTAGCAATATTGGCCCTTGTTAGATACTTTTAGGAATATTATTCTGTTGTCAGTAATTTTGTGTCAATTGACAGACTTAATACATAAGCAGTTTCTTTTAATTCAAAATATATTCTGTATTGGAGCTTGTATAGCCTGTTTCACACCGTTTGAGGGTTTTTGTTTTGTTCTCCTTTTCTAATGTTACTTGCCTGGTTGGTGTTTGTGCCAACATTAGTTTTATTGTGCTTCAGCTAGAAGTTGGGCATTTTTATCTTCCATTCTTAAATAGCATATCAGCATCAAACATGATTTAAATCTTTGCTTATATAAGAATTTCTCATTTATCAGAGTGGATGCCTAAGTATTATAAGACTGCTTTGGCAAATACATAGTTTTCCCTCCATCCCTATATATTATTTTGTACTCTGGTTTCAGATTTGTTTTCCTCTTTTTCTTCTAGGCAAAAATATCCAAACTTCAGAGACGTATTAGAGTAATACTGCAATCTCAAAAGAATTGCTTGGAACCAAATGTATTAACCAATAATACAGACTGTAAGGTTGGTATGAACATATAGGGGTTTTAATTATCTCAATGACCCACATTATAGGTAGTTGGATTTTAAGAAAGCAAATGTCAGCTTTAAAGACAATACGTTTGTTTTTAGAATGTTCCTATGATGCTCTCTCTGGAGAAGATACCCTCCAGAGTATCCTCCAAATGCCCCTTATTATTTCTTTCATCAAGTGAGTGAAGAGGTAAAAAATAAAATAAAATAAAAAAGTAAAATAATTGAGTAAAGGTGGATTGTAATTGCCTAGACTGCCCCCATCCCCACCATATTATCATGATAAAGAACTTAAAACATACACTACAGCAAAGTTGAAAAAATGTAACAGTGAACCCTTGTATCCGTGGCACCTAAATTCTACCTTTACTATTTTAATATGTTGATTTGTGTCATATATCTGTCAGTCCATCTCCTAAGCCATCTCTATATTTGGCGCGTTCTCAAATACTAATGTATTTTGCATCAAAATACACTTTGCAGTGTATACTTCCAAAGTATTTCAGCAAGGGTATCATTGGAGTTTCGTATCTGTTTATATTTTTTTATATAAAATTTGAATCTAATCTTCAGTGTACATTCACTGAATTTTTTTCTTGTAGTGTCTTTATTTTCTTTGATATTGTATTTATGCAGGCTAGCCTCAGTAAGTGAATTGGGAAGCATTCCCTCCCCTGTTTTCTGAACATTTGTGTAAAACTTTTATTACTTCCTTAAATGTTTGAATGAATCCATCTCTGAAGACTCTTTGGGCAAGAGCTTTCTTTATAGGAAGACCAACTCTTTAACAGGTGTGGGGCAATTTACATTTTTCGCTTTCATATCAGTTTTTTAAGTTACCTTCACAAGGAATGTGACCGTTTTATCTAAGTTGTTGAATGTGTTGACAAATTATTGACAAAATTTTCTTGTCCTTTTAATATTCGTAGGTCTGTAGTGATGCCCTCTGTTTCATTTCTGATACTGGTAATTCGTGTTTTCTTTTTTTCTTGATCCATCTTGCTAGAGTTTTAAAAATCTCATTAATTCTCGGTGCCTGCGTGGCTCAGTCAATTGAGTATCTGCGGCTCAGGTCCTGATCTCATGGCTCGTAAGTTTGAGCCCTACATCAAGCTTTGTGCTGACAGTTCAGAGCCTGGAGCCTGCCTCAGATTCTGTGTCTCCCTCTCTCTCTGCCCCTCCCCTGCTCATGCTCTGTCTCTTGGTCTCTCTCTCGCTAAATAAATTGCGTTAGAAAATAAATAAGTAAAAATCTTATTAATTCTCTGTTACTTATCTCTTTTCTGTTGTTTTTTTAAAATAATTTCCTTCTCTGTATTTACTTTGGATATAATTTTTTCTTTTCCCAGCTTCTTAAGTGAGAAAGAACATTACTTTCTAATATTTTTTCTCCCAGAAAACATTTTAAAGCTATAAATTTCCTTCTAAGCAGTGCTTTTTCTAAATATTTTCTAAGCGCCTTCTCAGTGATTAGATGTTGCACTTCTAACTACAGAGATTATAATCGTTGATGTACTGTACCTTTGTTTTCCATCAGTTGAAAATAATTTCTAACTTCCCTTGTATCATTTTTATTGATATCTAATTTAATTATTTTGATTAGAGAACATACCATGTAAAATATCAGTCTTGAAAGTTATTAACACTTAATATATAGCCCAAGATATGCTTTTCCATGAATATTTCATGAATATTCATTTTCCTGTGAATATTCCATGTACACTTGAATGTTGGGTGTAATGTTCAATAAATGTCACTTTTGTGTTAATTTTGCCGTGGTGGTTGATAGTGGTGAATAATGACACCCAGGCGCCCCAACAAACACAAATATTTTAAGTACTGCAAGTTCTCAGGGCGCCTGAATAGCTGAGTCAGCTAAGTGTCCAACTTCAGCTCAGGTCATGATCTCACAGCTTGTGAGTTCAAGTCCCACATCAAGCTCTGCACTGTCAGCAAATGCTCTCTCTCTCTTCTTCCCTCTCTCTCTCTCTTTCTCAAAATAAACTTAAAAAAAAAAATACTGCAAGTTCTCAACCAAAGCATGTACTAAGTGCTTCAGCTTCCACATTTTAAGCAAAACTCACCAGCTGGAAGAACAAGTTGGAAATTTGATTTATTTCTGGTTTTCACTTATTGTTAGAAATATAATGAAAGTAAAACTTTGCTTGTTAAAGTTTGTTTCTGAGTTCCTAAAATGTAGTCTAGTAGGCATAAAATGTTGTCTAAGTACTTAGGTATTTATTTTTCTTTTCCCCTCAAGCTAAGATGTTCATTTGTTAACTATTGTTTTTATTTCTTAGAAGTAGTTTTTAAATTCATTTTGGCAGAGAAACTGCCATTGTTGTCATTAGCCATTGAAATACATATAACTTAACATATGTTTTGCCATATGCATTCAAGAATATTTTAAGAACATTTTCCAAGTGAAAGTTTACCTGTCAATTTGGGAAGAATACAAGTGGTAACACTCCACTTCCTTTACTGCTTTTCCCTCACCCAACTAACAGGTTACAAATTCAAAGACGAATTTGGATAAGAATCCAGAGTGCATCAGCAGTCCAGATGAAAGAAAGACTTCTGTGAGCTCTGATGAGCCTTCTAAACTTTCAGAAAATGCGAGTGAAAAGATTAATTTAAGAGAACATGATGCTGTTTCTAAAAGGTAGGCATTTCTATAAAAATCCATACTTATGTAAGTATGTGCTGGTAAACATACATTTCTCAAGCATAAAACAGCTTAAATTGTTCAGATTCATTCTTGTCTGTTGTGAAGAAATGGAATTGATGACTCAGGCCTTTTATCATTGTTGTTATACATGGTTTGTTTTTACTAAATTAGAGGCACCTGACTGGCTCAGTCGGGAGACCATGTGACTTGATCTCTGGGTAGTGGGTTCAAGCCGCACATTGGGGGTAGAGTTTACTTAAAAAAAAAACAAAACTAAGTAAAGTTTAGAATTGACTAGGGGACTGGGTTTTCCCTTGTGGTCTTTTCCAGCTTTAGTGTGATGGTCAGAGTGGTCACTTGATCACTCCCACGGTTTGTGTTCTATACGTGGAAGAGTCAAGGTCCTGTAAAACAGTGGCTTACAAAAATTACAGAGGAGAGTAAGGGTAGGAAGGTAAGAGTGGGGAAACAGTGCCTAAAATGATTAGTTTCCTTGAGGTTGAAAGCAGTGTTGTGGTAACTTCAAATTAGAATGGACAGGCTAACTTACTTGTCTAAATAAACCATCCAAGACCCTGAACCCCTGATCTAGTCTAAAAGATTTGGGGCTGGTAGGGAAGAAATCATTGGATTTAACAAAGAAACATGATTTCTGATTCCAGGCTAGATTGATGGTGGGAGGTGGGGGGGCACTTTGGTGAATTCTTTGGTCTGGTGATTTGGAACAGTTTGGGAGCTTTATGATATTTATTTATTCTAAACATTAACTCCTTAAAATGTCCTAAGGTTTTACTTTTACATTTTAAATTATACTCCAGCTTTTAAGTGGATACAAATATATAACCAAAAATAAATTAACTAAAGGATGGCCATTATTTGAAGAACGACATCCTTTCCCTCAAATAACTACGCATACTCAAGGAGATGACACAGTGAAGGAGAAGCATCACAAATCTACACCATTTGCAGTAGATTCTTGGTATTTGGGAATTTACATCCAGAAGAAACTCTAATATTCCATGATAATGAGGCCCTTCATTTTAGTGTTGAGCCAGGAAGCTGCTATGAAGAAAGCATTTATTTCGTTTGTGAAGGCAGGAGTCCCATTTCAGTGAATCTTTGTTGTTACCACTCCTTTTTTTTTTTTTAATTTTTTTAAAAGTATTTATTTTGAGAGAGACAGAGTGCAAGTGGGAGAGGGGCAGAGAGAGAGAGAGAATCCTAGGCAAGGTCTGCATAGTCAATGCACAGAGCCAGACACGGAGCTAGAACCCACCAAACCGCCAGATCATGACCTGAGTGGAAGTCGGCCGCTTAACTGACTGAGCCCTCCAGATGCCCCTGTTGTTACCACTTCTTTTTTGTTTTTTTTTTTTTAAATGTTTTATTTATTTCTAGGAGAGAGAGAGAGAGAGAGACAGCGTGAGCAGGGGAGGGTCAGAGAGAGAGGGAGTCACAGACTGAAACAGGCTCCAGGCTCCGAGCTGGCAGTCAGCACAGAGCCCGACGCGGGGCTCGAACCCACGAACCACGAGATCATGACCTAAGCGAAAGTCGGACGCTTAACCGACTAAGGCACCCAGGCTCCCCAGTTGTTACCACTTCTTAATGTGCGTGCTGAAACTCGTCAAGTGACTAAAAAGAAAAATGCTAATGAGAGAAGTTGAAAAGTGAAGACCCCATTAAAATAGCATTTTGTAGACCAATATGGCACATTTGTCAGCTGCTTTTTCTATGATCTGAACAATCTACCATCTGCTCTATAACAAAGGGAGAACCTGCCATTTATGGAACTTGTCCAGGCAGCCATGCTAACAAATGTGTGTAACCTTACCCTGATGGGTGGATTCAGTGGTGAGTTTTAGAAAACACTGAAGAAAGAAACAACACCAGTGTTAAAATTCTTCCAAAGAATAAAAAAAAGAGGAAATACTTCAGTTCATTTTCTGAGACTAGATACAACAATCTAGTGTAATTCTGATACCAAAGTCAATTTTAACATTTTACAGAAATGGAAAACTACAGTCCACTTTTACCCACAGGATAGATGCAGATATCCTAAAGAAGATACTAGCAAGCCAAGCCCAACAGTCTATAGAAGCTGAGTTTGTCACAGGAATGCCGCAAGGTTGGTTCGACAGTAAAAAACTCAGTGAATGGAATTTGCCAGGACCAGAGTCATTAGGATTTGACAAAATACCTGTTTATGAATAAAAAACAAATTCCTGGCAAACTTGGAATAGGGGGGTAACATCCTTAATCTGATAAAGAATATCTACAAAAACCCTAAAACATATCTGATGCTGAAATATTAGAAGTATTTCCCTTGAGATACAAAATAGAAGGATGCCTATGGCCATCACTTTAACATTATACTGGATCTCTTGGCTAATGAAAGAAAAAGAGGTCAAAATAAAGAGGATTTAAGAAGAATGGAGAAATATTATTACTATCTTTGGATGACTGGGGTAGGTATATAATGTAGGAAATGCAATGTAATTTACTGATATGTTATTAGGATTAATAAGAGGTTAGCAACATGGACCATTTCAAATGTATAAGAAATCATTTATATTCCTGGATATCTGATACAATTAGAGAATTAAAAGATATTTTTTAAAGATACCATACCAATACAGTAGCACCAAATATATCCACTAGCTAAAGTAGGAATACATTCACTAAGACATGTAATAACGGAAGAAAATTAACAAAACCATGAGAGAGATTAAAGAAAAGTTCAGTGGAGAGATGTCCTATGTGTAGGGGTTGTGCAACACAGTATTTATAGAATGTTCTCACCTTTGTTCAAATTAATTTATAGAGTGCAATTTCAGTCAGTTCCCCCATGTGTAATTTTATGGAACTCAACAAGATGATTTGTTTCTAAAATTTGTGTGTAAATGCAGTGAATTAAGAGACTCAAGATATCCATCAACTAGAGAAACAAAAAGGAAGGAATTTGCCGCCACGTGTCAGGACACTACTAAACTGCAGTGCTGAGGATAATGGAATACTGACAAGTGATGGACAAATGAGCAGTGTCACAGAGAATCCGGAAACCTGTGCACATGTGTGTACGTGATGTGTGATGGACAGTATGTGGCACCTCATCTGGGAAATGATGGACTTAGGAACTGGTGCACTTGGCTATTCTTGTTGAGAGAAATATGAAAGAAATTGGATCCCTATATCTGACTATACATAGAAATCAGTCTCACGTGGATTAAGGAACTAAATAGCTAAAGGAAAATTCTAAAGCTTTTAGAAGGGACTATAGAATGTCTCCGTGAACTTCAAATAAGGAAAGATTTCTTAAGACACAAATACCTTTGCAATACAATAAAAAATTGATCACACTAAAATGTTTTTTGAATGTACCACATTAAAATTAGAAACTTCTTCTCTCAAGGCACTATAATTTTAGTGAGAAGATAGGCCATCAAGTTAGAGAAGACACATGACAGCAAAGAGAACCTTTTGAGAACTAGTACCCAGGGTATATATATGAAAGAACTTCAGTGAATATAAAGCCAGATAATACAAAAGAAAAATGGGCAAAAGACTTGTACATGTATTTCAGGAAAGAGGAATTCCAGATGGCCATTAAATAAACATATGAAAAGGTGCTTATCTTCATTAGTAATCAGAGAAATGCAAATTAAAGCCACAATGAGATACCATTTCTTATCAGGTAAGGAAAAGTAAAACATTTAAAACTCTGACAACACCAGATGTACTGGAGAGATTTTGCAATAAAGGAATTGATTTTGTTTAACATTTTGTTGTCAGAAGAGTAATTGGTATCATGCTTTAGAAAAAATTTGGCGTTAATCTAGAAATATAGAAGATCTGACTATCATTTGACCTCACAGTCCCGTCTTTTGAAACATACTCTTTAAATGTGCAATAGGATATATGTAGAGGAATGTTTATTAGCATTTTCCATAATAGTCAAAAACTAGAAGGAAAAAAAGCCCATCTACGGTTGACGAGAACAATAAATTGCAGTAAATCCACACAGTGGAATTCTGTTCATTAGTGGAAATGAGGAACACACGTGACACTATGAGTTACTCCCATAAAAACATGGAATGTCTGGATTCTATTCAAATGAAGGTCAAATATAGCCAGAAAAAAAAAAAAAGAACATTATGTAGGAAGTCAAGGCTAGATGGTGAATCTGAAGAATAACACAAATTAGCACTACAAATTCTATTAATGAAAGAGATTTATAATACAGGATAGAGGCACATGGGTTTCTGAAATGCTGATTATATAAAGTGTGTCTACCTGAGTGGTGGTTCCAGAGGTGTTAGCTTTTCAATTATTAAATTGAACATGTGCTTTAAACCCAGTTTGAAAATAGTTGCCTATTTATTAGAAAATCTAGATTTATGTTTAATGTAATCGTACTGAAATACGTGGGTTCAGGACTACAGTTTTACTACTTGTTTCCTTTCATCCCATCTATTTTACGGTCCTTTTCCCTTGTCTGTGTCTGTGTGTCAGTCTCTCTTTTAGCCTTCTTTTGAATTAATCTTTTTTCTCTTTCCCCATTACCTTGTTAATTACAGATCTTTCATTGTCCTTTTGGAAATTGCCCTAAAGATCATGCTTTGGATTCTTGACTAGAATCTAGTATGAATTGCTACTTCCACCATTTTTTAGGCAGGGCTTGACCTTAGAAGCCTGTAACTTCATTTACTGCTCTCCCTGCATCTTTTGTTTTTTCACACATTTTAATTTTACATTACAGTTGACCTTGAACAACGCAGCATCGACCCCACACACGGTCAGAAATTCACACATAAATTTTGACTCCCCAGAAATGTTAACTACTAATAGCCTACTGTTGCCTGGAAGCCTCACTTAACATAAACAGTCAAGTAAACATTTTGGGGTTTTTTGTTCTTTGTTTTTTAATTTTTTTAATATTTTATTTATTTCTGAGAGAGAGAGAGAGACAACGTGAGCAGGGGAGGGTCAGAGAGAGAGGGAGATACAGAATCTGAAGCAGGCTTCAGGCTCTGAGCTAGCTGCGAGCACAGAGCCCGATGCGGGGCTCGAACCCACGAACCGTGAGATCATGACCTGAGCCGAAGCCAGATGTTTAACCCACTGAGCTACCCAGGCGCCCATCAAGTAAACATTTTGTATGTACTATAGATTATATACTGTTTTTTTATAGCAATGTAATCTAGAGAAAAAATATTAAAAATCGTAAGAGGAAATACACTTAGAAATACTATATGTTATTTATTGAAAAAATTTCCCTGTGTAAGTGGACCGGCACAGTTCACACCCTTGTTCAAAGTCAGCTGTATTTTAAATCTCACAAGATGGTATCACTATCTTCTACAGTCATTACTCATTTAGAGTTACCCACATATTTGCCACTCCTGTTGTTCTTCATTTCTTCTTGTGTTTCCTTCCCCCTGAAGAATTTTGTTCTTTGTTATTTCTTGTTTTAGTTTTGCTCAAGATAAATTCTGTCAGGTGTTTTGGCTTGGAAACAATGCCATTTTGTCCTTTTTTTAAAGTTTATTTATTTGAGAAAGAATGTGCAAGTGGGGGAGGAGGGGGGGAGAAAGAGAATCCCAAGCAGGCTCCACATGGTCAGCACAGAGCCCAGTGTGGGGCTCGAACTCATGAACTCTGAGATCATGTCCTGAGTGGAAGTTAGATGCTTAACTGACTGAGCATCCCGGGTACCCCCATTTTGTCTTTATTTTTAAAGGATATTTTAACATGGGTATTGAATTGTAGGTAGTTGTTTCCTTTCAGAACTTTTAAGATGTCATTATGTATCTTCTGACTTCTGTCATTTCTGTTGAAAAGTTAGCTTCAGTCTTACTGTTGCTTCTTTGAAGATCATATCTTTATTTTTGCTTTTGAGATATTCTACCTTTGGTTTTTATTGGTGTACTATGATGCTAGTTGTGGGGGCTTAGTGTTTGTTTTGTTTTTTAATTTATGTTATTGGTGCTCACAGTTTTTCATGAATCTGGTTTTATGTCTTCCATTATCTTTGGAAAAATCTTGGCCATTATCTCTTTGGATATTCCTTTAGCACCATTCCATATCTTCTCCCCTCCCGTATTCCAATTACTTGCTTCTCTGTAGGCGCCATGTCTTCTGTTCTCCATGCTTCAGTCTGGATATTTCCTATTGACCTATTTGCCAGTTTATTAATCCTCTTTTCAGCTGGAGCCTGCTTGGATTCCCTCTCTCTCCCTGTCTCTCTCTGCTCCTTCCCCACTTGTGCTCACTCGCTCTCTCTCTCTCTCTGAAAAATAAACAAATATTTTAAAAAATCAGCCATCATTGATATCAGTCAATAGAATTCTATGAAAGTCATGTATCTTTAAATGGTCATGGAATACCAGGTGTTTTTTAATGGAATTCCAGTCTTTAGTGTGCAGATACACAGATTAGTTTCTCAGGGTAAATATTAACAGTTTATATACACACACTTTTCTACATTTATATACACACACATTTATACATATAATATTTAAAAATAGCTAACTGACGTAATGCCCAAAAACTGTACTGAAGATAAATGTATAGCTTGGCAAATTTTGACCAAAAAAGAACATTTTGTAAATATTTCCTGGGTCAAACCAGTGGTGTCCATTCTGCTTCGTGCCCTGTGCCTCACTCCTAGTCCCCAATCTCACCCACTCTCTGCACTTTTAGCCTAAGTTTTTGTTTGGTTTCCACCTTTATAGAAATGGAGTCAGACTCAGGGAGTACTTTGGTGTCCTGCCTCTTCTGTCCAGCATTATATGTTGTGAGGGTCATCCGTGACCTTGCTGAGCAGCAGTAATGTGCTAATTCTCATTTCTGTATCATGCTCATCATATGAATATACCTCTGTTTACTTATTCACAGCTGTTCATGGGCATCTGGATTGTTTGCAGATTGGAGGAATTATGAGTAGTGCTCTTAGGAACGTTCCTTTACATGTGTTTTGGTGAATGTACAGACGTACATTTCTGTTGGACATTTGCCTGGAAATGGAATTGATAGGTCCTAGAGTATATATGTTTTTTCGGGTTTAATAGATACTACCAAACACATTACCGGAAATCATACCAAAGCTACATTTCCATTAGAAAGGATAATAAGGTTTTAGTTCTCCCATGTCCTTGCCATCACTTGATATTATCTGCTTTTTTGCATTAGCCACACTGGTATGTTCATAGCATCCTGTATTTCATTTGTATTTCTTTCTGATAATGAAGTTAAGTACAGTTTTATGTTTGTTAGCCATTTTGATACCTTTTATGAAGTTTCACTAAGACTTTTGCATATTTTCCCTTTGAGTTGCGTCTCTTAGGTTTTTTGTCAGATTTACAATAAATACCTTTTTCCAGTCCCAAGTCTTTGCACTTTCTTAATAGTGTCTTTATATGAATTGACTTGTTAGTTTCAGCGTAGGCTTTTTTTCCCATAGTTTCTACTTTTCTGATGCATGTTCCATCTGGCTTTAACTATCTCTCTGTCTTTCCTGAGTATTGTTAAAAGTATTGTTCTTTTAATGTCCCTGTTTTAGAACGCCACCATCCAGATCACCTGTGTAACTGTTGCTGTTGTTTTTCTGTCCGTTTCTGGTCATTTGATTCTGTCTTTTGGCACGCGTGATAATTTCTGAAAAACTGGTGAGGCTCTGGAATAAATACCGTACACAAGGTTTATTCTGCCCTCTGGCAGAGTAGGACCTCGTCACCTAAGCTCCTCAGGGAATGGTATAAATTGAGGCTTATTGTGAATGTGACAAGGCTCTTTCTACCTCTAGTTCACTCGGGCTCTTAAGACATAGCCCTCCGTTTTGTTGTTTTGTTTCGTATGGAATAAACATGTGAAACTTAAAAAATAATTAAAAAAAGAAAAAAGATATAGCCCTCCATGGATTCCTGGCTAAAAGCTTGGAGTGTTCACTAGGGTCCCTCCACCTTCGTGGGTCTCCAAATTGTAATCTTTACTGCTTTGGCCCAATGAAAAAGCCAAAAATTCCACTCCGTTTTTTAAAGTCTTTCTGCTTGGTTTCTTAGACTCCTAAATAGCACTGTATTGTGTCTGATATACTATAGTAGCAAGTAGAAATATTTAAAAATGAGAAATACTGGGTTGCTTGGGTGGCTCAGTGAACCCCACCTTGGTGATAGAGATTACATAAATAAGTAAACTTAAAAAAAATACTAGAAATATTTTACAAATGTTAAGTGCAGAATTTTGAGATTGATAAGAGATTTTGACTGTATTGTAATGAACATCTGAAAAGAATTGCTTATGGTTAAGCAACAAAATAAATATAGTTCTCAGTCTTTCAACCATATGATGACTATTACTAGTAGAAAAAAATACATACAAAGCAGTTTTGTTAGAGACCAGAAGTGGATAGAAGAATAAAATATTATTAGTAAAATTTAAATCTAAACATTTGTTTTTATTTACTGAATTAGAAATGATGGCTATTAGACTCTTTTACCGATAAATTTGATTGGGAAAAATTATTGAATTAAATTTGCTTTAAAATGTGCATTTAAACCAGTTGATTTCCCAAAATTAAAATGATTGTGTAGGAAATGTCAGCTTCTGCCCATGGAGTATTAGTTACTACAGGAAGTGTTCTTTTGTTGTCAACGAATAGAAAACCGAACGAAAAAAGAAAAAGAATGTGTACAGACATTGTTCAACAAGGAGCCTAAGACTGTGTTCCCTGGGAAAAGGGAAGCACCTTAAACGCACCCTACAGTGTTCAAGCTTCATGCTCAGAGGCGTTGCATGGGTTCAAAGACAGGCAGGAAGAGCCCAGACAGCCTAGAGGTCTTGCTACATTGATTTATTTATTTTTTACATGTTTATTTATTATTTATTTTGAGAGAGAGAAAGTGAGCAGGGGAGAGGCAGAGACGGGAGAGAGAGAAAGAATCCTAAGCAGGCCCCATCTTCTGCACAGAGCCCAACGTGGGGCTCGATCTCACAGACTGTGAGATCATGACCTGAGCCAAAACCAAGAGCCGGATGCTTAACCTACTNATATTTGAGCCACGCGTCGAGCTCTGTGCTGACAGCTAGCTCAGAGCCTGGAGCCTGTTTCAGATTCTGTGTCTCCCTCTCTATCTAACCCTCCCCTGCTCACGCTGTCTCTCTCTCTCAGAAGTAAATAAAAAACATTAAAAAAAAAAAAGTGAATGTAGGGGTGTGGAGACTGTGTCAGCAGCAGACCTGCACTGCAAGAAATGTTGAAGTTCTAAAGACAGAAGGAAAATAAAACCAAATGGAAATTTGGATCTATGCAAAGGTGAAGAGATGAAGAGTGCTGGATATTATAAATACGTGGGTCATATAAAATATTTTTCTTTGTTTCCATATAGGGTATATATGCATGTATATATCATACTGTTCCTCTCTATTATATGGTGTGTGTATGTTACATAAGTCCCACTATTTAATACAGTGTTTCTCTATACAGGCAACAGACAGTTGGAATTTCAAATTTAAAATCCATCCACATATTTACAAGAATGTGAGAGAACATAGGGCTAAGATTACTGAAATGTGTGTAAGGCCTAATGTCAAAGTCACGAAGTAGATTTCAGGTTTGTGATCCAGCATGCAAGGAATTGTCACTCCATTCTAACGACAAGTAAAAAGCGGAACAAATTGGAAAAATCAGCAGCTCTTCTTAGTACCACTAGAGAAGAAGTAAGGTCACAGCGCCAACTACTGTCCCCACCCCCATCCCCAGCTGGAGAGACAAACAGGCAGAAACACGACATCCAGGAACTAGAATAGAAACCCGTGGGTACCAGTGCCAGGGTAATTGCTGGAGGTTCAGTGTGGACGAATCAGAAGTTAGGAACCCCACCGGGGCTTTGCTGGGTCCTTATGGTGAACATTGGAGAAAAATCCCCTCGTGCTTGTCGAGGGGGGTTGTGAAAGGAACCTTTGAAATACACCAGAGCACTCTGTTCCTAACAAGGCCAGTCCTAGAGAGAAACCGTTGCCAGAACTTAACCTACTGGGGGGGGGGGGGGGAGGAATCTCCAGCTCCTGCTCCCTCTGACCTTCCATCTGGAGGAAGTAAATACCCAACTCCAGCTGCTCCAGCGCTCCCGTCCCACCTGAAGGGGGTGGGGGACTGAGGAGCAGTAGCGAAGTTCACATTCCAGGGCCCTGTAGGCTTACTTAAAAGCCGAGACTAATCACAGGACTAGTGGAAGCTGCCCCTCCCTGCCCCTCCCTGCCCCGTCTTACTACTGCATTACTAGAGGCCTGTTTATCATAGTTCTTTCACCCGGGATATCATGTCCACCTTTCAACAACAGCAGCAACAAAAAAGAAATCACAAGACACACCAAAAGGCAAAAAACATGATTTGAAGAGTCTAAATAAACATCGGAAGCAGAGTCAGAAATGTTCAAATTATCAGATCAGGAATTTTGAAAAACTACCATTTTGCTCAGGGCTTTAATGAAAAAAGGTAGGAAAAAATGCAAAAACAGGTGGATAATGTAAGCAGAGAAATGGAAATTTTGTGAAAAGGAAGGGCTTGAGATTGAAACAGCAACAAGAATGCCTTCGATGGGCTTACTAGTGGAATAGACATCGCTGAGGAAAGCATCACTGAGCTTGAGAATATGACAAAAGAAGCTTGAAAACAGAAAAGCAAAGAGAAAAATGACAACAAAAATCTCCAAGAACTTGGGACAACTACAGAGGAAGTGACATAAGCATAATGGGAACACCAAAGGGATAAAAGGGGGGGGGCAGGGACTGAGAGAAAGAATAAAAGTAATATTTGACACAATAATGACCAAGAATTTCTCCCAAATTAATGTTAGATACCAAATCACAGACCCAGCAATCTCCGAGAAAACCAAACAGGATAAATATTTAAAAAAAAAAAACTCCATTTGGGCATTTTTTTTTAATGTTTATTTATTATTGAGAGACAGAGTGCAAGTTTGGGAGGGGCAGAGAGAGAGGGAGACACAGAATCCCAAGCAGGCTCCAGGCTCTGAGCTGTCAGCACTGAGCCCGACATGGAGCTCGAACCCACAGACCACGAGATCCTGACCTGAGCCGAAGTCGAACACTTAACTGACTAAGCCACCCAGGCGCCCCAGGCATCCGATACTTAAAATTCTGAAAATCAAAGATAAAATTTTGAAAGAAGCCAGAGGGAAAAAACATGTTACCCATAGTGGAGCAAAGATAAGAATTACATCGAACTTCTCCTTACAAATTACGCAAACAAGAAGAGGGTGGAGGGAAATGTTGAGAGACCAAAAACTGCCAACTTAAAATTCTGTACTCTGTGCCATTCTCCTTCAGAAGTGAAGGAGAAATACAGACTTTCTCAGACAAAAGTTTAGCGTGTTTGTTGCCTATAGACCTGCTTTGCAAGAAATGTTAAAAATTCTTCACAGAGAAGGAAAGTAAGTCAGAAAATCAGATATACAAAAAGAAGATTGTCAGAGACAGAATGAGCAAAGATAAAGTAGAAGGTTTTAGTCATCTTATTAATTGGTTTGTCAAGAGTTTGTTCGAAATAATGGCAACAATGTATTTATGAATGTGTGTGTTTGTTTAAATGAAGTGAATGACAGCAATGATACAAGGAACAGGCAGGAGAAATCAAGAATATTTTGTTATTGGGAGGTACTTGCATTACTTGTGAACCTGTATAGTCTTATTTGACAGGAATCTGGGGTTAGTTGTAAATGTATTTTGTAGACTCTTAAGGGAACCACCTAAAAAAGAAGTATAATTGATAGGCTAAGAAAGGAGAGAAAGTAGAATCATACAAAATGTAATTTTACTCGTAACTGCCAAAACTTGGAAGCATCCTAAATGTCCTTCAGTAGGTATATGGATAAACAAGCCGATACATTTAGACAGTGGAATATTACACCATACTGAAGAAGAAATGAGCTCTCCAACTATGAAAAGACCCAGAGGAAACTTAAATACGTATTACTAACTGAAAAAAGTCAATCTGAGATACTAATAACTACATGACTCTAGAAGAGGCAAAACTATGGAGACTCTAAAGGGATCAAATACACAAGGGAGTTAGTGGGGAGAAAAGAATAGGTGAAGCACAGGGACTTTTAGGGCAGTGAAACTATTCTCTATGATTCTACAATGATGGATGTATATCATTACACATTTGTCAAAACCCAAGGAGCGTTGACCACAAAGAGTGAACCCTGTTGTGGAGTGTGGACTTTGACACTGGTAATGATGTGTCAGTATAGTTTCATCATCTGTAAGAAGCATACCACCGTGGTATAGGATTTTGATGGGAGGTTGTGGGTGGGAGATTAGTTAGCGACAGTAAGTCCATGGGAACTCTCTGGACCTTCCACCTAATTTTGCTATAGACCTAAAGCTGCTCTTTAAAAAGTAGTCTGTTAATTTTTAAAAGTACAAGAAATTGCTGAAATTAAAGGAGGCCTAAACATATGGTGAGATAGTTCATGTTTACAAATCAGAAAATTCACTGTTAATACCATGTCACCCAAATTGTTCTATACTTTTTTTTTTAATATTTTTATTTCTAGGAGAGAGAGAGAGACCGCGTGACCAGGGGAGGGCCAGAGAGAGAGGGAGACACAGACTCTGAAATAGGCTCCAGGCTCCGAGCTGGCAGTCAGCACAGAGCCCGACGCGGGGCTCAAACCCACCAACCGCGAGATCATGACCTAAGCGAAAGTTGGACGCTTAACCGACTAAGCCACCCAGGCGCCCCTTGTTCTATACTTTTAATGGAGTCTCAGTCAAAATCCTGATGGTGTTTTTAATAGAAAGTAACAAGCTGATTGAAAATTTATACAAAATGTAGAACACCTAGAAGATGAAAGCAGTGTTCAAAGAACAAAGTTGGAAGACACGCAGTACCTAAGTTTAAGACTTTTTATAAAGTTATAGTCATTAAGACGGTGGTGTTTAAGATAGACTTACACATCGGGGGACAGGCTAGAGAATATGCGTATCATTCCTTGGGTTACAACAAAGATCCCAAGGCAGTTTGTTGGAAAAAAACAGATAGTCTTTTCAACAACTGCTGCAGGAATAACCAGAGGGGAAAAGTGAACTTCCTCTCTTACCTTACACCATATACAGAAATAATTTCAAGTGGATGATAGACCTAAACACAAAAGCTAAAACTTAAAACATCTATAAGAAAGTGGTGTAGGGGCACCTGGATGGCTCAGTCAGTGAACCGTGCATCCAACTTCAGCTTGGTGATGATCTCACGGTTCGTGAGTTCAAGCCCTGCATCGGGCTCTGTCGTGACAGCTCAGAGCCTGGAGCCTGTTTCAGATTCTATGTGTGACTCTTTCTCTGTCCCTTCCCTCTCTCTAATAAACATTTAAAAAATTTTTTTAAATTTAGAAAGTGGTATAACTGCATAGAAAATTCATCTAACAATTTTATGGGGTTAATGAAATTTTTGTCAGGATTTTCTTAACAGAGATACTGATTTTAAATATCAAACTCATGAAAGTAGTAGGGGCCCCTGCGTGACTCAGTTGGTTGAGTGTCCGACTCGATCTCAGCCCAAGTCTTGATCTCAGAGTTGTGAGTTTAAGCCCTGTGGGAAATTATGCCTAGTGTGGAGCCTGCTTTTAAAAAAAAAGAAAAAAGAATTATGTTTAGTCTTATTTGATTTTAGGGCACCCCGGTGGCTCTGTCAGTTAAGTACTCGACTCTTGATTTTGGCTGGCAGTTGATGAGATTGAGCTCTGTGCTGACAGCCAAGAGCTTGCTTGGGATTCTCTCTTCCTCACTTTCTGCCCCTCCTTCATTCTCTCTCCCTCCTTCCCTCCCTCTCTTCTCTCTCTCTCTCTCTCTCTCTTTCCCTGTCTCTCTCTCCCTGTCTCTCAAATAAATAAACTTTAAAAAATAATATAAACTCATGAAAGTGGAGTCAGGGTCAGATGGGAGCTGAAGACATATTCTGTAACCATAATCAGCATCATTTACCAACTGTGTTTAGTAAATGTGTGGTAGATATTTCTAGTATAGTGATAAAATGTAGAATAGTGGCAGAACTAATTTTTTAATAGCCTTATTTGTTGTAGCCCTGTATCTGTAAGAGTCTTAATGGGTTTCTTTCAGTTATACTTTTCATTTTCATGAAGGCAAGTATATGTGCTAGAGTGACTTTTGTATGTTTTGAACATTTATATATATTGTGTACTTGTAGACTGTATATTTGAATTCATTGTAAATAGGTCTGTAGTAAGTTTTAAGGATCCATTAATGGACGCTTTGGGTTGTGTAACTGGCAACACACAGGGATTCTTGGGTATTTGGTTTTGTCATCTCTGTTCCCCTCCGCCCACAATTGTTAAAGTGTGTCAGTTATGAAATGTTAAGTCAGAATTCTGACCATCTATTACATGTTTCAGCCTAATGATGCATGCTTAGTTTATTTTTGTTTTTAATTTTCTTTATCATTTTAGTAACAATGATGGTGTTATGTTGATTTCTGTGGAAAGTCCTAATTTGACAGCTCCAATTACATCAAATCCAACAGGTATCTTAAGTTGATTAAACTATGATCTATTAAATTAGAAAGCCTGAAAGTCAGTTTTTGTTTCAAATAGAGAGTTGAATATTATCTTTCAATAAAATAAATATTTTAATTCTACTTTCAAAAATGTTTTAATTTATATCTGTGGTTAATATCTGAATAAATAAATAATTCTTTCATATAATGGAAGTTTCTTTTTAACCTCATGTTTATCAACTTATGGCCTTTTATTTGTTTATTGTATTTAATGGCTTTGTTAGTTATAAGACTATTTACCCTTTCATGTACATAATTTTTGCATGTTTGCTCTGGCCTTTGTTGGTGGTAGAGATTTGTTTTTTGTTTGTCTTTTTGTTTTACCTATTAAGTTACCTTACAGTCCACTTAAGATTTAAAGTTTGGCTGTCCTTTTGCATCTTTGATATTTTAACTTTTAGTTTTTTGAGAATACTCCGTTCTTTAAAGTTTCTGTCTTGTTGCACATTTGTAAAAATCTTTAACCTCAGATTTCTAATAAATTTCCTCTCTCTTAAAATGGCTTTCTTGTTAGCCCAGAAGTTCTCATTCAAAATTATCCATTTCCTTTTCATGTTTTACTATTTTAGAGTATTTGCATTGTGATTTCAGAAAGCTTTGGCTCCATTTATGTATCTCCCGAATTGCCCTCAGGGTTTGGACTGTTAAGAGTGTGAATCAGATAGTTACAAGGGATAGTAAGCATTTATCTGAGATTTTTTACTGGTTCTGGATAGAATGTTCCTCAGCCATCTCTGGTGTAGTTTAGAGATACTGTGAATAAAAAATGTGTACATTTCCAAGTCTGTTTCCTCAAATGCCATATTGATTTCCAGATGGATTTTCAAAAAAGAGTTACTAATGTAGTTGTAAAGTTACAGAAGAACAAAATCTTTTGAACCAAAATTAGATTTTTGTTTGTTTGAACTGGTTCCTTGGTCTCTGAAATAGGTATGTCCACTGAATTACTTTTGTTGGCTATGTAATAAATGGTTAATGAGCATCCTCATTATTGTGTTTTAGCTTTCGTATATTACAAAGTTCATAAATATTTAATATTGTAATTTGTCAAATGTTGGTTTTTTAATAATTGTCTTTCAGATACTGGAAAAACTACATCAGAAAGTTCTAACAGTTCATCTGATGCTGAAACAGAAGGGAAGGTAGGTAATAAATATCGTCTCTGAATGCTGTTTATTTGAGTATGTTAGTTCTGTGAACTTTAGTGTTGCTACATGTTGGATGACTTAGTTTTGTTAGTCATCCTTTGGGAGATTCATTCTCTGTGAAATTAATGTCTGACTAGTTGACATACCCAGGTTCCAGTCTAGCTTAAACAGTAAAAAGCAAACAGGGCACTTGGGTGGCTCAGTCAGTTAAACATTCAACTTTGGCTCAGGTTATGATCTCATGGTTCATGAGTTCAAGTCCTGCATCAGGATTGGGCTCTCTGCTGTCAGTTCAGAGCCCACTTCGGATCCTCTGTCTCCTTCTGTCTCTGCCCCTCCCATTCTCACACACTCAGGCTCATGCACTCTTCTCTCTCAAAAATAAACAAACATTAAAAAAAGAGAAAAATTTTTAAAAAGATGAAAGCAAACACTTCATGATAAACATATTTCACAACCATACTTATTTACCAAATTAACTCAGACATTTCTTAGTCATACTATCAAATACCATATAGTATTTCCTGAGCTTCTCTTTCATAGTAGAATTAAATTAAACCATAAGGACTTATAAAATGTTCAGTCTGTAGCTTTTAAATGGTAATTTAAAATTATTTATTTTATTTTTAAAAAATATGTTCTGCAATGGAGGCAAAATCTTGTTTTTTTAACAACAACTTTTCAGGACGTAGAGAAGAAATTTGATTCTGTGATCGATCTGACAAAAGACGCCCAATCAAAATGCAACACAGGTAAAGGAGTTGTCTTTCCTTCTTAACAAAGATGGAAGGTAACAATTCAGAAAGCATTTGATGGGTTTATAAAGTTTGTTTTAGTGTGTTAGTATATGTGTGTATATAGCTCTGTACAGTTTTATTACCTAGAAATTCATGTGATGGTCACCACAATCCATTTACACAACCATCTATGATGATACATATGTATCTTTCTGAGACTGGCTTCTTTTACTTACTTAGCCTAATTCCCTCGGAGGGTCATCAGAGTTGTGTATCAGTAGTATTCCCTTTTATTGCTGAGTAGTATTCCATGGTGTAGATGTATAATAGTTTGTATTCACTCATTGAAAGACATCTGTGTTGGGTGGGTCTGTTATGAATCTCTTCTCTGGGACACACCTTTTTTCTTTAGCTATACCGATAGCACCGCGAGAGGGAGCTAGGACATCCATGAAAGTGTAGAGGAAGAGTAACAGCAGTGCTCTCTTTCTCAGATTTACGCAGAAAGAAGTAAAATGTAGTCATCTGGGGCTAGTTACAAAGTTTCAGCTCTTAACAACTGCACTTGAATGTTTTTGAAACTCTTGATAAAATCTTGAGATATTACTTATTAGCATTAGTAAATAATATTTTAAAATGGAGATTAGCATAGGAAATATATAGTCTAATTCCTTCTCTTTCAACTGTGGACCCAAGCAAAGGTTGGAACCATTGAAATCTCCAGGTACCTCATGATAGAATTAAGAAACTCTTCAATTTCCAATTTAGTGATGAAAATTAGAAATATAAATTTGAAAATGAATTGGAGTCTATAATAATCAGCTGGTTTTTAATTAAGATTACAGATTGTCTCTAAACTACATGGTACAGGGTGTGAGATATAGTAAAAGAAAAAGTCAGAACACAGATTCATTCAGTGCTTAAAAAGATAAATCAGACCTCTAACTTAGGGGACTTCAGTCTGAAATGTAGCAGTTGGGCAGATAAAGTCCCTAGAGATACAAACATTAAAAAAATAGAATCATGGGGCGCCTGGGTGGCTTAGTCGGTTAAGCGTCCGACTTTCGCTTAGGTCATGATCTCGCGGTTCTTGGGTTCGAGCCCCGCGTCGGGCTCTGTGCTGACTGCCAGCTCAGAGCCTGGAGCCTGTTTCAGTCTGTGACTCCCTCTCTCTCTGACCCTCCCCTGCTCACGCTGTCTCTCTCTCCTAGAAATAAATAAAACATTTAAAAAAAAAATAGAATCATAGCCAATAGAAAAAGCAGCCTATTCGAAACAAACTTAGAAATGACAGACATGACAGAATTCACCAACAAGGACTTTGAAAGAGCTGATAGAAATCTGCTCAAAGTGGGGCACCTGGCTGGGTCAGTCAGTGAAGCATGCAACTCTTGATCTTGACTTTGAGCTCCACATTGGGGTAGAGATTACATTAAAAATTAAATTAAAAAAAAGAAATATGCTCAAAGATAAAAAGTAAACAGGAACATAATAAGAGAAATAAAAGATATAAAATAAGACCAAATTAGAAAAAAAAAAAGTGCTTAAAGTTCAGTGCCTGGGACAAACAGCATATTAGACCCAGAAGAAGGAAAACAGACATCAAAATCCAAGAAGCACAGAGAACTGCCATTAAATTCAGCAAAAGCTGGCCATCACCAAGGCATATTGTAGTCAAATTCACAAAATACACAGACAAGGAAAGAATCCTGAAAGTAGTAAGGGAAAAAATGTCTTTAACCTATCATAGAAAATAGATAAGATTTACTGTCCACAGAAACTTGGCAGGTCAGAAGGGAGTGGAATGATTTGTTCAACATGCTGAATGGGAAAAACAGGCAGCCAAGAATACTTTATCCAGCAAGGCTATCATTCAGAATAGGAGAGAGAGATTCCCATACAAGCAAAAACTAAAGGAGTTTGTGACCACCAGAACAGTCCTGCAAGAAATATTAAAGGGGCAGACTCTTTGAGTGGGATGGAGGAAAAAAGACCAAAAGCAACAGAGCAGAAAGGGACAAAGAACATCACTAGAAACACCCAGCTTTACAGGTAACACACACTAAATTCATAGCTTTTCAGTAATCACTCTGAATGTAAATTGACTAAATGCTCCAATCAAAAGACACAGGGTATCAGAATGGAGAAATAAAACAGGTCCCATTTATGTATGCTGCCTACAAGAGACTCACTTTAGACCTAAACATATGCAGATTGAAAGTGAAGGGATGGAGAACCATCAATCATGCTAATGGATGCCAAAAGAAAGCCAGAGTAGCCATACTTATATCAGAATAACTAAATTTTAAATGAAACACTGAGATGAAGATGGGCATTATATCATAATTAAGGGATCTGTCCATCAAGGAGATCTTGACAGTTGTGGGGCATCTGACTGGCTCATTCAGTTGAGTATCCGACTCTTGATTTTGGCTCAGGTGTCATGATCCCAGAGTTATGAAATCGAGCTCCACTTTGGGCTCTGTGCTGGGCCTGGAGCCTGCTTAAGACATTCTCTATCTCTTTCTTCCCCCCTCCACTCCTCTCCCCCATTCACACGTGTGTGCTCTCTCTAAAATAAATAATAAGTTAAATCAATCAATAAATACAATAAATTAAAAACAAGATCTAACAATTGTAAATATTTATGCCCCCAACTTGGAAACCCCCAAATACACAAATCAATTAGTAACAAACATAGAGAAACGCACAGATAATAATACAATAATAGTATGGACTTCAGCAACCCACTTACAGCAATGGACAGATCATCTAAGCAGAAGATCAAAGAAACAATGGCTTTGAATGACATATTGGACCAGATGGACTTAACAGATTTATTCAGAATAATTCATCCTAAAGTGGTGGAATACACATTCTTTTCAAGTGCATATAGAATATTCTCCAGAATAGATCACATACTGGGTCACAGATCAACCCTCAACGGTACAAAGAGATTGAGATCATACATGCATATTTTCAGACCACAGTGCTATGAAACTTGAACAACCACAACAAAAAATTTGGAAAGATCACAAAACATGGAGATGAAAGAATATCCTACTAAAGGATAAAAGGGTTGGGGCATCTTGGTGACTCAATCGGTTAAGCATCCACCTCTTGGTTTTAGCTCAGGTCATTATCTCATGGTTTGTGAGTCTGAACCCCACATCAGGCTCTGCACCAACAGCACAGAGCCTGCATGGGACCCTCCTTGTCTTTCTGTCCCTCCCCGATTCATGCTTGCTTGTGCTTTCTCTCAAAATAAATAGACTTAAAAAGATAAAGAATGAATGGGTTAACCAGGATATTAAAGAATTTAAAACTTAATGGAAGCCAATGAAAATTAATGCACAACAGTGTAAAACATTGGAGATGCAGCAAAGGCATTACTAAGAGGGAAGAATATTGTAATACAGACTTACCTCAAGAAGCAAGAAAAGTCAAATACACCACCTAACTTTACACCTTAAAGAGCTAGAAAAGGGACAGCAAATAAAGCTAGCAGAAGGGAGAGAATGAAGATTAGAGCAGAAATAAATGATAAGGTAACAAACAAAAACAGAAAAGATCAACAAAACAAAGCTGGCTCTTTAAAATAATTAATTGATAAACTCCTAGCCAAAGTTATCAAAAAGAAAAAAGACCCAAATAAATAGAATCACAAATGAAAGAGATCACCACAAACACTACAGAAATACAAAAGTTATAAGAGAATATTATGAAAAATATTGTGAGAATTTGCCCAATAGGGCAATGTGTAAGAAATTGACAAATTCCTAGAAACATACAAACTGCCAAAACTGAAACAGAAAGAAATAGAAAATTTGAACTGGCCCATGACCAGTAAAGAAATTGAGTCAGTAATCAAAAATCTCCCAACAAACAAAAGTTCAGGGCCAGATGGCTTCCCAAGAGGAATTCTAACAGACATTTAAAGAAGAGTTATTAACATAATATTAGTATCCCAAGGCCAGACAAACACCCCATCTAAAGGGAGAATTACAGGCCAATATCCATGATGAACATGGATCCAGAAATTCTCAGCAAGATGCTAGCACATTGAATCCCAACAGTACATTAAAAGAATTATCCACCACAATCAAGTGGATTTTGTTCCTGGGCTGCAGGGCTTGTTCAGTATTCAAAAATTAATCAGTGTGTTACACCACATTAATAAAATAAAGGATACGAACCATAAGATCCTCTCAATAGATGCAGAAAAGCATTTGACAAAATACAGCATCCATTCTTGATAAAAACTCTCAACAAAGTAGATACAGATGGAATATAACCTCAATATCATAAAAGCCATATACAAAAGACCTACAGCTAGTATTGTCCTCAAGGGGAAAAACAGGGCTTTTCCTCTGCAGTCAGAAACAAGATAGTTCCTCACCATTCTCACTTCCAGACTCACTCAGAGTCTTAGCCTCAGCACTCAGACAACAAAAAGAAAGAAAAGGCATCCAAATCAGCAAGGAAGAAGACTTCTGCTATCTGCAGACATGGTACTCTATGTGGAAAACCTGGAAGACTCCACCAAAAAAATTGCTAGAACTAATACATGAATTCAGCAAAGTTGCAGATATAAAATTGACGGACAGAAATCTGTTACATTTCTATATGCCATAATGAAGCAGCAGAAAAAGAAATAAAGGAATCGACTCCACTTACAGTTGCACCAAAACCAATAAGATACCTAGGAATAAACCTAACCAAAGAGGTAAAAGATCTATACTCTGAAAACCAAAGAGCACTTATCAAATAAACTGAAGAAGACATAATGAAATGGGAAATGCAGTCCCTACCAAAATACCACCAGCATTTTTCACAGAGATCAAACAAACAATCCTAAAGTTTGTATGGAAGCACAAAAGGCCCTGAATAGCCAAAGCAATCCTGAATAAGAAAGCTAGAGACCTCACCATTCCAGACTTTGAGCTATGTTACAAAGCTGTAGCCATCAAGACAATATGGTACTGGCACAAACAGAGACACATCTGGAACAGATGTGGAGAATTCTCAGTAGAGAATTGAAAACTCAGAAATGGACCCACAGCTATATGGTTAACTAAATTTGACAAAGCAGGAAAGAATAGCCAATGGGAAAAAGACCATCTCTGTAACAAATGGTATTTGGGAAAACTGGACCACTTTCTTACATCATACACAAAAATAAATTCAAAATGGATGAACGACCTAAATGTGAGACAGGAAAGCAGCAAAATCCTAGAGAAAAACACAGGCAGCAACCTCTTTGACCTTTGCTATACCAACTTCTTACTAGACACATAGCCGTAGGCAAGGGAAACAAAAGCAAAAATGAACTATTGGGACCTCATCAAGATAAAAAGCGATTGCACAGCAAAGGAAACAATCCACAAAACTAAATGGCAGCCTAAGGAATGGGAGAAGATACTTGCAAACGACATATCTGATAAAGGGTTAGTATCCAAACTTTATAAAGAACTTATCAAACTCAACACCCAAAAAATAAACAACCCAGTTAAGAAACGGGCAGAGGACATGAATAGACACTTTTCCAAAGAAGACATCCAGATGGCTAACAGAAACCTGCAAAGATGCTCAACATTACTCATCATCAGAGAAATACAAATCAAAACCACATTGAGAAACCACCTCACACCTGTCAGAATGGCTAAAATTAACAACACAGGAAACAACAGATGTTGGTGAAGATGTGGAGAAAAGGGAACCCTCTTAACACTGTTGGTGGGAATGCAAACTGGTGCAGCCACTCTGGAAAACAGTGTGGAAGTTCCTCAAAAATTTAAAAATAGATCTACTGTAGGGGCACCTGGGTGGCTCAGTTGGTTAAGCGTCCAACTTTGGCCCGGGTCATGATCTCACGGTTCATGGGTTTGAGCCCCACGTCGGGCTCTGTGCTGATTGCCAGCTCGGAGCCTGGAGCCTGCTTCAGATTCTGTGTCTCCCTCTCTCTTTGACCCTCCCCTGCCCAGCTGTCTCTCTTTCTCAGAAATAAGTAAAACATTTTTTTTAAATGGAACTACTGTACAACCGAGCAATTGCACTATAAAGTATTTACTCAAGGATATAAAAATACAGATTCAAAGGGGTGTATGCACCCTGATGTTTATTAGCATTGTCAACAATAGCCAAACTATGGAAAACCAAACTGTACTGTATGTACACACACATACACATACAATGGATTATTACTAGCTATCAATAAGAACTACATCTTGTCATTGGCAACAACAGGATGGAGCTAGAGTATATTATGCTAAGTGAAATAAGTCAGAGAAAGTAAAATACCATATGATTTGATTCCTATGGAATTTAGGAAACAAAACTAATGAACATATGGGAAGAGAAAAAGAGAGGGAAGCAAACCGTAAGAGACTCTTAATGATTGAGAAAAATACTGAGTGTTGGTGGAGGGAGGTGGGTGGGGGGCTGGGAGCTGGGTATGAAGGAGGGCACTTGTGATGCTGAGCACTGGGTGTTACATGTAAGTGAGGAATCACTAAATTCTACCCCTAAAGCTAGTATTACACTATATGTTAACCAACTAGAATTTCAATAAAATTTTGGAGGAAATAAAAATAAAGGAAGTTCTTCTAGCAAATGAAAATGATAGCAGACGGAAAGTGTTCTACGCAAAAGCATATAATACCATATTGTAGAGCTTATATATACAAGTTAATAAATGACAACAGTGGTGCATGAGATGCTCACAGGAATGGATGTATGCTGTGGTGAGGGTCTTTTGAGTAGTAGGTTATTTGAAGACAGACTAATAAGTTATTAAAGATAAATATGGTAATACCTAGAGCAATAATTTTTTTAAGTGCAAGTGTAGCTAATAGACGATAGTGAGGATAAAATGGAATTTTTAAATAATCTAAGAGAATCCACAAAAAAATGCAAAGAGCAAATGAAATTAATAGAGAACAAAAGGCAAGATGGTAGATTTAAACCCAGCCATATTGATAATTAGAATAAGTGTTAGTAAACACTACATTCAAAAGCAGACCTAGTTGGACTGGATAAGAAGATCCCACTGTAAGATAATTATATGATGCACTTCAAATATAAATATATGGATAGGTTAAAGTTAAAAAGATGGAAGAAGACAGCTATGCAAAAGCATACAAACACTAGTCGTGAGAAAGCTGAAGTGATGGTATTTATCATCAAACGGACTTGAGAACACGGAGTATTACCAGGGGTGAAGAAGACTGTCTCGTAACAATAAAGCAGTCATTTCATCAGGAAGCCCTAGGAAACCTACATGTGTATGCACTTCATCACAATCTGTGACACAGAAACTGATAGACTGAAATGACAGATAGAAAAATAAGCCATTATAATTAGAGATGCCATCCCTTCTGTTCTTAGTAACTGATAGGCTATGTAGAAGCCTGAGCAACGCTACCAACCCAGCTTAACCTAATTGACATTTGAAGAACGCTCAGCTCAACCACGGCAGAATACACCCTCTTTAAGTGCATATGAAACATGGCAATGGGATAGATTGAGTTCTGGACCATAAAACTCGTCTCCGTGTATTTAAAAGGACTGTAGTCCCATATAGTATGTTCTTCAACACAGCAGAATTAAATTCTTAATCAGTAACAGAGATACCTGGAAAACCCCTAGGTATTTGGAGATCAAACACGGTTTCTAAATAACCAAGGAGTCAGAGCAGTCCAAAAGGAAATTTAAAAATATTTTCAACTGAATGAAAATTGAAACAGCAAAATCTGGGGGGGTGCAGATAGAGCATTGCTTAGATGGAAGTTACTAGCATTAAATGTTTATATTAGAAAAAATTGGAAAGTCTAAAATGGAAACTCTAATAAGCTTCTCCCTTAAGATGCTAGGGAGAAAAAGAACCAATTAAACCCAAACCAGTAGATGACACTTCACTGCAGAAGCTGTGAGGACGGTGGATAGGCACGAGAAAATGTCCTCGGCATCGTTATTCACTAGGGCGATGAAGACCATAATGAGGTGCCACAGCATAGCTACGAGAGAGCCTACAAAGGAGAACAGCTGAAAATACAGAGTGTGGGCACGGATGTGGACCTGCCTAGAATTCTCATGCTCTAGTGGAGGGATGTACAATGGAAAAACCACTTTTGAAGTGGTTTGGCAGTTCCTCGATACAATAACCAGCCCCTACCATGTGATACTGTTACTCCCGTCGTAGCTGTTTACCCAAGAGAACTGAAAACCCACATCCACATAGACTTGACACATGGGTATAGCCACTTTTTGCATGACAGCCCCAAAGCAAATGTCCATCAGTGGACAAATGGATAAACAAGCCATACCATATCTATACAGCTAAATCTACTCAATGATAAATATGAACAGGGGCGCCTGGGTGGCTCAGTTGGCTAAGCGACTGACTTCGGCTCAGGTCATGATCTCACGGTTCATGGGTTTGAGCCCCACGTCGGGCTCTGTGCTGACTGCCAGCTCAGAGCCTGGAGCCTGCTTCAGATTCTGTGTCTCCCTGTCTCTCTGGTTCTCCCCTGCTTTCTCTCTCTCTCTCTCTCTCTCTCTCTCTCTGAAATAAGTAAAACATTTAAAAAAATTAAACAAATATGAACAAAATGTTGGGGTGCCTGGCTGGCTCAGTCAGTGGAGCACGTGGCTCTTGATCCCGGGGTTGTGAGTTCAACCCTCACACTGGGAGCTTACTTTAAGAAAAAATAAGCAGAATGTTATTATATACAACTACATGGGTGAGTCTTTGAAACATTGTGCTGGGCCAACTAGAACCCTCTGTCTCTCCCTTCTGCTCACATTTTCTCTGTTTTTCCTTTTTCTTCCCTTCACCAGCTCTCTTTCTTCCATTCTCCTGTTTGTCTCTTCTCCCTCCCCTCTCCCTTACCACAGTCCACAGTTTATGGTTGACCCTGGACAATATGGGGGATACGGACACCAGCCTCCACACAGTTGAAAATCTCTGGGGCACTGGGGTGACTCAGTTAAAGATCAAACTTTGGCTCAGGTTGTGATCTCACAGTTTGTGAGCTTGTGGCCCACATCAGGCTCTGTGCTGACAGCTCAGAGACTAGAGCCTGCTTCAGATACTGTGTCTCCCTCTCTCTCAAAAAAAAAAAAAACATTAAAAATTTTTATTAAAAAAAAGAAAAAAAATCTGCATAAGGGCACCCAGGTGGCTCATTCGGTTAAGCATCCAACTCTTGATTTTGGCTCAGGTCATAATCTCATGATTCGTGAGTTCAAGCCCAGCATGGGGCTCCACGCTGGCAGTGCGGAGCCTGCTTGAGATTCTCTGCCTCCCTCTCTCTGCCCCTCGCCCATTCGCACTTGTTCTTTTGCTCTCTCAAAATAAACAAACTTTAAAAAAAAGAAAGAAAAAATCTGCATATGACTATTGGCTCCCCCAAAACTTAACAACTAACAGCCTACTGTTGATTGGAAACCTTGCCTATAACATAAATAGTATTTGTGTTTTTTGTGTCTTCTGTGCCTTACATATGGTTTTCTTACAATAAGTAAGCTAGAGGAAAAATGTTTTTAAAATTATAAGGAAGAGAAAATACAGGTACAGGACTGTATCGCATTTAGTGAAAAACAGCCACGTCTAAGTGGACTCCGCCTGGTTTGAGCCTGTGATGTTCAAGGGTCAGCGGTATATCTGATGCCCTCTAGGCTGACACAGCCTCACCAGCAGAGAGTCCTGTCATCTCCTGACTGCCTGATATGTCATTTGCTTTCCCGGGACTTGTGTGTGTCACATATTACACAGGATTATTATACACATATTACACAGGATTGCAGATGGCTGTTTGCAAATACCCTGTTGGCCTAAGAGAGTGTAAGCCACCTGTAAGAGTCCTGAGCCAGGAGCCCTCTCCCAAGTGTAGTTTTTGCTACTTCCAGCTGACATACGGACTTCAGCGTTTATCTTAAGAGGAGAATTCTTGGGGCACCTGGGTGGCTCAGTCAGTTAAACATCTGGCTTCGGCTCAGGTCATGATGTTACAGTTCGTGAGTTCAGGGCCCACGTGGGGCTCTGTGCTGATAGCTCAGAGCCTGGAGCCTGCTTCAGATTCTGTGTCTCCTTCTCTCTGCCCCTCCCATGCTCACACCTCTGTCTGTCTGTCTCTCTCTCTCTCAAAAATGAATAAATGTTAAAAAAAAAAAAAAGGAGAATTCTTGTCCCATTTGAAGGAAAATTCACTATATTTGGCACCTTTGGGTCTTGAACTTTTATCGAAAGTTTGTCATCTTATTTCACAAAACATCATAGTTTTGTAATTTTAGTGCACATTTAATTATTACCACCCAAGACGTAAACTAGCTTTGCGTAAAGGCTATGGAATTGATTCTCGCAGATAAATTTTACTTCTTACACCTTGTGTTCACAGAAAATTCAGAATCCACCTTGGAGTCCCCTACAAAAGCGGTTTCAACCTCAAATGAGACAACGCTAGTGGCACAGAATGCAGCCCAGGTACTGATAAAGGGATGTTCATTCCAGATTGAGGGAAGTACCCATTTTGCCTCTGCAGACACATTTGGGTTCCATTTCAGCTTGTGCTTTTGAAACTGTACTGCTGTATACATCTATCTACTTATTTATGCAGTCAAAATAATTGAGTCTTCCAGAAGCTATAGAAGTTAAACAGAGGTAGATTATTTATTTATTTATTTATTTATTTACTGAACAAAAGATTTTTAAGAGCAGTGGCCATTGTCGATGAGGGTGGAGGGAAGTGGGTGTTATGTACGCGCACAGCATTCATGTAAACTAGCACAATGTTTGGGAACACAGGATGGAAATGAGCCAGAATATTGATCCAGAATGCCTGGGACCAAACCATTCTGGATTAGCGATACTCCAGAGTGTACAAATCTTAGCACCAAAAGCAGTTTACGCTTGAAAAGACCGACTCTAGCCCTACATAGTCTTGAATTGTCCTTTAGTTCTAGGATTTCGATAAATGGATTGAAAACTGGGAAGTAGATTTAGAATTGTCGTCGCATGCGGTTAAGTTAGCAGAGGCCGCTGAGCCAGCTCGCTAAACTTTATAAATGTGTTTTTAGGCTCCTGAGTCCTTTGAGCACCTGCCGCCCCTCCCGGAACCGCCAGCACTGCTGCCCGAACTCGTAGACAAAATCCGAGACACGCTTCCTCCCCAGAAGACCGAGCTCAAAGTGAAACGGGTGCTGAAACCCAGGGGCATCGCGCTGACTTGGAACATCACCAAAATCAACCCCAAGTGCGCTCCTGTGGAAAGCTATCACCTCTTCCTCTGCCATGAGAACCCGAATAATAAGTTGATTTGGAAGAAAATCGGAGAAATTAAAGCTTTGCCGCTCCCGATGGCCTGTACTCTCTCTCAGTTTTTAATTTCCAACAAGTACTATTTTACCGTCCAATCAAAAGACATTTTTGGACGCTATGGACCATTCTGTGATATAAAATCTATCCCTGGGTTTCCTGACAATCTCACCTAAATGAAAAGTCCTTGGTGATTATGGTTTGTATCGCACCGTTTTGTGTTTTCATTTTTGAGTTTATGATGTTCCTCTAACACTCCTTGCCACGGGCCGGTTCGGACTGTGAGCCGTGTATGGGGACAGGCTCATCCCTATGTTGTAAGTGACCTCTTCTCTCATGAATTTCTGATTGGCGTCCAGTAAGTACTCCCAGCGGATATGTTCTAGAACATACACTCCCATGGACGCACGTCACTTGAGCTGTGCTGTGCACATCACCTCTGGTGACAGTGGAGACGCTGCTTTTTTAGCTCTGAAGCCCTGGGACACAGCTCCGTGCCTGCTGCTGGCAGTCAGTGTTTGGTGACCTGCTTCTGTGGTCAGTGTAAGTACAAGACAGATGAGGTCTGTGCCGAGGCAGGGTCATCCCTAGGGTGCCTCCCCCCCAAGATTTTATGACAATAAATGTCTTCTCATTCTGTTCGAATCCTAAGGGCTAGTAATACGTCCACTCCCTATTTTTTTTTCTTTTTGGCTGTGTCAGTCATTTGGGGAAAGAGTCCAGAGTTTTTCCCTAAATCTGTTTGTATATTTAGATATATATAATAAAATTAGTTCTCCATCATGTGCTATGTACACATAACAGAGAGTATCTCTGATAAAAGTATTATTCACCCCTGTTTCAGCTCCAGGAAGTGGAGTTGTCCACCTTAGGTTCAAGGCCTTTATTTGCTGATTCCTTAGTGCTACTCTCTGTTCATTTCCTGGCTGCCGTCATTACTCCGAGAAAGAACGTAACACTAAGGGGCCCCGAGAGTTGTGCCCCATGCACCCCTCTGAGAGGCACTAACCTGAGGCTGCAGCTGCACAAGTTCCCGGGGAAACAGCGAGCAGACTGGAGAAGTGGAAGTCAGGGCCCGGTGGGGTGTTGAGAAAATGAACTTGAACTCTTAGTAGGAAGGAAAGTCCGTTGAAGAGAGGCGTCCTTCCCTGGTATGTAGTGAACGTTCAGAGCTCAGAGCTCTGAGATTTCAAAACTGGAACGAGGAATGGTTTTCCTTGGCATTTTGTGACTATCTTCACATCTTCAGTCATAAATAAAGCTATTATTTTACAGTCTCCTTGTCTTTATCTTCTAAAACATTACTAGTGGAAAAGTCAGATTCTGCCCTTTCTGTGTTTTAAGAGCTTGTTCTGTGGCCTGCACCTGTGACTACTACCATATTAAAAAGGGGTCTACACCGTCCAGGACCTGGCACTTCAGGAAGTGTTTCTGGAGTGTGTTGTGTGCACTCTGTTGTGTCTGTGGCTGCTCTCTCTCACTGCACGTAGTGGCAGATTGGACCTTCCACCAGGTGTGCTTTTTGTTCATTGAAGTAACCCTGGGGGAAAGGAGTGGGCGGGGGGGTCAGAGGGAAGAAATCTTATCCCAAACAAATAAATGACGGGAAGAAAAAAACGACCAGGCAGAGAATCAAACTATAGGCTTAATCCAGAAAGGAAAATAAGAAGGAGATACCAGATAGGTGTTAAATTAAAAACGCCTGATTAAACAAACAGCCAGAGCAGAGGAAAAAAATACATAAGAATTGATCAAAAATCAAATCAGAAACTCTGAGGCTGATTCGAAAGGGGGAATAAAGAAGAGAGTAGACAGATAAGGGAGAAGAGAAGGAAAGGAAAGAAAAAAAACCCCAACAGACTAACATAAAACCACAGGACAATGGTCTGTTGGTCCGCAGGGCCCATGGCCGTGCTGGTCCGAAGGAGGGGCAGTCTGGTTCAGTCAGTGTCAGTTTCACTCTGGTAGATGAGCAGTTACCAGGTACGGAGGGGCGGGGGTTGGTGTGAGCAGGTCCCACTGGGGGCCTCTGTCCTGTTCCCTGAAGCCGCACCCATTTTCCCTGAAAATGACACCCAATCTCCTCTCTGAACTGCATGTTTCAAAGCACACTGTTCAGGCCGTCCTCACGGAGCTGCATGACAGGTGGCTTGTCCTGCCTCAGTCTCCCCTGCCTCCCAGGTACTTAACCCGGTGTCTTTGTGTGTCATTGTGTGCAGACCTGGTTCTGGAATATCGCCACTCCACCCAGCGGACAAAGGGCCTTGCAGGGTCTTTTGACCTTGGTGGGGGTCAATGCACCCTCTTCCCAAGTACTCAAGGGAGAGGACTGCCTTCTCCCAGTGCACCCCGAGATCGCTGGCTCCCCTCCCCACCAGGACGCACACACTGCTGGCTGCAGTCCCAGGGAAGTCACGCACCCCTGAAAACTCGGATCTAAACTCCTAAGGCTGTTTGCAAAGTAGAAACCGCTTCTCTTCATGTCTTCCGTGGTCATTTTCTCTTACCCAAATACAATCCCACACTTCCACAGCCTCTCTTTCTCTTCCCTTTGACTCTCCACTGAAGGGGACCCCCCACTCTGCGCCTACACTGCCCATTTCATCTCCCCCAATCCACAAACACGCACCTCTGTCCCACCACGTGTCTGTACCCCTAGTGATTTTTCTGTCACTCTGCAGACTGGATTCCTGGTATCCCAAGTGTTCGACTTCAATACTGCTGTGTTTGAGGGGTGAGGGAAATGCAGGTCCCCCTACGTCTCTGCCATCTTGACTCCTCCTGGAAAAGCCAGATTCTGAACTGAATTTCATGAGCTGAGCTGCCCTCTGTGAGGTCCCGTTTCAGGCTCACAGCAACAGAGGGCGTCCCGCAGCACAGGACAAGGGCTTCACTTAGGGGAGGACTGTGCCCTTGGGTTGACGCCGAGTAGACATTCACGTGCCACGCCACGCTCGAAGACTTGCCACCACAGGCCAGACTGTGGTGGGCCCTCACCAAAGTGAGACACCTCCCCAACAGGAAATCTTCTGGAATGTTGGTAAGTACACAAGCGTAAGGAAAAGCTTTCACAATAATAGGACGAGGGAGGAAGGCTGATGGCAAGCATCTTAGAGTTGGTGGCTTCAAAAGCATTAATGGTTTTTGCCTTTTGGAAAGTGCAGGTGCAAGATTCTCAACTGTTACCCTATCAGGGACACCGGAAGAGAGCCAGCCTAAGAGAAGATCTCATACCTAGGACGAAGTGAGATGTAGGCCCCGATTTTAGGCAGAAAGGGGGAAAGCAAAGGGGTCTTCTTGGGTCTGCTGTTTCTCAGTGGCCTTCAGCTCCCCATGAGCCTTACACCAGAATGGCATGGGTTTTTTTTTTTTTTTTAGGGGGATGGACTCTTTGGGTTTCCTTCAACGTGGATAAAAATCAAGTAGTTGCATCTCTGTATCTCTCCCCTGCCAAAAACCTCATGAAGCTGGAAGGTACTCCACCCTCTGGATGTGTGGTAATGGCTAATATGTAGACGTGTCCATCCATCTCTGAATGTTGGTCACTACCTTATTTAAAGGTTACAGGAAGTTGAACAAATAAGGCTGATAGGAAGGGACACGCCTATAGATACTATTACCCATCACGGGGGCAAGGACACATCTGCAAGTTCTTTTCTTTCTTTGGTGGAGGGAAATGATGTCTGATCCGTGAAGATAATAGTTCTGTACTGGAGATTTACATATTTATTCCCCTGGATTTGGGAGCACATAGTTTGTGCAGTCGGATGGAATGGATTTAGGCCACAATAACACAAAAGGCAGGTAATACTTGATTTTTGCAATACAGTTTTAATTCTTTGGATTCATGGAGATACTCTGTTTGGGGAGTGCCTAATGGTTAGGGAGTTCTGGGATTGATGTCCAGAGTGCCTTGAAGGAAGGGTACAGATACAGCGCAGGCGGTGAAAACCACACGTGGTGGGCATTACTTGGGTCATAGGGTATTTTCAGGACTACCTGCAAATTAACCTGACTACCGCCACAGCTTGAGGCCAGCTCCCTTTGGGCGGATTATGCATCTCTCTCTATGCAAAAGAAATTTTCCCGGGGACCTGGGTGGCTCAGTCAGTCTTGAATTCGGCTCAGGTCATGGTCTCACAGTTTGTGAGACACAGCGGGCTCTGTGCTGACGTGAGGGAGTCCGCTTGAGTTTCTCTCTCTCCTCTCTCTCTCTGCCCTTTCCCCATTCATGTACATACTCGCTTTCAAAAGAGATTTCAAATCTGTGTGTGTGTGTGTGTGTGTGTGTGTGTATGTGTGTGTATAACAAAAAAGAACAAGAAAAAGAAATTGTCCCATTAGCTGGAGACACCCATCTCTTGTTCACAAATTGGGACCCACAAGCGGGCACAGTTGGATAGTGCAGCAGTTTCTGCCCAAATGGGCTCTGTAGAAAACCAGTTCGGGGGGCGCCTGGGTGGCTTAGTCGGTTGAGCGTCCGACTTTCACTTAGGTCATGATCTCGCAGTTCGTGGGTTCGAGCCCCGCGTCGGGCTCTGTGCTGACTGCCAGCTCAGAGCCTGGAGCCTGCTTCAGAGTCTGTATCTCCCTCTCTCTGACCGTCCCCTGCTCACACTGTCTCTCTCTCTCCTAGAAATAAAAAAATATAAAAAAAAAAAGAAAAGAAAAAAGAAAACCAGTTTGGTTTGCTGTGAGCAGGGGTTATTCCTCTGAGCAAAACAGAGCCAAGCAGCCCAAGACAAAGGAGAAATTCTTAGCACTTGTGGCAAGAGTCTTCTGAAATAGTAAAGGTCTGGAGCGCAGCCAACCCAAAATGGTTTTCACCGATTCATTAAATTTCCCCAGTGAATATCTGTGTATTCATTCTTCAAGGAATCACTGAGCATCTGCCGTGTACCAGACACCAGGCCCGGGGCTAACATGCAGAGCAAGAGCACATACTGTCCCTGCCCGTTTGGAACTAACCGAAGGACAAGTAAACAGCGAGCACACAGAGAGTGATGTGACGTGACCCGTGAGGAAGTGAGCAGGGACACACCAGAGCGTGGCGGGGACACAGGCTGGTCCCGAAGAGCCTCTCGGCTGGAAAGCCTTCTGCCAGGCCAAGGGGCTTAACCACACTCAGGAACGTTCTCTGAAGGAAAGGACTCGGGTGGAACAGAGAAATCCCATGGGCCAACGAAATGCAGCGCTTCATTCTTAGTGGATCCTGGACTTAAACAGCTCTAAAGGACACCCTATGGACAACTGGCAAAGTCCCATCTATATAGACTGTACGGATAATAGTGCTGCGTGCATGTTAAATGTTCCGTGATGGACGTTAAACCCCTGCCTTGATGTCTGCAACTAATTCACAAAATCGTTCATAATTTACACACACACACACACACACGAACGCACAGAGACCAAAGCAAGTATGACCACAGTGCTAATAGTTGGTGAATCTAAGTGGCAAGTGTACGGGCGACACATCACTCTTACATTTCTGTAGGTTGAAACTTTTCGAAATAAAAGTTGGGGGGTACAAAACGAGCAGGTGGCTCATGGATTCTTACAGGCCACGGAGAATCTGGAAATCCTGATCTGGCTCAGATCGTAAAACAGGTAGAGCTCACCCGGTTAAGAGCACAGGGAAGCACATTTTAAGACGCAAGTGGTTTAGTATGACCTGTGCTTCTGCAGGGGCCTGACGGTGGACAGCAGGCTGCAGAGCACCCCGCGGGCTGCCTGGTCCTGCGGCGTGGCCTTGCCCCTCCCCCCAGCTAGAGGACCCGTCTGTCTCTCCACCTCCTTGACTCTGGGCAGGTCTATGATGGCTCTGACCAACCGAACACCGTGGAAGCGATTCCGAGCCAGCCCTCAGAGCTGGCCTGATGCTTTTACTTCCTGCTCCTTGGAAACCAGTCACCCTCTAAAAAAGTGCATCGACCCTAAGACCCCCCACGCTGCAAGACAAGATGGAGGACAAGATGGTGGCAGGAAGAGACCAGGCAGCACCTGGGTGAGGAAGCCGTCTTTGAAGCAGATCCTGGGTTTCAATCGCCCCAGCGAAAGCCATGTGGACCAAACAGCCCAGCTGAGCCCCATTCAAGTTCCAGACCCACAGAACTAAGCAAAACAAGTTACTTTAAGCCTCTAAGTGTGGGGCTTCGGAGGCAGCAAGAGCACCTAGGACACTATTAGAGGCCGGTAGTCCGTGTTAACAAGTCGGGTCATCATTGTAAATAACACTGCTATAAACAGGGGTGTATATATCCTTTTGAATTAGTGTTTTTGTATTTGGGGGGTAAATACCCAGTAGTGCGATTACTGGATCACAGAATAGTTCTATTTTTACCTTTCTGAGGAATCTCCATACTATAACAGCATTATTTACAAAAGCCAAACCATGGAAACAGCCCAAGTGTCCATCAACTGACAATGACTGCGATGACACAGACGCAGCTAGAGAGTATTGTGCTAAGTGAAATCAATCAGAGAAAGACAAATACCATATGATTTCCCTCTGGTGCAACCGAAGAAACAAAACACATGAGCCAAGGGGGGGAAAGAGAGACAAACCAAGAAACAGACTCTTTGTTATCGAGAAGAAACATGGTTACCAGAGGGGAAGGAGGTGGCCGGTGAGTGAAACAGGTGTTGGGAATTAAGGAGTGCACCTGCCGTGACGAGCACGGAGCGATGCGTGCCAGTGTTAAGTCACTTTTCGTACACCCGAGACGAAGATAACACTGTATGCTAATCATACTGGAATTAAAATTAAAACTTAGAAAAGAAAAAGAAGTCGGGTTGTTATCATTATCTTGGGAGTAATCAAGAGCCAGTGAAGACTTCAAATCAAGATGTTAATAGGGTCAGTAGAGATTGAGATCTCTCTGGTTGCCATGCGTAAAACAAGCTGAGGAATGCGGTGAGGGTGGTGGGAAGACCAAGGAGCCAGGGTAACTAACTACAAGTCCATTGCAATGGTCAGAACAAGATGACAGCAGCTGGGCTGGGGTTGTAGAAGTGATGAACAAGGGAAGAGGAATCAAGAATGAATACCTTCCAGGGAATCATCAATGAACATACCGGGCAGATCCCAGTGTCCAGTTACTCTGCCCTAAGGCCACTAGGTAGTAGAGAATAAATGTGCACATTCTTCTTCCTCCAGGAAAGGTAACGTGGCAGAGGAAAATGTAGAATGACCATAAAAGCAATCATTGGATCATTTCTCTTCTTTGAGGAATATCTGATTTTTTAAAAGAACAACTTTTTTCAGACCAAACCAAACTGCTTTGATTAATATTTGAGAATTTAATGAATGTAGAGATGTATATATCCCAGGTCAATGGCCGAATGTTGAAGGTATTGGAATTTTGCGTTTCACAATTCAATGCCACAAATTTCATCCCGAAAAGCCCCGATCGAACAATGTGGGGAAATGGCCACCAGGTGGAAGCATGGCTCTTCTCCACCTTGCTGAAATCGAAACCTTTTTGTCCGTTTCGTCTTGAAACCGTCACAATGCTACTAAATAATATATTTGAAATATATTGTCATTGTGGCCAATCTTTTAGCTATTACCTAGATACAACATGGTCCTTGTCTCCCAGACCTCCACATTGACTCTGAAGGGGTTCACAACAAGTCTCCCCAGAATGTGCCACTTTGACAGGTGGATTGTTTTGAGCTGAAGGCAGTCAAGACCCAGAGACTCAAGAGAAACTTTGACTTCTTCCTTAAACTACAAAAAAAGAACTTAGTTAGAGGGCCTGGCTGAGAAACAGCACTATTACCAAGAGATAAGCTGTTAATCTGAATGTCCTACCTGTATGACAAGAGGAACGTCTAATTACCAAACATCTACTCTTGTGCTGTGAGTCACCCTCCCCCGCTGTGGAGCCCCCAGGCCCCTCTCTCATTCCTCAGCTCAAGATGACAATTTCCCGGCTTGTCCTTGGGTCTCATCGCCTCTGTGGGACTCTGGTATGTACTAACTAAATTTATTTTTCTCCTGTTCATCTGTCCTGCGTTAATTTGATTATTAGACCAGTCACCCGAAACGTTTCTTTTCTAACAATTCTCCGCCGATTCAGAAGCTGAACTTGATTCACAGATTGTAACCGAAGTCACCACAGACACCAGCTGGCTTTCCTAACGAGTCAAAAGCCCTTCCCTGACTGCGTTCTTGATTTCAGAATTTCACTCGCACTTAGAAAAACCACAGCTTCCTTTTTCCACCCTTTCGTCAAATTGGAAGCGAGTGACGTAGATTAAAATCAATTACTTTCGGCTGAAAATCTAACCCACGTGGGAGAAGACTCACTCACCTCCGTGTGAGGTTCTGGGAGCAACTTTCTCTGTGTTGTCTGCCAGGGAACCGTCAAGCTCTCCTGTAGACTAAGTTGAATGCGGTGGATGAATTGAACAGCAATGACGCCCCTTATCATCCCCACCTCCGCTCTTTTCCTTTCCCCTTGTAAGGCCGAAGCCTTCCAGAACACAGCAGCAGGGAGGCATAGATACGGAGAGACAGAGGAGGCACACAGACCAGAACTTCCGGAGCGGGGGGATTTACGAGAGGCACCTAAGGTGGTACCACGCGCAATCATGCTGTAGATGAGGGAAGGCTCAGAAAGAAGGCAAAGATAAGAAGCACCTGCTCAAGGGAATAAACACCAACAGGATTTTCCATCCTCAAGGAGCCTAGGAGGGTCTAAGAAAGACACGTGGATTGGTCTGGCGTGGGTCACGTGCCACACAACACCTGCTTGACCTGACCATCGGATCGCCCACAGGGAGAGAGAGAGGATTCCCCAAGAGAAATTTGGGGTGTTGTTACCAAAGCAAAGCAAAGCGGGACTGAATATTAGCCAGCCAAAAAAAAAAAAGCAATAAATATTCACATGATTAATGGGTATTTCAAAATTGAGTGGACCGTGTGTCGAAGGTGAGATTTCCTTTTTAAAAATGTATCAGCTTGGGTTAGACTACACTGAAGTCGGGCCACTGCATTTCCATACCACGTTGGAGGTCCACTCTACGTTCATTGCGCTCAATGAGACAGAGGAAGACCCGCAGAGAGGAAAGAAATTCGGGTGGGCAGCATAATCACGCCTCCTAACTGGAGCTGTCTGGCTCGGTTGGCAAGGCTGGACATCCTGTGAGATGTTCCCAGTTGCAATCCAGTGACACCCCCAAAATGGATCCTGACTAACCAGCAGGTTCCAAGGCCCCGCCCCTGGAGGGACGACTCAAAAAGTCTAGGGTGTGGGGCGCCTGGGTGGCTTAGTCGGTTAAGCGTCCGACTTTCGCTTGGGTCATGATCTCGCGGTTCGTGGGTTCGAGCCCCGCGTCGGGCTCTGTGCTGACTGCCAGCTCAGAGCCTGGAGCCTATTTCAGAGTCTGTGTCTCCCTCTCTCTCTGACCCTCCCCTGCTCACGCTGTCTCTCTCTCTCTCTCCTAGAAATAAATAAAAAATATTAAAAAAAAAAGTCCAGGGTGGGCCAGGAAGCTGCACTTCACGCTCCCCAGGGAATTCCAAGGCAGTGCGTCTGCACTTTATGGAACCCTTTCCTCCCACAGCGGTTATAAAGACCTTTCCACATACACGGAGACAGAAATTCGGCCAGCTTTGAAACCATCTGAGCCTCTGGCACCATCTGGAGAGTCATTTTGCCACATTTTGCCCAGTCTTGCCCACTGGGCCTCTCTGCCTCCCTTGCCAGAAAACAAGCCAAGCAAGATGGAGGCTGAGAGGGGAGGCTGAGTCATCATCCGATAATAGGTACTCTGGTTACTGTGTCAACTCACCCCAGGGTAGGGAGGCCTGGGCAGGCCACACCTTGCTGAGGAGCAAGCAACTCTTCGAGCTCAAAGCGCCGATGTCTGAGGTTCACACCCGAAGTCTCCAGAGCCGTGCTTGGAATGCCCAGCAGCCTGCCGCTCCCTTTAATCCCCTAAGAAGGCCCCCACGCCACCAGCTGCTCCACATGCTGGCTCCCAGCTTTCCTGCTCTCCCTGGCACCTCTCTTCCCAGAAGGTCCATTTCCATGGTCGAGCTCAGCCACCACCTCCTCCAGGAAGCCCCTCCTGATTCAGTCCTGCTGTTTGTGGGCTCTGCTCACTCTGGAGCCTTCAGTACTTCCTTGAACACAACCCAGTGGACAGCATTTTTTTTTTAATTGTAAAAAATAAGACACCTGACGTCTATCTTCTTAAAGTTTTGAGTGCATATTGTCATTCACCGTAAGGACTACAGTGTGCAGGAGAGCTCTAGAACGTTTTCGAGCTGCATGACCAAAACTCTGTGTCCACTGAACCCCAGCTCCCCATCCCCCTTCCCTGGGCCTCCGCAGCCACCATCCTACTTTCTGGGTCCTGTGAGTTTGACTACTTCAGGCACCTCCTCGATTGGTATCAAGAGGTGGTAACAAACTAAATGCCCATCGACAAGTGAATGGATAGGGAAGCGATGGTATGTACATACCACGGAATATGATTCGGGCGTAAAGAAGAAGGAAATCCGGCCAC
Source organism: Crocuta crocuta (assembly GCF_008692635.1). Classification (NCBI taxonomy): domain Eukaryota; kingdom Metazoa; phylum Chordata; class Mammalia; order Carnivora; family Hyaenidae; genus Crocuta; species Crocuta crocuta. The sequence goes on from NW_027531893.1 coordinate 8,288,977, forward strand.
ACGCCACCTCACGGATAAACCTGGAGGACCATGTGCTACGCGCAACAAGCCAGCCACAGAAGGTCAAACACTGCAGGGGGCCTGACTGTCACTTGATTGCACCTGAGTCACGACGCGGCCTGGCAGGTTCTCCGCCCCGGGCTACGCATTAGAGTCGCCTGGAGAATTTTAACAACTTCCGTACCTGGGCTGCTCCCCAGATCAGTAAGTGACCACCTCTGTGGGATCCGGGCTTCGGAAGCGCCCCCCACATGGTCCTGGCACGTGGCAAGGACCCAGGATCTGGAGTTGGAAAGTCTCGTTTCTAGCCTCGAATCTACCACTTGACTTGCCAGGCGGCCTTGGCCCAGTGACTCGACAATAATAAGAGATCAGTAGCCCTCTCTGAGTGCCGCCTGTATGCCGCCTGCACTTGCTGCGACAGCCAGTTTCGTTTCACAGGAAGCAGAGGCCCAGAGAGATCAAGCAGTTCGCTGCGGGGTGCACAGCAAGGAACACGCTGGGACCAGAGGCTGGGCAGGGTCATTAGCCCCCGTGAGGCATGTCTCATTGGTCCTAGTGAGAGATCTCTTCATGATGCAGGAACCATGGCTTATTCTGAAAAGGTCTGGCCTGGGGGTCTTTCAGGATCCTTTTTTCCAGGACAAAAGTCCACCCATCCCCCGCAGCCGTAGGATGACGGATGATGACACAGAGGAAGAGCAGGCTTCCAGAAAAAGCAAACCTAAGCTGAGCTAAGAGGGTAGAGTCGTGGCGGACCACCTGCTAACGCTCTGTCCCCCTTCCCTCCTGGACGAGGCAGCAGCAAGTCAGGCCAATTCAACTTCTGGCCAAAAAAAAAAAAAAAAAGTCTGTTATTTAAGGTAACCCTCGCACCACGTCTCCCCCCTCATGTGCGTGCAAGCCCCCGTTGAGACGGCATTCTTCCCCTCCTCCAAACACAAAGAAGCAATCGCTTCCCGGTCCTCTAGTCTCTGGTTGTTTCCCAGTTAATGACAAATATTGAGCAAATGTGCAGCGTACGCTTTGGGACCGGGAACGTCCTGAGCTGTTCCCCCGTGTGGTCAGAGGCCACGCAGGGTAGCCTGTCATCGGCGGTGCAAGCTGCCCAGCCACCCTCACGGCGGATTCAGCAGATTCCCAGCAGTGCCCTCGCAGCCTTGGGGGTTACAGTCCCCGGAGTTCCTGGTAGATGAAACCCTAAGGCATTAGTACCCAACTGAGGGCAATTCTGGCAGCGTCTGAGGACCTCTTAGCCTCGCACAGTTTGGTGTGCGGGGGACCGTCTCCTGGTATCTAATGGGTGGATTAGCCAGGGTTGCTGTTAAATACCTGACTCACAGAGAACTATCTGGTCCCAAGTGTCGATCGTGCCAATGATTTGCAAATCTGAATAAATTGAGCTAATAAAAATAGGACCGTAGCAATGTTCTGGCGGGATAGAGTTAACTGTACAGTAATGAGGAACAACCCACATTAGCTTTTATCGGCTGTGTTGGATTTGGCTAAAGAGGATATGGAAGAACGTATCTGCCTAGGGTGCTTTGTTGCTATGTTGTATTGCCACACATCGCCACTAGGGGGTGGTGGTATCACCTGCTCTTTCACCTTCTGGCCGCTTGGCCTGCCCAAGTCCATGAAGCAAATGCATTGGAAACAGGATAATTTTTGGATACATGTTGTTAGGGAGGGAGGCATGGAGACCGGTATCCGTGTCCCAGTGTTCACCACCAAATGGAAAATTAAACCTTATCTGACTTAGGGACATGGTCTGATCCCTTAAAATGAGGATTTGCAAGCTTTATGATCATCAGAAAAACCTAAGAGTCCTAAAATTCAGGTCCTCAGAGCTTTAGCAGGTCTAGAGTCTGCATTTTCACAAGTATGCCCTGAATGATGTGTGCTCTAAAAGGCTCAGCTGCTACACACACACACTATCCATTCTCTATTTTGTGCTCCTAAACGGAAGTCTGCACTAACAGATTACATTAATGGCCTCAATGCTTTGCTCCCTCCCGCCCTCACCTCCTCACCTCCATCCTCTGTAAAGTGATGCTGCGGTCCTGTTGAAGGAGGGAGTTTGTTTCCTCTCCCTTGAACCTGGGTAAGACTTGTAAGCTGCTTGGCTCATAGAAGACAGCAGAAGGGGTATCTCAACTCGGATCCCAAGAGAATGCATATGTTTCCACTTGCTCTCCTACATCTCTGCCATCACCGTAAGTCCACACCCGAGTCAATCTGATACGGGATGAGAGACACCTATCGAACAAGGCTGAGTGCCCCAGCTGACTTTATCAGCCAACACACAGACCTGGGAACATGTCCAGCCAAGATCAGCAGAGCTGCCCAGCCAACCTCATGCTGATGCTGGACACGCAAACAATAAACACTTGATGTATGCCACCGTGCATTGGGGCTGCTTGTTATACAGCAGTAGCTAATGCATCCACGCCCATCTTGCAAGCGTCCACCGTCCATCAAAGGAGGTGTTTTTTTTTTAAACTGTTTATCTATTTTTGAGAGAGAGGGAGGGCATGAGCAGAGGAGGGACAGAGAGAGAGAGAGAGAGAGACAGAATCTGAAGCAGGCTCCAGTCTCTGAGCTGTCAGCACAGAGCCCCCAAACCAGAAGATCATGACCTGAGCTGAAGTCAGATGCTTAACCGACTGAGCCACACAGGCGCCCCGAAGGAGGTGGTCCTGGGGAGAAGAGAGACCAAAGGTGATGGCTTTGCCTCCTTCCTTCCCTTCTTATCACTTTCCTAATAAAAATGAGTGCACGGTGTCTGCCTTCTCTACTTCACAGGCTGTCGTGGAATCAAATGACACAGTCCCTGTGACCGTGCTCCGTAAACTGGAGTTCTGGTGTGTCTGCAAGCGCTCAGCGTCCCCCACACAGTGCCAAGCCCAGTACGTGCACCATCTCGCGGGACCCCCACAGCCCTGAGGGCCAGCCGGCTCTGCCGCCAGGTCCTGTGTGCCCTCAGCTCCCCTCACGCGGGTCTCAGCTTCAACGTCAGCTCAGCAGTCAGGCCTCACCTACCTCGAGCTGCCGTCTTCCTGGCACTGGCACAGGATTTCCTTTGCAGATTGTATCCCAATGTATACTTTTTAACTCTCTTGCTTGTCAGTTTCTCCCCAGTACAATGTAAGCTCCACGAGTGTGTGGGACGTTTCAGCCTGGTTCACCCTTGTGTCTCTGTGCCTAGCCCAGTGTGTGGTACACAGTAGGTGCTTAATGCATGTTGGCCAAATGGGAGCCCAGTGGACCAAGCACTACCCCCACTTTGTGGATTAGGACACGAGGTTCACAGACTCTAGGCTGCTTGCTGAAGCGTCTCAGCAACTAACTGCCGAGTCGGATTGGAACCCAGGCCTGGCTTCTGAGACCCACGTGTTTTCCGTGGTCTGGCCTTGCCTCCCCGAGAGGGTTTGGCTGCAGAAGTACTGGGCCACGGCCTTGGGGTGGGGGCAGAAATGCAGTGATCAGAAAAAGCAGATCATAGCTCCTGCCCTACAGGAGATGAGTCAGAAACATCAGCTCCTTAAAGGCAGACCGGCTCTGTAATTAGCGCCCTGCAGACACCCGGTGGAGACGCAGCTCCCACTGGCTACCTGTGTGGATTGCACAGCACCTTCCTGGGTCACTGCCGTTCCAGAAGCCCACGCTGCGCTTGTGGTCAGAGGGGAGCCGAGGGTACGGGGCATGGCAGGCTTCCTTGGAGGCTGGAAGCTTCCCATCACACACCCAGGCGTGACTAAACAAAAATACACATTTCTAATCTGCTGGATTGGGATGTTAAGAGGCCAGCTTGTAAGAGGAAACCCAGTTCAGAAAGAGCAGACTCAGGAAATCCGATAGGATCCGAGCACACGTGTGAGTTCCCTTACTCCAGCGAGGATATTAGTTTATGCTTTTTTGTATTATCATTACGGGGCAAACACACCCAGTGATCCCCAACTCCTTTAGGTGGTACCTAAAATCACATCACATAAGAGGAAGTTACTGTCTCCTCTCTTCTCTTGTTAGCTGTCTGATTATGTCAAGCAGTTACAGTCCTGATGATTTTTTAACACAATACATCTGTAACTAACCTCCTTTACTCCTTAGGAAAGAGCAGTCCTCAGGCTCAAAACCACTGCCAGACAACGGTGTGTACCATACTTAATAGCATTCTTGTTTTCAATCATATCTATATCACTTAGGACAATCAATGCTGATTTTCAACTTACCTTAGAGTTTCCTTTTGAATAACTATATTTATGTAAAAACCAGCTACTTTAAAGAAAAACGTTCAGCAAGGAATAATCCCGGCTGTATACGACTATAAGCAAAGAGCACGTGGACAAGGAGAGATGGGTGAATAAAGTTTAGGGAGCACGAATTAGCTGTGGATAAATATGGAACTGGATCCTAATAGTAGGTAGCAGACATTTGCTATTGGGTTTTTACTGCCCCGCCTTTGAACTTCCTTCCTTTGTTGGAAGTTTTGGTGGGTTGCAGACCTTACCTTCCACTATAGAGACTAAAAATGCCTGCTATTTCCCAGCTGCCCTTGCGGCGAGGGTGTGGTCCCCTGACATAATCTTTACCCGTCGATCGATGCACCGTGCAAGGCTCTGCATCCAAAGGATGCCTTTGGTGGAGACAGACAGATGCCTTCGGGTGGAGCGGTGGGCTTCACAAGGTCAAGTTCTTGGTGCCAAGCACCAGCTTGTGGCGACAGCAGAGGTTTCCTTACCAAACGGCTCTATGGAAAAATCCGAGGCAATCATGGGCAATTGACTGCATACTTCCAAGCCTGTGCTCTACCTGCTTCCTTTTACTGAGCTCCGTTCTGTTTAAATCAGCCCGAGTCCCCGTTGCTTACAGCTAAGAAAGCTGACTGATATTACATTTGGGCACCTCAAGCAACACTCTAAATGTTCAGTTGGCCAGTGCGCGGGGGCAGAGCACAGGGCAGTGAGGCCCCGCTTTTCCAGGCTGGGAAGCGGTGGCCCGTGCATTGTGACTGCAAAACATTTGTTTTATGCCCGGTTTTGGCAAGCTTCTCTGTAAAGGGCCAGATCGCAAATGTTTCAGGCTTAGTGGTCAGTAAGGTTTCTTTGGCAACCACTGCTCCCTGCCTGTTAGAGCAGGCGGGAACAGTGTGTAAACTAGGGGCCGTGGCTGTATGCCCGTGTAATCCTGTTTACACAAGCCAGGTGGTGGACTGGGCTGGGCCAGGACCAAATGTTTAACCCCGTTTTACACCAGCCATGTACCTATGGATGCTGTCCTATCAGGAAGAGCTGTAGAAACACACAGACTGTTACAACGTTCAGCCTCCTAGAGCCCTCACTAAGCTCCTTCAAGAAAAAGTCAATCAATCAGCCGCACCTGGGCGGCTCAGTCAGCTAAGCGTCCGACTCTCATGGTTTCTGAGTTCGAGCCCTGGGTCGGGCTCTCTGCTGTCAGCACAGAGCCTGCTTGAGGTCCTGTCTCCCTCTCTCTCTCGCAAAATAAATTTTAAAACTAAATAAAATGTAAAACAAGAAAAGGCCAATCTTGAGCCAAAGATGGTTCATCTGATGGCATGAGGGAAAGAAAACGTGGCTTTCCTGGGATTCTTTCTGCCTGAAGCCTGCAATCTAAACTGATGGGATTTGGTGATTCAGAGATGTGCAGAGATGGACGACTCAAATTCTAACCTGGGAATCGGCACGCTTTGCCTATAAAGGGACCGTAAATCATTTAGGTGATCCAGGCCACACAAGGTCTTCGCTGCATAGCCTTCTCTACGTGTTTTTCACAACTCTTCAAAAACGAGAAAGCATTCACACTTGGGCCATAAAAAAGCAGGCTGTCAGCGAGCAAGCCAGTCATTTGTGGAGCCTTGCAGATCAGGGGTGTGGAGGCGGGAAGCCAAGTGGCACGGATGCGATGACTAGGAAAGATACACCAGATTCTAGCCTTTTCCACAAAGGGACAAGACCAGGGACATAGCTTGGATTATGAAAGCTTGAGGTTACTGCCTCGAGAGACTGAGGGATGGGACTAGGAGACAGGCCTCCTCAGGCTCAGAGTAAGGCCCCCCTCATGAAAGACCATCAGGCAGAACCCCCGGCTGTTGGATTCCTGTCAAAATTTGTGACAATAAATGCTCATTGTTGAGAAACCAGCAAAGAGCCAGGGAAGATGTCTGGCTGGCTTGGCCTTACGTGGAACCCCGTCCGTGATGTCCACCCCTGAGGCTCCTTTGAGACACCAGGCGTCACGCCCACAGGAAGGAGGAAGGGGCCCTCCTCCCCACTGCCCATCTCAGATACAGCCTTGAAGGACTGTGGGGAGACAGTCCCACTGAGTGGAGTCAAAGGCCGTGGGTCGACCAACCACTGATCTCACTCCCCATTGGGGAAGTTCTCCATATTCACAATTGACTGTGACACTTAGGCCACTGGGCAGTGACTCTTCTTCTTTCTACGCATCCATTTTCCAAAGGGGATCATTGATTATAGACATCCTGTTCCTTCCCCTCCCCTCATTACATATTGGGGACCATGGGCGTATATGACTTGGCTTTTAGTCACAGGAGCCACGTGTGGACCCGACAAAGAGGATAAAAAACATCACCCAGGGGTACCTGGGTGGCTCAGTTGGTTAAGCAACTGACTTTGGCTCAGGTCATGATCTCACAGTTCATGAGTTCGAGTCCCACGTCAGGTGAGCATGAGACCAGCTTTGGTAAACATGAGCCCCCGTTTGGGCAATCCCTGCTTCTCTCTCTCTCCCTCCCTCTGCTCCTCGCTCACTTGTACCCTGTAAATAAATACATAAGTACATAAATAAATCAATGTCACCAAACCACCCTGGAGCTGGAGATGCTGTTTTCTGCTTCAGGGTGTGTACCTCTTGGGAAGGGTTTAGCACATCTCATGAAGTATAGGAGTCTTAAAAAGTCTTATGAAGTTGTGTGTGGATGTTGGGCAGCGAAGAGAGGGACCATGGCAGACACTGTCCGTCGCCTCTTCCTTTCTCTTTTCTAAGAGTGTGGCTCATAAGTATATCCCTCACTGAAGGAGTCTGATACCCAGCTAAGAGGTCAATGCTAAGCATGGTAATTTCATTCCCTCTGCCAGGGTTTGGGTGAAGCATGAAAACTGGAATCCTCAGGCCAGTGACACAGGGAAGAGTTTGCCAAAAGGCTCTGGGAAAACTCTTCTTGTTCCCAAAAAGAGACATAGAAAAAGACAGTTCCCTTCTTGTCTGAACAGACCAGGGGATGGCGCATATTTTCTCTAACGGGCCAGATAGAATTAGACCCATGCACATTCTGCAACAACTCTGTCACTGCAGCGGGAAGGCAGCCCATACCATATCTAAACATACGGGCCTCATTGGGTTCCAATAAAACCTTATTTATGGACACTGCAGTTTGAATTTCATGTAATTTTCATGTGCCATGAAGTATTCCTCTTTTCACTTTAAACAAAGTTTTTTTTAATGTTTACTTATTTTTGAGAGCGAGCGAGAGAGAGATAGGGCATGCACAGGGGAGGGGCAGAGGGAGAGAGGGAGACACAGACTCCAAAGCAGGCTCCAGGCTCTGAGCTGTCAGCACAGAGCCCGACATGGGGCTTGAATTCACAGGTAGTGAGGTCATGACCTGAGCTAAAGTCGGACACGCAACTGACTGGGCCACCCAGGTGCCCACCCTCCCCCCCACCCCCGCTGCTTTTTTAAAAATTGGGACCAAGTCTAAACCAGGGCAGGGGCTAAGTTTATCCCAATGTACCCGAAATTTGCCGTAAATATTAATGCACCCAAGATCAGAGCACCTAAATATATAAAGCAATGTTAACAGGCCCTAAGGGGGGAATGGCCAGCAATATAGCATAGTAGTTAACTTCAGCACCACTCCTTTGGCAATGGATAGATTATCCAGGCACAAAATCAACAAGGAAACATTGGGTTTGAACAGACATCTCCAGAACATTCCCTCCCACACATACCTTCTCCAGGATAAATCACATGAGGCCACGGATATTTGGTGAATGAATGAATGACAGGCTTTCTTCCAAACGGAAGAAATACGGAAAATTGAGTTCTCTGCAGTGACCACCAGCTACCTGCCATGTGGACCAAAACCAAACCAAACTGACCAACAAAAAACCCCAGACACACAAATACAGGCAGTAACCCCTGGAGGTTTCAGGCTGCAAGAAGGGGATGTAGATTCCTCAGATAGATTGTTCTCACTACTTTTGGCATTCCTTAGGTAAAAATTCAAGATCTCCCTCCCTTCATCTATCCATCCATCCATCCATCTATCCATCCAACATCTATCTACCTCCTACCTACCTACTCATCTACCGATGTATCCATACTCTTTATTTCTTTCTAGCTGAATTTTCAGTTTTTAGCAGAGTATGGTCTAAAGATAATCTGACTTTCATCATGACCCAAGCCTTTACTTTTTTTTAATGTTTATTTATTTCTGAGAGAGAAAGAGAGAGAACACAAGTGGGGGGAGGGGCAAAAAGAGGGAGACACAGAATCCGAAGCAGGCTCCAGGCTCTGAGCCACCAGCACAGAGCCCAATACGGGGATCGAACTCACGAACCATGAGATCATGACCTGAGCCGAAGTTGGACTCTTAACTGAGCCACCCAGCCTCCCCTTGACCAGATCCTTCAGAGCAGAAGCCTTTATTAAGCAAACTGGAGGACAGGGCTGGCTACATAATTTTCAGGGACCACTGTAAGTAGAAACTGTGGAGCTGTTTGCTCAAATATCGTTATGAATTTTAAGATGGCGCTTGTGGATCACTAACCAAGCTTGGGGCCTTCCAGCACAGGGTCCTATGAACTGCGCATCATTCTTTTGGGAAGCAGGTTCCATTAAAGGCAAAGAGGGGTGGAGCTGCCCTTTGCTGAACTCTCAGACATCAATGGCTCGCTATAAAAACTGCACATGATGATCTTGATGGGAAATGAAATGGCGCCCCTGCCATTCAAAATGGCAGCCTTCTCCACTAGATGGCTGGCACGGTTGGGAACATTGGAGTCTGTCGTTCTGAGCGGTTTGCTTCCAAACTTTATTTGTCATGTACAGTTTCAGATTATATAAAATATAGGAAGTAGACTACTTTAAAGGCACATTCAGCAGAAAGGCTCTAACTACTCTAAAGTCACATTTTGTCCCTTTGTCCCAAGATTCAGATTCAGCCCCTAAGCCTTTCCGTAGCATTTTCCCCAAAGCCACTGTCCCTCAATACACAGAACTGTCTAAGCAATCGTATTGCAAGTAATCTTTCAACTATTAGCAAGTTAGTTTCTCTTCCAGGCAGACTTTAAAGGCAGCCACAATGTCTATCTATCTTCCAGCTACTATGTTGAGTACATCTACATACAGGCTCGGGGTCGGGGTGTCTCCCTCAGCAGCAAATACAGAGCATCCTAGGATTCAAGCCCTGTTGAAGAGGAATGCACCCAGGCACACAAGTATAGCAGAGAGTATGTGGGGTGTGAAGGGGGAAGGAAGGACCCCGTTCTTCCTGTATTCAGCTACCAATACACACATCCACTCCAACCAACAAATCAATCCTCCAAACTCACCTGAACAGAGGCCCAAAGGAATTTTAATGCAAATAACAAAACAAGTTAGTCTGTCTCCGTCCATAGCCCCTCCACGAAAGAATTACAGTACTTTATAAAAATGTTCTAAAATGCGCAAACTACAGTTCCTTCAAATACAGTTGTCATATGTTTGGTCCTAATAGTTGCTTCTTGGATGTCTCGGCTAATTTTCTCCGTTGGGGTTGCCCTTGAATAGCCGAGAATAAGCACCAAGTGAGGGCTGGTTCTGTCTACAGGTAAGAAGGTTGGACGTTTTCTTCCTCATGCTCTCACCTCTTTCTCTTTCCCGACACTCACCACACCGCGGCCAGAGGAAGCATTTCTCTTTCACAGAACCTGGGCGTCCCGGATGGACGCGGGCTCTGAATGTGCTCCACAGCAGTGGTGACCAGCCGGGAAAATCCACGGGGTCGCTTCAGATACGCAGGTAGCCCTCAAGTTTTGAGGAAGGAAAGTCACACTGTGCCTGGGAGTAGGTTTTCCAGATGTGGGGCTCTAAGACTTTTGTTTGTTTACACTGTGGTGACTAGAAAATTCTAGAAAGCCACCTGGGTAGAAAGCCCTGGGACACACAGACACCCCCCCCCCCCCCTTCCTCCTTGCGGCTCAGGTAGCATCTTGCAAACCCAGGAGGTGTGAGCCACAATGGGAAAACTCACAACGGGCTTTCCATGGAGACAAGAGGTGACGATTACCTTGTCCTGTGTCTGTCCCTTTGTTGTTGCACTGGTGGCCTTTCCATGAAGAGTTCCTATCTCAAAGAAGATGTCTGAATTCGCTCGCCCTGTGTTTTGAGAGCCTCACACAGTGCCTGGCACATAGTAAACATTTAATGCACGGCTAAAAATGAACGAATGAACGAGCAAGCAGGTGGAGAGAAAACCCAATCCTGCACTGGCATCCGGGTGACCCTAAAACCACTCCCGGACATCTTCCCAGCTCCACGGGAACCGGGCTAGGGCAAAACATCACTCCACTTAGCAGAAGTTCAAAGTGCCAGCACGGAGACGAGGCAGATGGGTCCCACACGGGCCCCAGGCACACGTCCCTGGCAGCCGCCCCAAGCAGAGGCTACAGCCAGTGAGGGGCGGAGAACTCCTTCCAGAGGCACTTCCGGGGGTCACCTGCCACGCACTCAGTGCTCTCACCCCAAAGACAAACGCCCCACGGCCCTATTCCTGGGAAGCCCCTGGGGCGCTCGTCACTGGGACCCTCCCTAGGTGGCACCGTGCGTGTGAGGTTCTAGGGCCACGGCAATCTGGAAGCCTCTCTTGGCTGCATTTGCAGATGGGACCCCGGGACCCTCCACAGACATGTTCCTGGGGTGTAAGCAGACACCACCGCCCCATCAAGGCGCTCTGCGGCTGACTGGAGACATATTTCGGCAGATCTAAGCGCCTCCAGGAGCGTTTGAAAATAGGCAGGTCTGAAGCAGGCTCCTTCCCACCCATGCGCATCTCTTGAACCCTAGGTTGCATTCTCTGCGGCCTTCATCATATCTTGTGATTCGTTTTCCTAAGCGGTTTTTAATCTGCCTCTTCCATTGGACGGTGAGTCCCCAAGGAGACCATCCCCACTTGGTGTGCCCTGGGCCTGGCGCACACCAAGCGGTCCGTGGTTTTATGCTGATGAATGAGCGAATGGTGGGTGGACCCGCTAAGGCTCTAGAAATGGGGGTGAGTGGAGGCCAGCTGGCCTTAGAAGGCAGGGCAGGAGGAAGGGACGGGCCCTCCCACTTACAGGAGGAGGAAGCACCCTTAGGCCGTCTGGCTGCCTGCTGCGTGGCCCTGGGGTGCAGATGGGACGCTGGCCCCCACGTGAGCCGCTGTGGAAGAGACGAGAGTGGATGGAGGCCGATGGCCGCCAGAACCTCGCCATGACAAGATCTTTACCATTTACGAGGCAGCTCTGCTCCCCCGGCCCCGGGGCTGTGGTCCTCAGCTTCAACCAAGGAGCTTGTTAGAAATGCAGGTTCCGGGGCCCCGCCCCTGAAGACGCGGATTCCATAGGTCCAGGGAGGGGCAGTCTGCACCTTGCTCTGTTGCCAGGGATCACATGCTGAGACTCTTTGCCTTAGGGGGGAGCCTCGGTCCAAACCCCCTTTAACTTCACCTTCCCTAAGGCAAGCACGTAACACTGTCAGCAAAGGTGCGAGGCGCTCTCTGGACCCAGCCCGGCACAGGGGGCTGGCGCTCTGGCCTGGATACAGAGCAGCAGGGGCTACACACCTGTCTCTCCCACGGAACTTGGCTAAACATCTGAGGAGCCTTGAGGCCTGATGCCTCACCCAGACCCCCCTCACCCTACCTCCAACCCTAACACAGAGAATGCGGGGGGGCGGCTGAGGTAAGCAGAGGCTAGGCAAGGCGCCAACCTGGGGGAGGATGTCCCCTGAGACCTGTGTCCTTGGTGTCTCGTCACATCACATCACAGCACATCGCCTCAGTCTAGAAACATCTGAACATTTTTGGATTTGAGCATGGCTGGATTTTTGGCTTTGTCTTGTCAAGACTTTGGGCAGGAGGTCTGGGTCCCAGCCTGCATCATCTCTCTCTCTCTCTCTCTCTCTGGTCTCAAGAATGCAAAAACTCCTCTCTCTCTCTCTCTCTCTCTTTTTTTTTTTTTGGCTTTTAAAGGAAATGATATGTTTGCTAGAAAAACCACACACACACACACAATTGATTATATACAAAACGGTTATCTGAATGTGGATTCTATACTGCAGCAAATGCCACCTGGCTCTGGGTGTCTTATTTGCGCTTCCTCAATATCAGGTACATGAGGCCGCTGATGAAGGTGAAGGCAAAGGCCACCCAGGCCAGGATGAAGGAGTAGCCGTATCTGCCATCCATGATCAGCGAATACAGTTGCGCGTTGTTCTTATGGAGGTCTTCGCGCCGGTCTGTATAAATGGACGCTGCTACCATGACGCACAGGCCTGTCCAAAGAAAGAAAACAAATAGATTATAGACCGCCGACATGGTGTGCACCAGCCACCCGAGGGGACGCGGCGGGCGACGAAGGTGCACGTAGGCTTCGATCGCTGGGGAGTAGTTACTTTTAGTCTCTTGGAAAGATCACGTTTCATGTGGCAGAATATTGTGGATGCTTGACTTGGCACATGTTGCTTGCTGAACTCAATTTTGTTGGGCCGGCTGTCGGCACAGCCCAGAGGGTAAGTCAGAATCGGTCTAAGCCACGCATCAGCCAGAGAGTGAAGAGTTTAGGGTTCGAACGCCACATACAATCTCTGTCGCAACTACTCAGCTTGGCCGTTGGGGCATGGACGCAGCCACCGACACTGTGAGTGACCAGGGCGGCTATGTTCCAGTAAAATGTTATTTATAAAAACAGGCAGTGAGGGGCGTCTGGGTGGCTCAGTCGGTTGGGTGCCCAACTTTGGCTTAGGTCACGATCTTGCTGTTCGTGGGTTCGAGCCTCGCAGCATTGGGCTCTGTGCTAACGGCTCAGAGTCTGGATCCTGCTTCATGTTCTGTGTTTCCCTCACTCTCTGCCCCTCCCCCTGCTCACACACAGTCTCTTAAAAATGAATAAACATTTAGAAAAATTAAAAACAAAAGAAGGCAGTGAGCCAGATTTGGACCAGGGAACCACAGTTTGCCAACCATCCCCACTCCTCCCCTCTCCAGCCCCACAATCTATTCCTTTTTACTTGTTATGCTTTATGGATCCATATGTGCCCCAGTTCTGGCCACAGAAAAGTCCTTCAGTGAAAAATATCATTTCCTGGAAAGGGACAGACAGGAAGGAGAAAGCATCTTCTGTTGCTGTACTTGCCCTAGTTTACCGCTCTAGACACTGTTATGTTAGGATGAATGTCTGGAGCTGCAGCAGCCCTTCCGGGGCCATGAGGAAGTCCTCACCGGCACTCTGAAGATGAACGTATCAAAGAATCAATGGAAGCAATCACTTCCACCTTCAAGCTCTCTGTCGTATACAAAAAGTAAAGGTCTTTGTGGCTGAAGCCCTTGTTTCTTGGGTTTTTCTCTTACTTGAGGCCAAAAGCCACCCTGACTGAATTCGCGACACGCACACACATCAGTGGCATTCTCCCTGGGGGAAGCTCTGCGTCTCCCCCGCATAGCAAGATAGCACGTTCTAGACAGCAACTCCTCCCTACCCTGCAGATCCCAACTCACACTTCATGTCTTCAGGATGCCTGCCCTGACCCCCTCACTGAATTCCAGACTCTGACGTCTAGAACGTTCCGCTGCAGCATGGCGGCCGGCTTCTCCTTCCTAAGTCCTCACCTGCCGGCTGCTCTTTACTCCAGGAAGCCCGTCGCTCTACTTACATGACAAGAGCTGGATGATGGAGGTTAACACAAACCTCTCTCCCTGCTTGAGGCGGAAGAGTTGGAGGATGAAGATGAGGAAGGCAACGCAGCACAGGATGGTGGACAGGATCATGGTGGCCTGGACCGCCTGCACCGTGGAATAATCTGTGGGGAGAGGGCAAGAGAGCGTGACCGAGGACCGCAGACCCCCGGGGCCCTCGGGGTGCAGAGCGACAGTGACAGCTCCCGAGTGAGGGCGTACATTTGCACGCCGTGAGCACCCCTTACCCCTCCCCTGCAGTGTCCCTCTGCGCCCTGGACCACATGATCCCCGACGTCCTTATCTGGAAAACAGAGCAAGACCCGCCTGTTCTGCTCTGGGTATCTGCATGCCTCACGGGTAGGGGATTTGTTTCTTAAGGACAAACCCTCAGGGTCCAACCTCGAAGATTCTGGCTGGAGGGGTGAGGATGGGCAGGACCAGGATTAGAAGTCTCCAGGGGGGATTCCTGGGGATCTGGGGCTCACGGGGCCGAGGGACCTTCAGAAAGTGCTCTGTGAACAGACTACCTAATACCCCCTAAATAGAAGGGAGTTATTAGCCTTATGACCGCTACTCGGGAGAAGAGAAAGGGAGGTTTCTCGGATCAGCCTCAGGGAGCAAGGCTCGGCGGAAGGAAGACTCAGCAGAAACAAGAGCTGTCTGGATGGAGGGCGTTGCGCGCAGGAAGGACAGTGCAAGCCGCACACTGCCGCTGTCGAGAAGCGGTCATGGGCACAGGCTGGNTTGTCTGGATGGACGGCATTGCGCGCAGGAAGGACAGTGCAAGCCGCACACTGCCGCTGTCGAGAAGCGGTCATGGGCACAGGCTGGAGCCACATCTGTGTGGTTCTCAGCTCCCCCCGCCTCAGGGGACGCAGAAGGAATCCATCCATGTAAGGACTGTAGGCGGTGCAGCAAAAGGGGAGGCCCGTGTAAGGGCTGAATGTTACCGCCATGACGCAGCTAAGATGGGTGAGGGGACAGTGACCAAAGTCGCACAGGAAAACCTGAGGACAAACCTCCCTCTTCTTTTTCTGCAATTTTGCCTGAAACTGACTGGAGGAAAGCGTA
This sequence comes from Crocuta crocuta, assembly GCF_008692635.1. Classification (NCBI taxonomy): domain Eukaryota; kingdom Metazoa; phylum Chordata; class Mammalia; order Carnivora; family Hyaenidae; genus Crocuta; species Crocuta crocuta. The sequence goes on from NW_027531893.1 coordinate 8,304,005, forward strand.
ATTTGTAGGTACTTTTTTAATGTTTTTATTTTTGAGAGAGAGAGATCACGAGTGGGAGAAGAGCAGAGAGAGAGAGAGAGAGAGAGAGACAAAGAATTGAAAAGAGGCTCCAAGCTGTCAGCACAGAGCCCAATGCGGGGCTCGAACCCACGAGCGTAAGATCATAACCTGAGCCGAAGTCAGATGCCTAATCGACTGAGCCACCCAGGTGCCCCGGTACTTTTTATTTTTAAATTTATTTCTTTTGAGAGAGAGAAAGAGACAGAGGGAGAAGGGCAGAGAGAGAAGGAGACAGAGGAACCCAAGCAGCCTCCACGCCGACAGCATAGAGCCTGTGGTGAGGCTCGAACCCATGAACCGTCAGATTGTCACCTGAGCTGAAGTCAGACGCTTAACCAACTGGGCCACCTAGGCGCCCCAATTTNACTCCACGCCGACAGCATAGAGCCTGTGGGGAGGCTCGAACCCATGAACCGTCAGATCGTCACCTGAGCTGAAGTCAGACGCTTAACCAACTGGGCCACCTAGGCGCCCCAATTTNAATCAGTAAACATTAAAAAAAAAATTAGAAAAAAATGCCGATTCTGATTTGAGAGGTCTGGGGTGGGGGCTGGGATTCTGCACGTCCGACAGGCTCCCACGTGGGGCCCATGGGCTGGTTTTCAGCAGTGGATGAGGCTCATGTGACAGTAACAAGAGCACACAGCAGTAAACCCGCATGAACTACAGGGGTGAAGTCAGGGGGCAGCCAGAAAGGCTGAAATCCAGGGGCAAAGCCTGCTGTGGAGGAAACGATCAGATAAAATTCTGCTTTCGGTCCAAATGCTCTCTTCCTCTCTGTGCTTCTGCAGCTCCCCGTCCCCGCTGGGCCTTCCTTCTGTCTTCTATCCACCCAAAGACTGGAGCCCTCCTTCTCCCATCCGTCCAGTCATCAAACATCCACTAAGCTCCCACCATGTACCAGCTACATGCCCATAGCGATTCCTAACTCGTAATGAACACCATGACTCGACTGGGAAAAAAAGCGCATCCGTGACTTCTCAGTAAGTGCCACTACCAATACCCACGGATGCCCCAGAGGTTAGCTGGTGCTGTGACGTAGGGTTCTTCTGCACTCATGTTTGTCCATCCCTCTCATGATGTCCGAGACCCTTTCAGGATCCCAAAGGGGTAGATACAAAGCATAGGAAAAGGGGATTCTAAAAGAACATTCACTACCATTTATTTCACAGAGGCCCAAATATTTCTAAGCCACAGCAACAATGTGATCTCTGCCCCGGCCACTCGGAGCAACTCTTTGAGAACCTTCAGGAACCCAGACTGCTCATTGCAATCACCTCCCTCCCGGGATCTAGGGTCAGGAGTGGTTCAAATCCCAGCTCGGCCACTGACTTCCGGTGAACTCAGCACGCGTGTCCTCACTGCCCGGAGGCCCAGCTCCTTCATCCTAACACCGGGTCAGAACAGGACCTATCTGGTAGGCGTGAGGTGGGGACCGAATGAGACGGGCATGTACCAGGGCCTGGCCAGGATGAGCGCTCGCTAGGTGGCAGGTGGTGCCTATGTGACTATACGATGATTAACCAACAGGAGGCCTAGATGTAGGCAGCACTGGGGCCACGTGGAAGGTGCACTTCGCGGCTTTCCGAGCTGTGTTTCTGTGACTCTAAATGTCTGAGTTTGAAATTACCAGAATTGAAGCCAGGCCTTGGAGGCTAAGTGTGGGCCACAGAGGACCTCTGGTACAAAGCTTCACTTCCTGCCAGGAGACATTCGTCTTTACCGACAGGTCATTTATCAGATGCATCCCTGCCATAGGGCTGCAGGCTGCATATGAAAGTAAAGAGTTCAAGGTTAGGTGGGCTAACAAGAGGGCTCCTGATTTGTAAGATGGTAAGGGCAGGAGGGGCAGAAAACACCTGGGGTGGGTCACCTGGGGGATCTAGGGCGGTGGGCCTCACCTGACGGTGGTTTTGCCCACCCTGGGACATTTGGCAATGTCTGAGGACATCTGTGGTTGTCACAAAACGGTGAAGGTGCTTGGCATCTAGTGGGCGGAGGCCAAAGATACTGCTGAGCTTCTGACATTCCACAGGATGGCCTCACAGCAAAGAATGGTCCAGCCCCAAATGGCAGTGCTGAGGTGGAGATATTTATCTAGAGGAGGGGTGAATTCAAGCGGCACCCTCAAAGAGCCTCCTACACCCAAGGCATCACACCAGGCACTGTGGGGGGATCTGGGACGGAGGACCCAGGTGCCTGTGCACCCAGACCTAACCGTGAGATGCCCTGAACCTCCACGCTTAGGCCTGAGCTGAGAGGGGCATGTCTATTAGGGAGCACAAGCCCATATCCTACCCACCTTGGGGAAGCTCTCAGTCCTGCTTTCTACAGACTGTGGGATCCGGGCATTCTGGGAAGGTCAGAAAGAAAGGGAACTTACATTGTCAATGGTGGCGATGAACAGCAATGCCGCAGAGGTGATGTGGAAGACGATGATGAAAGCCAGGAGCACCAACATTTTCACGAGGCACAGTGGGGCGAGGGGTTGCGTTAAAAGCCCAGAGGGAGAGAGATGCTAAAGGAGGCGAAAGAAAGAAATACATGTGTCACCAAAAGAGCAAAATTCAGTGAAAAACAGGCAATTTTTGGTGGGGGTTTTGGAAGATCAAAAGCGGCTCTTCTCGGGGCGCCTGGGTGGCTCAGTCAGTTGAGTGTCCGACTTCGGCTCAGGTCATGATCTCACGGTTCGTGGGTTCAAGCCCCGCGTCGGGCTCTGTGCTGACGCGGCGCCTCGTCAAAGCAGCACGCTGTGGGCGCCAGGGCAGGAAGGAGCGGCTCTATGCGTGCTCAAATGCTGTTCCCCATACCCCACCCACCAGGCTATGGTGGGAATGCCCTGGGAGGTTCACAGCTCCTGAGGAAGCCTGAGGTCGGAGTATTCATGACCACAGAGATGGTGCCTACCAGAGCAAAAGTGATCCCAACACGACCATATTTCCTAACGATACGGCCATTTATAAAATTAATCCCCGCTCAAACACCCCTCCTCATAACCTCCATCCCTATGTGAACAAAATGAAAACACAGCGTATGGTAGACAGGTGCAGCGCATTCATGTCCCTGAGCCTGACAGGACTACATTTCCCAGCCTCCCTCGCAGTGAGGCGGGAGCCTTGTGACTAATTCCGGCCAATGGGCTGTAAGTAACCCTGACACGTGTCATTTACCCGCCGAAGAGCAGGTGTGCGTTCTGCCACATCCCTCCCCTGTGAAGTGGCCGGGATGTTGCAGCCACCATTCACTGAGGCCCCACGCTTTGGACAGATATTGTGATTGACGAAGAAGCCTTTGGANCTGCAGCCACCATTCACTGAAGCCCCACGCTTTGGACAGATATTCTGATTGACGAAGAAGCCTTTGGATGTTAAACCACTGAGATTTCAGGGTAAAGTTTTTACCATGGCTGGACGGTCTGAATGACATACCATAGGAGGCGACAGCAAAGTGAAATTGGAAATCTTGCAGAAGAACTAGGGTTGTACCAAGTTGATAAAAGTGATGCTGGAGAGCTGCTCAGAAGCACCAAAGGCATTCATACACGGGGGCTTGTCCTCTCTGACCATGCTCCCTCACTCACCGGACTCATCATTCCCTCATGGGGGCGGAGGCTCATGGGCTCACACTGGGTGAACCCCTGAGACCCAGGACTCACTCGATTGATGAGCCAGGAGTCTGGGCTGCAGAGATCAGCCTGGGCGGTCCCAGCTATGATTCTGTGCATCATCGCTTAGAAGAACCCATGAACCAGCTCAGAAATTCTTTCAATTCTTTTTAAAAGGACAAATACTCCTTTGTTTACGCCTGCATCATTCTTAGCGGCCATCATAGGCTGCCTCCAAACAGATGTGCTTCTGACTCCTACTAAAAAGCCAAGCTAATCAGGCAGGGCTATAAATGCTGGGTGATAATGGACTTCATATATTATCTAGTTCAGATGACAAAAAGCATATGGACACACAACTAGTGAGAAAGTCCCGACTAATCCTTCTGAGTCCACCAAGGAAAAAGACCCAGTTTGGTGTTAGCCCGTCTCAAACACTTGCCTTTTTTTTTTTTTTTCCCCAAAAAGAAAAGGCAGAACTTTTTGTAGGTCATTTACTGTAGCTAGAATTTAAGAATGTTGCTTAGATTTTATTACATCCATTTTGAAGGTTCTTTTCATAAGAACACTACTTACTTATAGTAGGAACATGAAGTATCCTTTTGAAACAAATTTGAAGTTTTAAAACATGAGTCATTTAAGGAAAATACTATGTAAATAAAAGGACAAGAGGTCTTCTGGGTCAGCAAAAAGCCTGAGGGTGGTTCTGGAATGCCTAATGTCTGGGAGGCACTGCTTTAACACTCGGGAGTGAGTCTGGTTGGAACTCCAGACATTAGGAAGGATCTCCTGTGGAGAAGAGGCTAAGTTTTACAACAGATCTTGAGTCCAGTGTAAGAGAAAGATCTAGGGGCAAACAAGGGTGGCTATAGACTGGTTTAAACTGTTAGGTGTCCATGAAAATTACGGAATAGAGAAGTAAATGCAACCTACTTAGTGCTCCCCCATGATGATGTCTGGACCTCCCATAAAAGCAAAATGGGGCAAAAAGATAGAACTTGTGGACCTAATACATTGCTAGTGACCTCACCAGAGGCTTTGAAAGAAACCATTCCTAAGTACAAGAGATCCCATGGATCTTTAAAGGACCCTTCACTCCTGCATCTTTACACCTAGTGTCCCTTTAGCACTATCTCTGAGGCCAGGCTCCTACTTTCTTTCCTTCAGGAACCCCTCTTCCCATTTTCCTTTGCATCCTTCCAGAAATAGTTATGTGGGAACACTTATTCCACACTCTGCAGGTTTCTGTGTGGAGTTGCACCAAAGTAACACTTCCGGCCTCACGCTCCGCCCCTCACTCACTCCTTCACTCCTGATTGGAGGGGACATCCAGTGTCTACCTTCCGGATTGGTGGAGCTCAGACTTAAATGGCGGGTGGCACCAGTTTGGCAATTCCGCACACCTCCTCCCTCGGGCGGGGGGTGGGTGGGTGAGGGGGGCAAGTGTCTGTTTTAGAGACCTACTTTCCCTTCATTGAGGAGGGAGCTGGGTGTGGAGTTGAGAGCCCATTCTCCAGCCTAGCTTTCCCGCCACTAATCCTTCTCTTTCAGCGCAAGGGATTACACCTCATTGTGGAAATGGCTGCCTGGTGTTGGGTTGTGTGACCAAAGCGGGTCTGCTCAACCGGTTCCCTACTGATGGCCATTTAGGTCCTTTCCAGACATCCTGCTATTTCATGCTAGACTGCGCAGGGACATCCTCACACCTATTTCTTTTTCTTTTTAATATTTTATTTTTAAGCAAACTCTGCACCCAGCGTGGGGCTCACACTCACACCCCTGAGATCAAGTCACAGTCTCCACCAATTGAGCCAGCCAGGCGCCCCCTTACACTTATTTCCGCAGAGTCCTTGAACTGGGGGTGTTGGGTCAAAGGATACCAGCATGTAGTTGATTTTACTAATTTCTTGGCTCAATTTAGCATACTGGACACTTGGTGCTGTGCCATCTATCTTCAAAGTTGACCTATGGGACCCATGGCTGTGCACGGCCCTGGGTGGATGCAGAAGACTTAATGCCATGTCTTTGACTCATTACCACCCTTAGTTCCCCCAGAAAGTGTGATTCTGGCCCATACAGACCAGCCGCTGCCACCTCCTGGGCCCTCACTTCCCAGTGGTGCCCTCCTCATGACACTGACCCATCTTTCACTCCTGCACAGCGCCTCCTGCACCATCTCCGGAGTCACAGACGGACAGACAACCCCCGAGGCTGGGGGCTCCATGAAGGCCGGCCCACCAAACCCAAGGTGGCACCGAATTTATCCTTGCCATTCACAGAGATTTATTTTCCCTCCAAAAAATGTCGTACTGAATGCCGATGCCTCTTGCTTTCCCTTGTCCCTTGCGGCCTTCAGTGCTCTACCGGGCTGGCCTCGTCTCAGTTTTCTGGAGCAAGTTCCCTGGAGGTCACCCTCCTTTCCCCCCATAGCTGGTTCTCCCTCGCATCATCTAGGTCTCCATTCCAACAGCCGCTCCTCAGAGAAGCGTCCAGATCTACCGATAAGAAGCACCCACGCGCCGCCCCCCCCACCAAGGTACTGTCTGTCCCGCCCCCCTGGTTCGTTTCCTTCCAAGCACTTTCACGGTCTCAAAGTATCTCACTTTGTTCACTTGCTTATTACCTATCTGCCCTCTGTTCACAGCCGTGCCTGGTGCACAGAAAGCTACCTGCTATCGTTTGTAGTTCTAAAAACGCCTAACTGTGGAGGTTCTGGGAAAACTCAAAGCCCTGATCATCCAGAGACAGGAACTGAGACCAGGAACGGAGGCTGTGGCTTGCTCCGATCCCACAGCGAAGCAGTAGCAAGGTCAGGTCCGGAGGGTGTCCTGAGCTCAGTGGGAGACCCCTCAGAGGATGGGAGACAGGGTTTCAATGTCAACAAGCACTTGCCAGTAGCCTCTGCCATGCACCAGCACAACTTTGACCAGGAAGGAAGGCAAGCCACGGTGCCGTTCCCTTTGGCGGACTCTCCAGGGGCTGAGCGGACGCTCTGAAAGGCCACCTGGGCTTGGGCGTCACCCCTGCCCGGAGGTGGGAGGCTGCGCAGGTGAGCTTTTCGAGTCCTAGTCCAGAAATCAAAGTCTTAGGACTTGCAGGACTTCTCTTTTAAAAAATATGTTTTGATCTATATACTACACGTGATGACTAAGAAAAAAAAAACACGAAAGATAATAGAACCAAAGGCATGTGATGAAAAACCACAGCGTCTGCCCTACCCCGGTTCCGGGCCTCGGGAAGCAATCCCTCTTACCCCTTCAGCTGCGTTCTTCCCCAGAGTTCATATTTCCAAACACTACTCACACACTTCTCTTTCCTCATTCATCCACCGTATGTTTGTTTTTGTTAGGTTTTATTTCTTAAGTAATCTCTGCACCCAACCTGGGGCTTGAACTCATGACCCGGAGATCAAGAGTCGTGCACTCCGCTGACCGAGTCAGCCAGGTGCCTCCCCTCCTACTCATCTACTGTAAACACCGGCTTCCTGCCCAGGGGAGAGTTTCTTCACCCCCATCGCCCCCCAACTGCCACCCTTCCCATCTCCATACAGTTTGGCCATACGTCCATCATCGACCTTTACATTTTGGCCCCGTAACTGTGGTCAACTACACAGCCAAATAGTGTGCTATGATTGCATTTTCCCCCTCTTCTTTTCCTTGGCGTTACTAGGTGCCTATTTCACCCCTCGGGGGCTCTGTCTGTTGTCTTTAGTTCTCTCCAAATGTTGACCGTTCCAAGCCTTCTGTTGCAGAATCCCAGAAGCAAAGCAAATGTACCATTTCAGTTACGAGATCGTGGTCAGACGTCCCTCGCGGGATATTCGATCCAGCCAGGCCCTCCCTCCCAGCCCTGGCCTCTGGCCTCTGGCCTCTGACCCGTGCAGGCTCACCAGCGGCATTGCCACATGACAAGAAAGACGGGCATTCTTCAGGGAGGAGTCGTGAACTCGCCCCTAACCGCGACAGCGCACAGGAATGCCCACGTGTGCCCTAAGACGTTGGGGGAGAAGTAGGTCCCTGGGGAGGGGGTGCGCCGAGGGGTCATCCCACATGATTCCTCGTGATTAGAGGTCGAGCTGCAGTTTACATGGCGTGTCTTATGTCGGACCTTCATGTCAGCCCTGTGAAGCTGGCAGGGCAAGGTATCATTATCCCCACTTTATAGATGAAAGACTGAGGCTCACAAACGCTTCAGGTGATTTGCCAAAGTTGGGCCGGGCTGGGATTCCAACCCCCAGTTTTCCAACACCGGCTCTAGGACATTTTCTGCCACCCTCCTCCCCACTCACAAGCTTAGGGCCTAATGACAATCACACGGTAGCCTGACTGACATCAGGCGACAGGGCAATGTCAAGCCACTTCTGCATCCTTTACTTTTGGTGGGACTTCCCTCAATCTTTGCAGCAGGTGGGAGGGATCTGGGGAGGCGGTGTCTCCCGGCACCGGCCCATTAGCTGAGGCTGGGTATTTAGAACTGGGCTTACTAGAGAGAGCCTGATTAAGAAAGACGCTTTAGGGGCGCCTGGGTGGCTCAGTCAGTTAAGCATCTGACTCTTGATTGCAGCTCAGCTCATGATCCCAAGGTCATGGGATTGAGCCCCACATTGGGCTCAGCACGGACAGTGTGGAGCCTGCTTGGGATTCTCTCTCCCTCTCTCTCTGCCTCTCCCCTGTGCTCTCTCTCAAAATAAATAAATAAAACTAAAAAAACAAAACAAAACAGAAATACGCTCTAGGGTCACCTGGGCGGCTCAGTAGGTTAAGTGTCCAACTTTGGCTCCGGTCATAATCTCGCCATTCCTGAGTTCCAGTACCGTGTGGACTCTGTGCTGACAGCACGGAGCCTGGAGCCTGTTTTAGCTTCTGTCTCCCTCTCTCTCTCTGCCCCTCCCCGGCTCATACTCTGTCCCCCTCTGTCTCTCAAAAATAAATAAACATTAAAAAAAATACTGTTTCTGGTATTTTTGATCCTATTGGCTCACTCACTGGCCCCACTGCATCGAACGTTGTCTTTATTGATCTACTTGGAGACTGGTCTGGATTCTGGATATGGCTTTTCCTTGGTCACTAAAAAGACTCACCCAGACAGTAGCACATGCACAGTAGTACATTGATTTCAGTGCAATGTAGGAACCACGTGAAAGTATTTCCAGATCAACAGCCTAAATGCTCCCCATGCTATAAAATACCCACCAAAATAATCACATAAAATAACAGACATCCCAGGGTATTAGAACTTCAGATTCAAAAGAATTTTCTGCAGGAAAAAGAATCAGTAACCACGGTGGAAAAAGCAGCGAACGGGTTTAGGTGCGCAAGCATCCTCTGAGTGTCAGGACCAGAGCAGGGGTGGAGAAGGAGAGGGAGTAAAGCCCCAGGAGGTATCGGGCAACAGAGATTCCGCACACGCGATGGAGTATTTGCGGCTCAGGGAGTTTTAAGTTCTGATGGCCGACAGGATGAGGGACGGTGCTCCCAGAAACCTCCAGTCAGAGCTCAGATGACAAACAGGACATGCCGAGGGTCAGCACCTCCTCGCGGGCTCCTCAGGAGAGATGCTGTCTTGCTTTTGCCTTGGTCCAATGTGTGTGTGTGTGTGTGTATGTGTGTGTGTGCGTGCGCGCGTGCGCACGCACGAGCATGTGCTGCACGTCTAGCCCTGGGTGGGGACAAAGTCCTGCTGGTGACTCACCGGCCCTTCCTCGGCCATCTAAGCAGCAGCATGGGTGGTGGGACATCACCACGGGTCTTACAGGTGAAAAGAAGGTTAAGGGACGTGCCTGCAGGCAGTGAAGGGTCCCTCCTCTCCTCCCCTTCCTCTAAAGACACCCCTCACCGCCCACCCTTGCAGCCCCCACCCCACCCCCAGCCTCTGCGGCTGACAGGAAGCGGCTTTGGCATGTGCTGGGGAACAAGAGAGCGAGCCGGCCAGCTTCCCGCGGGGGGAGAGCGCGCTGCCGAGCTGACCACTCGGCCCACCCTCGGACTCCTTCCTACAATTTAAACCAGGGCCCGTCCTCAGCCCGAGTCGGAGCCCGTTCCAGGAATTGTAAGCAAGAGGTCAATCCCGAGGTGTGGAGCTTTTCAAAACAGACCTGAGATGCCTGGCGTCTGGAGGTCCGGGGGAGTTCCCTCAGCCCAGAGGCGCTCCACCCACAGCCCGCGCTGGAAAGGCCAAGGCCAAGGCAGCTCTGGGCGCTGGACCCTGGCGGGGAGGGGGGGGGCACTGCCAGAGGGACGCCAAGGCCCCTCCCACCACCCGCAGCACTGGGACTGCTGGTGGCTTTGGCCTCTGTTTTCAGGAAGGCAGAGGTCAGCTCAGCCTCCCGCCCTGGTATCTGGACGCGAGCCATGCTGGACTATCCAGGCGTCCCAGATGCCCCGGGGCTGGCGGAAGCCCCTTTGCCCTGGGCGGCCCTGCTCTGCACTCGCTGCGGCTGGGGCTTCTGGGCACAAAGCCAACACTGGGCTCGGCGCAGAGACGGCACCAGACAGGACACTGGGGTTTGGCGGTGCTCTGGGGCGGACGCCACTGAGGATGGTCCCGCCTGCGCAGGCCTGACCCTTTCCATCCAATGTCCACACCGACGGCAGGCGACATTTAGTGCCTACTATGTGCCAGGCGCTGTTCTGAGCTCTTATTCATTCCTCACAAGAATACCATGACGTGGGTGCTAACAATTAGCCGCCTCTCAGAGGTGAAGGGAAGGCTCAGAGAAGTTAAGCAACTTTCCCAAGGTCGCACAGCTAGTAAAGGCTGGATCTGGGACTTGAACCCAGGCAACCTGGCGCTAGACAAACTACAACGTGGCCCACCCTAACCAAATTTCTTTTCCCTTTTGTCAATGAGGCGACAGCCCCGTCACATGGAGGGGCAAGGGCTAGGGTCCCCTTTGCTGGCTAGAAGTCAAAACTAGTCAAAATTTGTTCATGTCACCAAATTAGCTGGTGGCTGAGCCAGGATCAAACTCTAGCCTACTGCTCACTGCTTTTTTAAAATAATTATTTACTTACTTATTGTTTTTTTAAAATTGTTTTTTAATTTAATTTTGAGAGACAGAGACAGACAGAGTGGAAGAAGGAGGAGGGGCAGAGAGAGAGGGAGACACAGAATCCATGGTTGGATAAACCAACATGACGTGATGGCAGGCGAGCCGTGTGAACACAGAGGAAGGTGTGAGCCTGCGCCGTGGGCCTGGCATCGGAGGCTTCACTGAGGAAGTGACATCTGAGGCTGGTCCCGAAGGGCAGGACGGGAGGACAGAAGGTTTGGGAGGAGAGCCGTGGGGACGGGATGGTCAGAGGCGCCGCAGCACAAATGTGTGAGCAGGGAGGGGGTGTGCTGGGCACCAGGCTGGGCTGGAGGCCTAATGGGTCTTGGAAGCTTGTGTGTTGTCCTGAAGGCCGCGGGGAAGTGAGGAAGGCTTTTCTTTTTTAACTCTTTTTTTTTGTATGTTTATTTATTTTTTGAGAGAGAGACAAGAGATAGAGCACAAGCAGGGGAGGGTCAGAGAGAGAGGGAGACACAGAATCTGAAGCAGGCTCCAGGCTCTGAGCTGTCAGCACGGAGCCCGACGCGGGGCTCGAACCCACCGGTCACAAGATCATGACCTGAGCCAAGGTCGGATGTTCAACAGACTGAGCCCCCCAGGCGCCCCGTAAGGAGGAAAGTACCGATATCTCTGCCTTTGGAAGTCCGAGTGTGGGTTAGAAGGGGGAGAAGGGGGGACACCATTGGGGCAGATCCCTGGTGAGAAACGAGGGTCTAGACCGAGGTAGCAGCAGGCCGGTGAGCAGAAGCACCAGCACGAGCTTCTCAGAAGCAGGGTCAGCAGGCCTGGCGCCGGGCCGAGGGGCTGGGCTCCCAGCGTGAGCAGAGTGGACGCTGCCTCCCCTGACGAGAGTGGCTCAGAGCAGGAGCACATTGTAGGGCAAGGGCAATGGCCCACCGCGTTTAGCCAAGTTTGGTAACAATGTGGACACGTGTCCAGGTAGCGGGAATATGAGCGGGACCTTCACTCAGGAGCGAACATGAGAGGCCAGCAGAACACCCCCCCGCCCGCGCCCCCTAGCCCCGGTGTCACGGGTGTGCAGATGGGAGATGGAGCCCACCTGGGAGGTGGGCCAGGGGAGGGGATGGAGGAGCCGAGTGGGGGGGAGCACAGGGTGGGGAGAAAACCAAGAGCGGATGGTGGGACCCAGAAACAGAGGCTGAGAGAGGAGAGATTAGAAAAGAAGGCATCAGGGACACCTGGGTGGCTCAGTCGGTTGAGCGTCCGACTTTGGCTCAGGTCATGATCTCATGCTCTGTGCTGACAGCTCGGAGCCCAGAGTCTGCTTTGGATTCTGTGTCTCCCTCTCTCTCTGCCTCTCCCCGCTCTTGCTCTTTTTCTCGCTCTCAAAAATAAAACAAACATTAAAATAAAGAAAAAACAGAAAAGAAGGCATCAGGCAAACCTGCTGATGACAATCTTAGTGATGCACATTAAAGCCCTTCTTTATTTTGCTCCTGTAGCACCTGCCGCGGTCACATGCCACACTGCACCTGTTGACCCAGGTGTTCTCGTTCTCCTCCGCGATGGTGTCAGGGACCGTCTGGTGCAGACAGGACCCCAGCACTTAGAACAGTGGCCGGTCTGTAAACGGTGCTCAATAAAAATGTGTGGAAGGAATGACTGAACAAGACAGAGTTTAAGGCGCTGAAGAGCTAAGACGAAGAAATGGAGCTAGACTTTTCTTTGCTACTAGAAGGAAGAAGAAATATTTATCAAGGGCCTGGTCCCAAAGGTAAAACTCTCAACTAGATGGCTTCACTGGTGAATGGTGCCAAACACTCAAGGAAGGATATTACCAACTCCGTACAAAAAACAACTCCATAAAATCAAAGAGGCGGGACCCCCCACACACACACCCAATACCCCTCCCCCCCACACACTCTCATTCCTGGAGGCCTGCATTACTCCAATTCCAAAAGCAGGCAAGAGATCGCAAGAAAAGAAAAAGACAGACCAACATCTCTCATGTTCAAGATTTTAACACAATTTTCGCAGATCGTATCCGCCCTTTAAGAGGTGGAATCTATTTCCCCACCCGCTGAACCCTGGCTGCCCCTGTGATTTCTTCTATCAAGAAAAAGCAGTGACAGTGCCAATGCGGGGCCAGGGTCTCAAGAGGCCTCATGCATTTCCTCTCTCTGCTCAGCCAGCAAAAGAACCAGCAGAGGGTAGGAGACCGCACAGAGCAGAGATGAGCCTTTCCAGCAAAGACCAGCCAGCCCCCAGCCGAGCCACCAGCTGACCACAGACCCGGGAGAGCCCAGCCGAGCCCAGCCCAGCTGCAGAATCACAAACCAAACACAGCAAAACCTTGGGTTGCGAGTAACTTGTTCTGCGAGGGTTCCTCAGGACGAGCAAACGTTTCTAATAAATTTTTCCTTGATAAACGAGCGACATCTCGCAATTCGTGACGCCGGACGTCACATGATCGCAACTGAGCCAATGTTCCTGAAATTCGCTTTGGTTCCTGAGTGCTTTGGATGACAAGCATGTTTCCGCAGCGATTTATGCTCGCAAGTCAAGGTTTTACCGTAAATATTTTCTTTTACACCATTACATTTCAGAGTAGTTTCTTACACAGCAAGAGCTAACTGGTACCGTGGAAACACTGCTGTATCAGACTCAGTCCTCAAGGACAGAGGTGTCTTACTCATCTTTGTAACCCCAGAGGTCAAGTTTACTCGTCAATTATCTGCTGAATATCTGCTGGTTTGGGCAGCTTTTGCAGAAGAGCTAATAACTGTCATCCCGCCAATGACTGTGGCCTGACCCCCTCATTTAAAGATCTCACTGCTGGCTCCTGGCATCCAAGGAGCTCCTTGGAATTATGCCACCCCCACCCCCACCTCGGAGAGGGCTGATGGTACACCTGCCGGTGCACAGCATGTCAGCCCTGGGGGAGTGGGGGAGATGGAATTGGATTAGGAGGCCAGGGTGAAGCAGGTGTCAAATTCAGGGTGTTACCCATCCTCACAGCCATTAGGCTGGGAATGTTTTTGCCTTCACAGAACACTGTGTATTAGTGACTTTCAAGTGATTCCCAGGAGATTGGAGGCATTCATGTTAACAGCCTAACAGTCATGTTAGGACATCCTTGTCCCAAAGTGACAAGAGCTGTCATTTCTGTACATGCATTTTTGCTGGCAATCAGGGACCAGGACTCAATCCGACAAAGCAGCCAGGCCCGAGGAGCCCCCAGACCAGGAAAGCCAGGCCTGCACCTCCAGGTAAGTTAACACAGGAAGGTGGACGAAGGGGAGAAGCTGAGCAGGAAGTAATGAGGGCAAAATGCAGCAAGAAAACAAAGCCAGACCGAGTGGACTGGAGCCCAGCAGTGCACCCCGCCCGTGCCTCAGTTTCCCCATTGGTAAAATGGGGATGACAATGGCACACCTACCTTCTAGGACTTCTAGGAGGTACTACAGCAAAGGTGCTTACAGCAGCATCTGGGACACAGCAGGTACATGTGCCAGCAATCATGACCGTTATCATGGTCAAGGAACTTCTTAGAACCGCCGGCCCCCAGCCACCCCTTCGCATAGAGCCAGTGTGCTGGCCTCCCACCCACTGCCACCACTCTCCGGTGGGACCCTCCACATGGAAATCAACCACTAGCACTGTCTCCTGGGGGTTAAGAAGTAGAACATAGCGACAGGCAGCTCAGGGCACATGGGCCATCAGGGGCTATTTCAGGCACCATCCCCACTATGCGTACATGGGTTTTCCCCTGTACTGCCTTCTGAATTTCAGGGGTATCCTGTAATTCCCTTGGTACTAGTGGGTTCCTCACTTTTAATCTTACATCTTTTTTTTTTTTTTAACTTTTTAATGTTTATTTATTTTTGAGAGAGAGAGCATGAGCAGGGGAGGGGCAGAGAGAGAGGGAGACACAGAATCCGAAGCAGGCTCCAGGCACCAAGCTCTCAGCACAGAGCCTGATGTGGGGCTCGAACTCACAAACTGAGAGATCATGACCTTGAGCCAAAGTCAGACACCCAACCGACTGAGCCACCCACTAAGCTTACAGCTTTATAAAAGGAACCCTTGTATCAGGGCTCAAATGGAAACTCAGCATTGCCTGCCACTAACCTAGGGTGCTGGGAAAACAAAGTACAATGAAAACAAAACAATGTGACTAGATGCGAGCTAGGAACTGTGGCTGCTGAAAGCCAGGTCCAAAGCCAACTTTCTCTCTCCTTGCTAAAACAGGATGTCCCAAGTGTTTGGGAAGTTTAAAGACATATTGGCACAAAACTGAGACTTTCTCCTTGGAAGGTTGGAAGGGAACCATTTTAAAGGGATTCTTTTTTATGTAATGCTGTTTGTGTTGCCTACCTAACGCAGCTGTGTCGTTAGCTGCGTCAACTCGGTTAAGCCACTGTATTTCTGTGAGGGTGTTTTTTGGGTGTGATGAACACTTAAACTGGTGGGCTTTGAGAAGAGCAGATTATCGTCTCTAATGTGGGTGGGCCTCATCCAATCAGGTGAAGGCTGACTAGAACATGGCTGACCTTCCCCAAGCAAGGAATTCAGCCAGTAGATGGTCTTGGACTTGAACTACAGCATCTGCTCTTCCCTGGTCTCCAGGCTGCCAGCCCACCCTGCAGACTTTGGACCCACCAATCTCTCTCTATTCATACACATCCAATTGGTTGTTTCTTGGAGAACTCTAACACAGCGCCTCTCCATTGGGGTTCCCAGCCCATACAGATTCACTAACCTGAGAGCTGGCAGGTCATAACCCTTAACTGGGGGGTTGAGGGCAAGCCACAGGAAGAGATTCCTTCTGTGAAACACTCAAGACCAGGGCAGACACTGAGCCAGCTGGGGAGCCATCCCCATGAACTTGGAATCGCATTGTGACATTTCCCCACCGGGATGCCTGGCGAAGCGGGGGAGGTTGAAGTGCAAAAGAAAAGCTATCCCCCAAATACCTCGCCCTCCTGACTGGGTCACCTCTGATGACGTTGCGTCTGCAGCTATGACTCTGTCCAGCCGGGGAATTGGGAAGCTGGCCCCACACAATGAGAATCGCCAACTCATGCAGTCTCGGCCGAAAGGCGCTGCGTGATCACGCAAATCCAGCCCTGCCCCCAGCCTCTGCCGGGGTTACCTTTACGGCATGCGGCTTCCATGTGTGTGTGCCCCGGACTGGGGACCTCACCGCTTCCTGACACTGCAGCTGATCATCGGGCCCTAAGTCTTAGAACAACATTCTCCAAACTTCCTCTGCCTGTCACCTTCTCAAGCACTTCCAATCAGTCTTTAAATAAACCCACTCGCTAACAGAAATACACGTATTTTTAAAAGAAATCTTCTGGCTCCCTGGAAGTGGAAAATCAGCATCACTTGCTACAAATAGAGTTTGACTGTGAAAACAAACGCCCCCGCCCCCCAAAGTCCCCAGAGTTCTGGCTCGGTACCATTGTCTGTCCTAGGGCTGAGCTGAAGACCCGCTCTGTCTGGTTGAAGAAGGAAAACGAAGTTGCAATGGCATGAAACGCGTCAGCACCAACTAAGATTTTCCCTCGATGGAATCAGGATCGTTGAAAGAGAATCAAAAAGGGAACCACTTTCTCACAGAATGATTTCACGCCATTTAATGTTGTGTCCAGCGCCTCTGAAACTCACGCCGGCGTCGTGCAGAAAACAGCACCCTGGATTGATTCCAACTCTACGTTCGGCAGGTGCCCACCCGGGGGACCACAGAGCAGGCGCACGGTCCCCTTCCTTCCAGCGCCGCCTCCCCACCCACTCAGTTGGGCCAGCGGCTCCCAGAACCTTTGGTGGGTCCTCCCTTAGACCCAGAGGCCTCGGCCCCCAGGATCTGCTTGAGACCGACATGATCCTCATTGGCTTCCAAGGCGCCAGAAACGACGACAGGACTGGGTGTTGGGTTAAAACCCGGAGAAGCAGAGAACCCGGAGCCCTAAGCGTGCGGGTGGGAACGTAAGGAGGTGCAGCCACTCTGGAGAACGGGCTGGCTGCTCTGTGAGCAATTAAGCACGGTTACCACAGGACCCGGCAACTCCACACCGAGGGATACACCCAAGAGACACGGGAGCACGTGTCCGAGGATATACCTGAATGTTCACCCAGCATTACTCACCACGGCCAAAAGCACCTGCGTCCGTCAATTCACGAATGGACAAACAAAAGCAGTAACATCCACACGATGGAATATTATTCGGCCATTAAGAGGAAGAAAGTGGTCAAGAAGCCAGCCACAAAAGGCCACGCAATGCATGATCCCATTTATAGGAAACGTCTGGAACAGACAAATCTGTGGAGATGGCTGAGTTCTCTGGGGGCTGGTGATCTACCACCCCCACCCCCTGACAGCCTGACAGCGGCGAAGACACTCGAGGAAGAGGGCCTCCAGGTGCTCAGGGTCTTAGGAATTCCCACCCAGCCTCCAGGGCTTTGCCTCTGAGCGCAGGGAGAGGAGTATTTCCCAGGCTCTTCAGCTCCAGCCTGGAAAACTGCTGGGAGAGCCCCAGGGCCCCACCTGGGAGAGGGTGGGTGGGGCCTCAGGCCAGGCTCCGGGATATAGCTGGACAGGTGCCCTGGGGTGCGGTCCACCGGCCCAAGGGACGGGAGCACAACTTTCCAGCTGTCTCCAGAGGGGTGAGGGGGTCCTATAAATTCCCCCAGAAAGGGGAATCTTGTGTTAGCAGCTAACACTCTCAGCATCTGGGGGCAGGCAGGGGTGGGGTGGGCATATCTTAGAGTAAAGGGAGAGAGTGACAAAGGCCCAGTCTGTGTATCCCCTGGACCACACACAACCTGTATGTGTCCTTAAAACACATAGCTTAGGGGCGCCTGGATGGCTCAGTCAGTTGAGCGTCTGACTTCGGCTCAGGTCATGATCTCACTGGGTTTGAGCCCTGTGTCGGCTCTGTGCTGACAGCTCAGAGCCTGGAGCCTGCTTCAGATTCTGTATCTCCCTCTCTCTCTGACCCTCCCCTGCTCATGCTGTGTCTCTCTCTCTCAGAAATAAATAAAACATTTTTAAAAAAAGCCAAAAAACACAGTAGCTTAAGCCGATTAGTTTTTAAGTGTGTATTACCCCATCAAAGGAAACTCGTATCCCTTGCCAGGCAATTGACATTTTAGTAATACAACTTTAAAATAAATATGAGCCCATCACAGCTTTTCACATTTGCCTGTGTGTGGTAGAAACCATCTCCGAGCGCCCGTGGGTGTGCGGGCCACCCTCTGGGTGGGGCAGTGATGAAGCCTCTTTCGGGCTCTGGCCTAGAAGAATGTGACCCCGTGTCATGCTGATATAAACGGAGGCTGACGGGGCCATCCGGGACCTGACGCGGCTCCAGGCAGAGCCGGCCACAGGAGGGAGCGGGGACAGCTAGCTGTCCCGGCCCCAGTCACCTCTCCCACCTCCCCAGTCTCTCCCCTCCGTTCTCGCCCCCTGCAGCCTCCAGCTGGGGCCTCTTACCCGGATCCTCCTCGGGGCCCTCCAGGGTGACTTCCTCTCTCCGCTCTTCACAGGACAGAGATTCGCTGAGCACCTACTACTGCATGCTCAGCTCGGCGCTGGATGCTGGAGGTACCCCAGTGACCTCGAGAGATGGGTCCCCACACCCACCAGCCCTCACCATCGGTAAAGAGCAGAACGAATGGACTGCATTAGACGCGAGGTTCCTGTCCAAAGCGGGATTCCCAGAATGCCATTCCACACACACCTGAAACCGGACCATCAAGATGACTTGGGGGAGGGGCGGGTCTGGGGACAGAAAGCTCACGCCCGGGACCCTCGGGCCTGCCCAGATGGCTGGCTTTGGAGGAAGAATGCCAGCCTCCGGGACACCCACCAGAACAGGTGTTAACAAAGGAACTTTCCAGGCTCGAAGGGCCAGGATTATCTCAAGAAGAGGTCGCAGATGTCTGTTTTGACAAAGAGGGACATGGCGGGATACATCAAGTGCAGCAGGGTCTATAGGTCCATGAGACTTGGGTTCAAATGCAAAACACAGCTGCCGTGTGGTTTCAAGCAAAAATTTTAAGACTCCACCTCTCCATCTATAAAGGGGAATTATAAGAGTCCCTACCTCATAGAGCGGTTGTTCGTTTTTTTAAAAGATTTATTTATTTAATGTTTATTCATTTTTAAGAGAGTGCGCGCGCGCGCGCGCACACACACACGTGGGGGAGGGGCAGAGAGAGAGGGGGACAGAGGATCTGAAGTAAGCTCTGTGTTACAGCAGAGAGCCTGATGTGGGGCTCAAACTCAGAAACCGCAAGATTATGACCTGAGCCAAAGTCGGATGCTCAACTGACTGAGCCACCCAGGCGTCCCTAAGATTCTACTTGTAAGCAATCTCTACACCCAACATGGGACTCAAACCCACAGCCAGGCAAGAGATCAAGCCACCAACTGACCCACCCAGGCACCCCGAGCTGGTGTTCATCTTAAATGCGATAAAGGATATAAAGCCCATGGCCCAGGAAACTGCTATGCACCCTACAAATGCTAGAACAACAGCAATGGTAATTATTATTATCATTGCTGCGGACAACACCGGCAGAATGTAAGCCATTTTCTACTCCCCTCAAATTCTAACCTAAAACACAGCTCCAGATCTGGCTCCTTATGGGTTTCTGAATTTTCTCCAAAGCCCCCACTCCCCACGGCCTCCTGGATCCCTTTCTGGAGTTCTCATAGTAGGACCACTAATTCACCATTGCCCTCTGTTCCGTTAACAGCACCCAGACAGGAAACCCCTAACACCCACGCGGCGCTCACATGGGATGCTCCAAAGGGAAGAGTCCTCGCGGCCTGGATGGCACCTCCCGAGTTAAGTCCCCATCACCCTGGCGCCGGGTCACAGCCCCCACCCAGCCTCTCGGGCAGGGAGCCCGTCTCCTACGCTGCCCACTCCCGAACCTGCAGAACTTGCTGAATTCAGGGAAGACCATCTTACTATTATGGAACTTCAGGTACAGAGGAAGCTCAGGAATACATTCTCCCTGGTATCGACGCGGCTGGGGTCCCTGTGTCCGTTCCTTCCATCGCTGTTCCTTCCCCGCCCCCTCCAGAGGCAGCCGCCTGATCTGTTTAGACGTGTCCTTCCAGACACTTTTCCTTGCACCCACATGATACATATGAGGCCACAGGAAACCCCGCTAGTTCTTGTTTGTTTTCATACAAAACACGTATTTCCCCACCGATGGCTTTGCTACAAGAACGTCTCACAGATCTTTCTCTACCGGGACACACAGAAGAACTTGTTCCATTTAACCTCTAACCTGTCCTGTTATGACCACTGGATATGTAGGTAGCTTCTCCGTTTTCCTCTCTCTCGGTCTCCGTTTTCCACTGCAACAATGCCGTGTGAACATCATCGCGCCCGCCTCCCTAGCCAGGTTCTTGGGGATACGGAGGAAAGCCCCTCTGCCCCGGCCCCTCTCTGCCCTTCCCGCTCCGTGCCCAGGGCTCCCTCCCTGGGCGGCAGGCAAGCTTCGCACACTGCTCCTCAAGCAGGGTCCCTGCCAGCAGGGTCTGCCGCCTTCTCTGTTCCTGACCGCACACCCAGAACCTTCGCTGCTTGCGGAAACCCAGGGACTTTAGAGCCCATCTCCGATCCTACGAGGCTTAAGGAAACCCTCACCCGCCACGACCACGGGCTTCCCTGAAACCACCAACCCCGGTCCCGGCACAAGCATCCGTGGACTCCTCGTCCCTCACCAGACAGCAGCTCCTTTGAAGAGCAGGAAAAGCCTCTCTGCCTGTGTCCGCTCACTGCACGGAGTTGCTAAATAATCCCCATCAAGATGGAAGGGGGCGGGCTGGCCTCTCCCCCACCCTTCCCTCGGTTCAAGCAACCCACTCCTCTCTGTACCAATATTCGACTCAGAGCATCGTCCAAGGTCATCAGGGCAGCCCAAGGACCCTCATTAAAGGGGGAGACTCGCCGGGAAGCTGAGGGGCAGCGAGGTCTGAGGCCGACCACAGGGGTCTCTTTGCAGAAGCAAAGGTTGGATGGAGAGCTCGCAGATACCCAGGGCCGGTGGTGGTGTCAGAAGCATGAACTGTGGTCCATCCCAGCCACAGGGACGCCAGCTCCCAAGCAGCAGTCACTCCAGGGCTAAGCTTCTGGCTCTGGATCACCTGTGCTTATTCATAACATCCTTCAATTATTAAAAAAAAAAATGTTTTAAAGCTGAAAGCCTCAACTCGTGTCTGTGAGATGGTCTGGGTGGGTTGATGCAAAACCCCAAGTGAGAAAAAAGACATGATTACTGTTTCTTGGTTCACGCTCAGCTTGTAGAACTTCAAAAATTATCTTGCGTGCAGCCAGCGGCAACACGCTGTGAGAAGCATTCATGAGAATAAGATGAACGAGATGATTTCGGGTCACGTTTGTTGACTACAAATTTTTTAAGTTATTATTTTTTAAGCAAAGATGGTTTGCCCGATCAATCTGTGATCACAAGTGTCAGAACCAAAAACGTTCAAAGTGACTTCTCTATGGGGAAGCGGTCTGTAGTGAGGGACCTAACTTCTCCGTCCCTACATCCTGCATGGTGATAGCGAGTTTACACCTGTGTTTCTCAAGATAATCTCGATGCCGAATGTCGTCCCCAGCGACCCCTCCTCCAGCTCTCCACCCAAGGATGCTAGGAAGCTTCTAGAAGCTGAGGTCATCCAACCTGTCCACAGAGGGCAGGAATTTGGGCAATCTCTTCGCCCTCAGTTCCCTTTTTCAATCAACAGAAGCTCTACTTCCCAAGGACAGTGGGGGCCGTAGGGATTCAATTACTCTGGTTAACAACTCTCGTTAGGCACTGCAAATACCACTTGAACAAACCCAACAGCGTCTTCAGATGGGAAGGAGGGAGGGACTTCATCTAGCTGGTTCTCTTCCAGCCCCCCTCCTCCCTACATCCTGCCCCAGGAGGGGCTACCATCCCCCAGAGCCCAACAGCTGCGCCCAAGAGGGACCCAATGCCCAGTGGGAAGTGACGCACTGCCTGGGGAGGGCTTCTTGTCTGCCTTTCTCCCATCAGTCCATGAGCGTGGAAAACTCGGCATCCTGGGTGGATGGCACATGCCATAAGGGACCATGACCCTGGGGGCCACCCTGGAACCCCAATGACCACTTCTATGCCACTGACCAACTGGGCAGTGAACGCTTAGACCCAGATCTCCCCCCGGGTAAGCAGGGTGACCTTGGGCGAGTCACCCCATCTCTCTGAGTGTCTCTAGTTGTCAACTGGGATTTTCTAAGGTTCTCACGCCCTTGAAATTTCCCCATCTTAGCCCTTGGCTGCCCTCAATGCAGACAGCTCCCACCCCTCCCAGGCCTCTGCCCAGGGCTCAGCTGCCTGGAAGAGCCCAAGTGACTGGAACAGAGCTACGCTAGCTCTGCGTCACAGGCACCACCAGCCCCCACCCCGGGGATCCGGTTACTGGCCCAGCGCTCTCACTGGGTGGCAGCTCTGCCTCTGATATTTTTAGACTCCCCCCCCTTGGCCTGTCCCTAACGAGAGCCAGATGCATCTGGGGAGGATTGTAACTCCCGCGGGGAGCCAGACTCCAGCACGCCTGGGGC
Organism: Crocuta crocuta; assembly: GCF_008692635.1. NCBI lineage: Eukaryota > Metazoa > Chordata > Mammalia > Carnivora > Hyaenidae > Crocuta > Crocuta crocuta. Next base: position 8,326,296 of record NW_027531893.1, read on the forward strand.
AAGAAGGGGAGCCTCCTCTTCCCCCCACCCCCACCCCCACCCCTCCTCCTTTC